>NC_036246.1:22219664-22278760 GCF_002742605.1 Olea europaea var. sylvestris
GGCGCCCCCCTATTGGAGGGGGCTGGGCGAGAAGTGTTTTTCAATACATAAAGCAAGAAAAAGAATCACTTAGAGAGGTGACGAAGGGATTAGCCTCCAACAAATGATTGCCTGTGCTTATTATGCATTCATTGTCTGTTAATAATTATTAAGGATGAACAATAAGTTTTAAACTGTTGTAACTTTTATGGATTAGAAATTCTGCAATTATTATAGTTTCACTTATTTTTAGCATGCAACTTATGCTCAATGAAAGATGTGTAGCTCTTATTGTTTTTGGGTTTTGTTACATGTACATCAGGGTTTTCCACCAATCAATAATGAATACAACTTGAGCATTATGTACTCCAAGGTGTAAACCTTATTGTATATGTATATTATTTCATTAATATTTCTCTTTTTCAAATATTTTCTTGGTTAATTGAAAAAAGAAAAAGAAAAAGAACTAACTGGAATTTTGGTTTATATTGCTCAAGCTTGATGAGGGGTTAAAAATCTCAGTGGACAATGTACTTTTAATGTTACTTTAGCAGTAGTTTGTTAGATTTTTTGAAAAGAACGAGTTTTTGAATAGTACATTTTGAAATAGTGTGTGGTTAAAAGTAAGAAATTTTTTTGAATTTACACGAGGAATATTTTTTTGTGAGAATGTGTAGTCGAAAATGGATATGAGAAAGAAATAATGAGAGAAAATGATTGTCAAACATGGTCTTAATTTTTTTATTTATTTATTTATTATTATTATTATTATTATTATTATTATTATTATTATTATTATTATTTTTGGAATAGTCAATATGCTTACAATGTTGTTTTCCAACCTTCACTTTTGATGACTTGGTGAGCCACTGGCATATTTTATTACTTGATGAGCATAAAAAGTTTAACCAATTTGAATAATACTAGTTGAATCAAGCTTGACGAGGTCTTTAGAGAAAGTTGTCTAGTGCCTTTTCAATATTAGCCACCTGTCCCTTTTCGGTACAAATAGTGAATTGAGATTGACAAAATTTTAGATATTTTGACAATTACTCAGACGAATAAATTGAAGTTGGTATTGAGGTAGAGACAAGTTCAAAAATTTTACAAATTTTAAATTTGCTCATTCAGCCCTTTTTTCTATGAGTTCAAGGTTGTGGTAGGTCGAGGTCAAATACATAAATTGTTACTGTCATTTACAAATAATTGAAAGATATATCGACAAATTTTTCCCTACAAATAATTTAAAGGTAGAATTCTTTCAATTTTTTATATTTTTTCTCTCCCATATCACGTAATGGATCTTATTAAGCTTCAATTTGCCGCAAAAATTACCAATTTTTAAGATTTTAGTACCAATATTTTATATTTTATTCTCTTCATTTATTCAATGTTCTTGTAAGGAAAAAAGTAGGAATTATTTTACGAAACATTGTTTTCAAAACTTCGGGAAGATCATAGCGAAAAAGTCGAGACCTAACAAAAGAAGTAAACCTGAAGTGTTGCGAAAGACTGGGATGGGAAACAAAACGGAATGTACGGGAAGATATTGTACAAAATTCTTGTGCTTAAAGAAACTTTGGAATTAGGGATGATCTTGTCAACTTTGTCCCTAAGATAACTTCTATGTAATTAGATCGATTCATTTAACCCAACCTCGTACTCGATTTCATCATTAATAAATTCATGCACAGGTTGCATACAAAAATAGTATCTTATCTGTCAAGTTTACAACTCTACTTTTATGCAATACACACACACACATTCAATTTAGATAACCAAACTTTGAACATGAATCATTTTACTTAACTGAAACGAAGGTCAGCGATTCATGAAGGGGCATAGGCGCCCTTGGCTGGGGCCATGAAACGAAGGTCAACGATTCATTAAGGGGCATAGCGGCGCCTGTCGATGGCGCCAATTTACATAACCAAAACTTGGACATGGGTCATTTACGAAATACTATTCTCTCACACACTTGAAACCCATGAGTAAAATTAATGGACAGTTCATGGATTAATGAGATGCTTACGAAGTGAAGAACTATGCTCTTGTTTGAGCTCCATTTTTTCACCAAAATACATTTTTCAATAGTGATTTAACATCATTTCAACCACATATTCTTCAATAAAATAATATTATACGCAAATCAAAAAAAATTTCTTATTTTTTAACCATACATTTTCTATCAATACACTATTCAAAAATTCATTTTCTCCTCCAAAATGGGCTCAAACAAGGGCTATGTAAGCACCAAAGTGATTGTCAACAATGTCATCATGATCTGCTCTTGAGCTTCCTTTGCGCTTTCAAGTCCACCACAATCACAGAAATATTATCCCTGCTCCCTTTATGAAGTGCCAGCGACGCAAGGTACTCGGCTGCTGCTTGCGCTGCGGGATCGATTCCTTGGCCTCTATCTGCCAATGGGTTAGTCCCGTTCTTTTTGTGCCAAATCAAAATCCGTTTCCTAGCTGCTTCGCATGCTTCCTCATTAGTCATGACGTCCCACAACCCATCACTCGCCAAAACGAGGCACTCGTCGTCTCGAGCCCGGGGCACAAACATGACTTCTGGTTCCGGTATAATCCATGGTTTCAAGTATCTGTCACCTGAGAGAAGAGAGGATCATAGAGAGCTAAATGTCAACAAACATTTTGTCCATCAATTGTGGTGTCGTGAGATGGAGGACAGGAGGCTGTCATTAAAGTATGTCCACAATAAAGCAAATAAAAATTAAAAAGAAAGGAAAGAGAAAAACTTGTTAGGGTAAAACTATTACACCTTGAAAAAGAATCCGATTGAAGTTCAAGATTGGCTGGACCTTTTCAACTTATTATTAATACACGTTCATTTATTTTCATGTAGTTAACCAGAAGGTTAAGGTATAAAAATATATCGCACTGAAGCAACATATATAGCCCATCAATATTGTAATCATTGACTGACAGCAAATGTATATAACAGAGGACAAGAGGTAAATAAAAAGTAACAACAAAGGGCAAATCACAAAGAAAATATAATATTGAAAAGGGCTAATCACAGAGAATCAGAAAAACAGAATGATAGATCAACCACAAGGTCTGGTGAATTAGAACCAAAAGGAACTCACAAGTGCATGTGTGCATGAAAGAAAGTGAAAAATGAAGAAAAAAGATGCAAACTTGATGAGTAATAAGTTAATTGACTTTGAATAAATGGAGTTAACTAGTAAAAGAATGGCGCTAAATAATAACGCTATGAAGTTGCAATGCAGTCTGCCAGGTCAACAACAGGAGGACCACAGATACAAACTCTCTAGCCGAAAATGGAATTTGCTGCATCAGGACAAATTCTTTATGATTTTCACCTCAAATGATGACAGCAAAATGAATAATAGAAAAAATTTCATATAAATCCATTTCAATTTCAAAATAGCAGGACCAATAACATTTCCAAATTTTGATAAAGATGTTAATATAAACACACATCAATTTATATGCACATTCACAAATGCAAGAATCGGACAATTTATTGCTGCAAAGATTAGTAGACCTACCAATGGACCTCGACATAGCAAGAACACCGAAAACACGGTGTCCATTCCACGGTATGACTTTACCCCCAGAAGCTTCAATTCTAGCATATTCATCCTCTCTGTTTGGCTGGTAAGTTAAATAAAAGGACAAGAAAAATGAATTTGTTTACTAGGATAGGGACTAATAGGAACCAAAATAATGAAGACAAGCTTACTTTATGATCATTTGATAATGCAATTGCTTTTTTACCACGGTAAAGAACTGCTCTTGAGTCCCCACAGTTGGCAACTACAATATGAGACGAACAAAGCACTGCAACAACAGCAGTCGACCCAACAGTTTCCAGGGCAACAGCTTCAAAGGTGTTACTATAGGATTCCGTACTTTCTTTAGGAATGTTTCTGCTTGCTTTTCCCCCAACTTCATTATCAACCTTGCAAAAGCAATTTGTAAAGACCTTCTCCCAATGCACCTGTCGTGTTTCTATAGTACTTCCATTCACCAAATCATCCTTGTAAATTTTTAGCTCTTCTACTAAAGCTAAATGGATACGGTCACGACAATAATTTGCAACCTACACAATGAAGTTCCATTCAATCACAAATTTACTCAAGATGAATATGAACTGCGATTTTGAATGTGCAAAATTGATAAGGGTCAACTGAATAACGTCAAGGAAGTTGCAACTTAAGTTGTCTCAGGAGATGGAGGATTAAAACCTTTGGTCAGTCCAACCAAGGGGTTTTTCAATCAGACCAACTATCTTAAAAGAAAATTGGTAAGAACTGGATGAGTTCAAGGAAAGCAAAATTCATTTTGAAAGGGACGTTGCACCTTACGTTGTCCCAGGAGATGGAGGTTAAACACCTTTGGTCAGTCCAATCAAAGGTTTTTCAAATGGACAAACTATCCCAAAAAAGTGGATATTCGTGAACGCTGAAAAATGAATGAGTTCAAGGAAAACAAAATACATCAGAATCTACGTCATGCAAAACATATGATTCTGCACACACACACTTGTGTAGTCTAGTTTCTTTGCCCAAAAACTATGTCATGCAAAACTATATCATCACTTATTACTGATGCGCGTGTTAAAAAGTGTTTTCCCAAAATGAAAAACTAAGTCAAATTAGTCTCTGAAAAGAAACAAATCATCAACATTGGAAAACCATACATACATACCTGAGATCCCCCATGACCATCATACACACCAAAAAAATGAGAGGTCAAGTGACTTAAAGTCTGACTTATCCCACCCATTACACTATCGCCAATAAGCATCTTAGTGGGAATTTTCGCAAAATGAGGTACAGCCATGACAGAATCTTCCATCTCTGGCCTATCTCCGCAAATAGAAACTGAACCCCATAGTGGCACACACTCCAACTCAAAGACACTCTTAACACTTCCTTTGCATGGACCCTTCTCACTGGGCAACTGAAGAGATACTACACACGCCATTATTGAAGGTCCATTAGTACATTCTTCATTTCGTTTAGCAGGTGTCATTAGGACATCATCGGGTACTTCATCTCTCTCCTCCACACTGATGACTTTTGCAACTATTTGACCATTCTCAGTGCCCTCAATTTCGACAGCAATGGGCAAGCTTCTATCTAAAGCAGCATTTAGTGGCAAGCTTAAATTTGAAGTGGGATCCAAGGGCAGTAACTCCAAGCTATTAATTACACTAGGGTCATCCCCCGCTGATAAGATTTCATCTTCTTCAATTTCTTGAATCACGGTACTGTGGATTAACTGACCAATTTCAGCCGTATGTATCACCTGGGATATATCAGGTTTCACATCAGTCCTTCCAGGAACCCCAGTATCCGAACTAGAATTAGAAACATCATTTGGTACTGGTGCAGGATCTGACAGCAAGCTTGCTGCATCTGTCACTAGTTTGAGCCGCATGATTTCTACATGGTTTGTAATTCCTGGATTTTCACATATAGAATTACCAAAGCCAAGAGTAACTGCAACTGCTGGAGACATCTCTTCCATCATCCCTTCCATCATCCCCTCTTCGTAAAAGCAGTAATAAGTTAATAACTAACAAAACTTGCCAATAATTCTCTCCAAACACTTGATCAATCACTTCTTTAACTCTTCATTTCTTACCCCCTACAAACTTTGGAAAAGCCTGGAAGGTTACTCAAAACCTGGAACCATTAAAAATAGCATAACAATCTACCGAAACAAACAATGATACTCAGCCCAAGAGCGCAGTTGATCAGCAAAAAGTTATAGCCAAACGGGCCAAGATTAACTCCAAGACTTCTCCAAGGAACACACGAAAACTATGTAAGCTACCCAGAGCGGAAAAAATTCTAAGAGGGCGAACAAACTACCGGATCAGCTGGGGAGAAGATAGGAACTAACCTTCCATATAAAGGAATTTAAAGCTGTACGGAGGTGAAGTACCTCTCCAAATATGAGAAAGTTGCCAAAATCATCTGCTTCTCGAAGAAATCGAAGAATTTAAATTCTTCCTCAAGATGAATTTCCCCCAAGAACACCAAATTGCCACTCCACCACCAACCTTTATATACTCAACAACATGAAGAAAAAGACAAAATCAATCCCTTATCCGTCATAAAAGAAGAAGAAGAAACAACAAAGGGGTTCATGGAAAAGAACCTAGGAAAAAGGAAACCAAACCCCCTCAAGAGTCACAAGAAAACCCTTAAAGATTGAGACTTTTTGCCACATATTAACTAGGTTTCATGGATCTGAGGCAATCTTTATCAGCCTCTTGAAATCTGGGTTATCTAGATTATTAAATAAAATTACTTATTTTTCCAATAAATTCACCCAACTATCAATCCCTCTTGAACAACAATTAAATTCTTGATACAATATATTCATCCAAGAATTAAAATCAACTGTAATTTCCAAAAATGAAACAGCAAAAATATGCTTACCGAATTGATGAATCACTTATACGAATCCAAGATGGATCACAGATTTTTATTTATTTATTTATTTATTTTTCGTTTTTTCCCCCCTTTTCGGGTCCTTGGGAGCCGAGCTAGCAAGAGAGAGAGAGAGGAGTGAGGAAAAGATTTTATCGATTGGAATACTCCTACATATGACACGTGTAGATTCAATTATCTAACTCAATCAATGAAGAAAGGGGATCGTGAACTGTTTCAAGAAGACCACGTTCCCTTTCTTGGCAATGGCGGGCCTCTCGGGGCATTAAAAAAAGGAAAAAATTTATAAGTAAGAGTTTAAACCCTGTTTCGGCACTGTTATTTGATTTGACTGGGGCCTACCTGTGAGTACGAGAGTCAAAAAATAGGGGAATTTGATAAAAAAGTCTAGTCAAACAATGTTATTTGTAAAATAACCTTCCTTCAATGTTATTTGATAAAATAGCCTCCACTTACAAAAAACAATAAACAAATAAGATCAAATGTCTAAAATACCCTCACCATTGAAAAGACTCAAATACCCATTTCAATCCAATTAAATCCCTCAAATCATCAGCAAAAATCAGTGGACGTACTTTCCCGGTGGATGCTTCCTTAAAATCTTGTTATTCATTACATTCTTCATCTATCTTCTCTAATATTTTGAGCATTTTAACAAGGATTTTGGTGTCTACATTATCCACATTGAAATTTCTACTATATTTAAAGAAAGAAGAAAGGTATTTTTAGAAATCTCATTTATATTGGTATTTTTATTGTTGAATATAGTATAAAATGATATTTTAGTTGATTTTATTTTCGCATTTGGTGTATATTTGCATCGTCCGCAACTATTGGACGATAACGACACTCCAGTCGTTATTAGTAGTTCAGAACGACACTACAGTCGTTATCTACCATGTAAAACGATAGTACAACCGTTATCTGTTATGATCTGTCCATTATTGATGATATATTGTGGTTACTTTGATCATTCAAATATGGTAACTATTTTCATATTACTTTGATATATACTTGAGTAAATTATTTAACTTTTTTTTTTTTTTTACAGGTATGGATTCTGTAGAAATGATATGGGTACAAGTATGCTATTTTGTCGAGTTTAAAAAGACTGAAGAAAGCAAATGGACATGGGATTATATAGGAAACGGTGAAGAAAATGTGGATATTCTTTATGTTCCATCTAGCATTTCGTATATAGAGTTGTACAACAAAGTGCAAGAACTTGTTAATGTGGATTCAAAGTTATATGAAATTGAGATGATGTCCCTTAATCCTGGAATGTCTAAGTTTTCAGTTCCACCACAAAGGATTAACAGTGACATGAAAGTGAAGTGGTTTCTTTCTATTTGTAAAAAACATCCTCTTTGCGTGACTATTTCGACTAAAGTTACAGGTGAATGTGATAGTGTAAGGGAGTTTGAAAGAGATTGTGGAGTAGAAACTAATGGTGAAGTAGAAAAGGGAGATGTGAGCCATCAAAATGAAGTTGAGCTATATGATGGCGATCATGGAAATGATAACGTAGAAGAAGGAAACTCTGTGGATTGGGATAACTTGCATATAATTCAAGGTAGTTCCGAACAACAAGATTTCGAAGATAAATCTCCTCCGAGAAATGAAAACAATGTTGATTTCTCCATGGAAGAGGACATTATTGGTACTTCAACACAAGTCCTGTGTTCAATTCCTTATAGATCATCAGTTAGGATTCCAGAAAATGAGGATGTACATGATGATGAACTATTTCCAACTAAAAGTGCTTTGATATCAAAACTCCAGCTACTTGCCGTGAAGTACCAATTTGAATTTAAAGTGAAGAAATCAAATAAGAGTGTTTATACAGTTGTTTGTGTTGAGAAAATTTGTAACTGGCGTTTACGGGCAACGAGCGTAGCTGAATCTGAGATTTTTCGAATACGAAAATATTCTAGCCATCACATTTGCTCTATGAGTGTTCGTCGCAGGGATAATAGACATGCTACCTATTCGGTAATTGGAAAACATGTAGCTCTAAAATATCATGATGCCAACATAGTGTACAGACCAAGAAACATTATCAATGACGTTCGTCGAGAGTTTGGCATAACTATAAAATATCACAAGGCGTATATGGCCAAAGAATTTGCTTACAAAGAGGTTCGAGGTAGCCCTGACGATAGCTATGCAAAGTTACCAATGTATTGTCACATTCTGGAGAAAAATAATCCTGGTACGTTGACCTTTATTGAAACTGATAATGATGGACATTTCATGTATTTTTTTATGGCATTAGGACCAAGCATACGTGGATTTCTCTCTTCAATTCGACGGGTAATTTGTGTGGATGGAACATTTTTAAAATCTAAGTATCGAGGTACGTTACTTGTTGCCACATGCCAAGATGCAAATCGTCAAATTTATCAACTTGCGTGGGGCATAGTGGATTCAGAAAACAATGACTCATGGACTTGGTTCTTTCAGAAGTTACGACAGATAACCGATGACACAGACGAGCTAGTCTTTATATCTGACTGTGCAACAAGCATATCAAATGGTTTCAACAGCGTCTATCTTAACGCACATCATGGACATTGTATATGGCATTTGCAAACTAACTTGAAGAGCAAATTCCCTCGCATAGATATTGTGCCATTGTTTAGAGCTACTGCACAGGCATATAGTTTGGCAAAATTTGAGATTAATATGCAAGCATTGTGCAGTCTACACGAGAAAATCAGAGAATACTTAGAGGAAGAGGTTGGCGTGGAGTATTGGTCAAGAGCACATTTCAATGGAATCAGATACAATACTATGACCACAAACAATGCAGAATCATTAAATTCATTGTTGAGAAGTGCTCGAGAATTTCCTATACTTGCTTTGATCGAGTATATCAGGGAAAAGATGCAGAGTTGGTTTCATGATAGGCGCATTGATGCCGAAAAATGTACAAGCTATTTCACCCCGCTAATGGAGGAGAAAATGTACGATAGGTATAATGAGTCAAAAGGTTTTGAGGTACAAGCTCTTAGCCCAGATGAAATGCAAGTGAGTGATAAAATGGAAAGTTTCATTGTTAATTTGGAGAGGGGGACATGCACATGTAAGGAATTTGATCTGGACCAATTTCCATGTGCACATGCAATTGCAGTAGTAAGGGATGTTGGAGACAACTGTTACAGGTTTTGCTCTCCATTTTATAGCACTTCTTACTGGAAACAAGCTTATTCTGAATATATATATCCACTGTCAAATGAGGTGGACTGGGAAATTCCCGATAGTGTTCGATCAAGAAAGGTGATACGACCGTTGACACGAAGAGGAAGTGGACGTCCACCAAAAAAAAGGAAACAATCAGCCGGAGAGGTGCGCAAGTCTCGTAAGTGCAGTAGGTGTTTGAAAACTGGGCATAACCGTATCACTTAGCGAGAGACATGAATGATGAAGATAAAACCGCACATCTGTTGAATTTTGACTTTTATAATGTGCTTCTTTTGTAGTATTAAAAAGGACGGTGGTGTTATGATGTACTGCTTTTGTCATTCCTAAATGTAAACTATTTAAAATCTTTGGAATGATTCATTTTGTCATTATCTTAGAATCGATAAAGCCATAATGGCAGATATATTTTGTTGTCATATCGAAACATCACTGGTGCCGTTTTTTGTATTTTACCCAGAAAATATAAAAATATTGTTCAGAAATTAAACATTATTGATTTAATGACAATTTATTTATAAATATATAAGTTATCAATTATTTGTATTGTGTTTACATAACTAACGACACTTGTGCGGTTTTCAAAAACAGTAACAGCACTAGTGTTGTTCTCATTTTTCATGTTGTCCAAGTAATGCGAGTATCTCTCAAATGTTGTGAGTAGCATGTCCATCTCGTGACTCAAATGAGCTAAACTTGTCGAATACAGGGGCCCGAAAGGCTCGTGGCTGCTCAAACTCGTGTTTATTGACAGAACGACACAAGTGCCGTTCTCCAATTTTTCACTTCATTTCCTACGCGTCAACCTCAAAGATCGGACCTCCTAACTTAAGGAAGTCAGAATTATAGAATACGTGACGGATAGTGAGGGAATTGGCATGCATTTCGGTAAAATCACAAGTCACCATCCACATTCGTTAGAAAACCAAAGTAATGAGGGCATCTCCCAAATTACGTGACCGACATGGCCATCTCGAGACTCAAATGAGTTAAACTTGTCGAATACAGGGGCCCGAAAGGCTCGTGGCTGCTCAAACTCGTGTTTATTGACAGAACGACACAAGTGCCGTTCTCCAATTTTTCACTTCCTTTCCTCCGCGTCAACCTCAAAGATCGGACCTCCTAACTTAAGGAAGTCAGAATTATAGAATACGTGACGGATAGTGAGGGAATTGACATGCAATTCGGTGAAATCACAAGTCACCATCCACATTCGTTAGAAAATCAAAGTAATGAGTGCATCTCCCAAATTACGTGACCGACATGGCCATCTCGAGACTCAAATGAGTTAAACTTGTTGAATACAGGGGCCCGAAAGGCTCGTGGCTGCTCAAACTCGTGTTTACTGACAGAACGACACAAGTGTCGTTTAACGACACTTGTGTCATTCTGTCTATTTCTCCCATTTTTCGCTTCATTTCCTCCGCGTCGACCTCAAAGATCGGACCTCCTAACTTAAGGAAGTCAGAATTATAGATTACGTGACGGATAGTGAGGGAATTGGCATGCATTTCGGTGAAATCACAAGTCACCATCCACATTCGTTAGAAAACCAAAGTAATGAGGGCATCTCCCAAATTACGTGACCGACATGGCCATCTCGAGACTCAAATGAGTTAAACTTGTCGAATACAGGGGCCCGAAAGGCTCGTGGCTGCTCAAACTCGTGTTTACTGACAGAACGACACAAGTGTCGTTTAACGACACTTGTGTCGTTCTGTCTATTTTTCCCATTTTTCGCTTCATTTCCTCCGCGTCGACCTCAAAGATCGGATAATGGGGGAATTGGTATGGATTTCGGCGAAATCACAAGTCACCATCCACATTCGTTAGAAAATCAAACTAATGAGGGTATCTCCCAAATCTGAAATTTTAATATTTAACATTTATTTTACGCTTATATTGACAAAATAAGGTAAGTTGTTTGCAAATACTACCGGTGTCATTCCCATTATTAATTTTGTCAGAATAACGGCAGTTGTGTCGTTCTCAATATCTTTTCAAGATCAGTAACGACACAAGTGTCGTTCTCGTAGACTTGTAGATCTAACTTCTAATGAAATAAAAATGCAGATCTGAAAATTTAATATTTAATATTTTGTTAACGCTTATATTGAAAAAATACGGTATTTGTTTGCAAATACGGTAAGGTGTCATTCCCGTTATTATGTTTGTCACTATAACGACAGTTGTGTCGTTCTCTATAAGCGGTAACAACACTTATGCCGTTCTTATGAATGTATTTGTGTCTTTATAACGCTACTTGTGTCATTCTCCCTATCTTTTCAAAATCAGTAACGACACTAGTGGTGTTCTCGCATACAATGACCGAACAACATAACGACAGTTATGCCGTTCTTATGGCTTTTCTCTCATATCATTAACGGCACAAGCACCGTTCTCAAGAACAAAACTTGACCAAAACCCTAAACCAAATTACCATTTTCATAGAAATGCATAAGAACTTTTAAATGAAAGACATAAAAGCTGTCACTTCAATTAACATTCAACTTGAAGGATTTACTAGGTTGCAAAATCAATCTCCAAGGTCTAAATACAAAAATAACTTCAAAACATTCACTAAATCTACGGATCAAAGTGCCATGCAAATATCTCTGCAGCTAATTTGTTCCTCCAAATAGACATATATTCCGGACGAATCAAATCCATATTCAATTGGGCTTGTAAAAACTCAATGAATTTCACTGTGAAAAGCCCACAATCAGACCTACAAATTCATAATGGGAAAAAAATTAGATAGACATGAATTAGACGAAAGAAGTCAAAGATATTGGTGCTAAATGTTATATTCAACCAAGTTTACCCGTTTGTTTGTTCAGGAACTACAACCCTCTGATAACGAAACATGCTGGTGCTGAATTTTTCTTCACGCGCTATGTGTTCCTTTATCAACAAGGGAATTACCACTTGAATAGGTTTCATGCATTCGGCCAGCTGAGCAGCGCGGATGTGTTTTGGCAAACTATCGTAAATGTAAATAGTTCGCTCCGTCAAATCAATCTTCAGTGCAAACCAATGAGAACCCGGTACACAGTAAGGAACATACAAAAATTTACAGTTACTCCAGTGTTTACCGAGCACCGGTGAAGCCCCTTCAACATAATCGACGAGCTCTTGGTCAAATACATAGTTACCATTTTTCTTTTTACGTGCACCCATTTTTAGGTAGGCTTTTTTCATAAGTTGCCAAAAATAACAATCCAATATAGCACAATCTTGCTGAAATATATGTGGATATGTCACTGCCCTTTCCCTAATGTGGTATAAGGCCGAGTCGATATGCTGTACACCAAAACATGATTAATTAAATGCATTTTTCAGTAAAAATAATTCTAATATACAAATATTACTTACATCATCGATAAGCCACCCGTCATCTTTCAATAGTTCATCAAAGAATTTCCTTCGCACTTCACAAATAGCCAAGGTGACTGTATCACTGTGACAACAATAATATCAAACTAAGCTAACTTGCAAATTCGAAATTACACCCTTCACTACGCCAACCACTGGAATAAAATAAATTACCTTGTGGATGCATTTGCCAACCACTTGTTGAGGTCTTCAACTTTTGCAGGATCTACTTCCCTTAAAGGGTCATATGCTTGAATGTTCAACAATTTTCTCCTCTTTAAGGGATTAGTGTATGGAGAAAGCAGCACGACTGCTCTTCTCTTAACTCGATGCCCCCTTCCTACAGGCAATTCAGAATTCGGATCCTCGATGACAATGATTTCATTACTAGGTTGGCAAACATGCGAAGATGTCGAAGGCTTCTCATAATCATCTACAAAAGTTGATGGAACACAATTCATTCCATTTTAACACACAAGATTGAAAAGTGAAATATTGAAACATAAATTATCTGTACCTTTGTTAGATATGTTTGAATCCTCTTTTGTCCTAGCCACCTTCTCTGTGACATCATCTTGTCGAGCTTCCTCGGTTCGAAAGGTCTCTTCAATCCAGACTAAAGGCCGTTGTTGGTACAAAACTATAGCAGATGAAGGATCTGGCAGAAATCCTACAAATGGGACCCAACATAAAAATCCTACAAATCCAACAAACGGAACCCAACATAAAAATTATTTGTAACTTATTGCAAAATGTACAAGAGAGAATATACCATCATCATATGTAGGAAAAGCCTCAGATTGCTTATTCGGTGTGACTTCTTCATGAAAGCATTCTTCAATAATTACCTCATCTCGCTCTCTTTTCTCTTTGTTCTGTTGATTGCCTTTGCTAAAAGCACGATCATCAAATTTGCTTCTTTCCGACTGAACTCCACCTTGTCCAGCCAATTGGAGAAATAAATCAATTTTCCTTTCTACTCGATCGAAGCGATCTGACATCTCGCCTCGGAGCCTCTCTTCAACACCTCTTATTTCTTGTTTTATTATATGAGTGATATAGTCATAAGAAGGTGGGGGTCGTCTAGCTGTCTTGGATGAATGTAGATGGCTAGACATAGATGGTCGATCCGATGTCTTAGGACATTGTGGGCGAGTGAAACTTGACTGAGCATCATCACTCTCAGAGTCTTTTTCGCCTTCATCCTTGGAAGCAACTTTTTCCAACTTAGGATCCGCTTCACTATCAAAAGGTCCGGATTCCTTCCAGAACGGCTCCAGCAATTCATCGTCTGTAGGATTAAGCGTACAATGTACCTCTATCTGAAAAAACAAGAATGTATAATTATTCAGCAAATTGTTTTATTATAATTATTGATACGCCATTTACATTTTGATAAATAAAACTTACATTTGACGATTCAAAAAATGTGCAAAGTGTTTCCTCCCTAAGTTGCTTGGACATTTCCTAGCTTATCATTCTTGGAATTCTGGAATCGACTGTTACACGACCGAATTTCTTTCCAACACCGGGAATTGCTTCAAATGCCCAAATCTGTACAATCATAAATTTAATTTTTAGTAACATAATTAAATAAAATGTAAAGTTTAAATGATTTTAGAACATATTACCATGATTGCAAATGGAAATCCATGCAGAGAATACGGATATCGCTGAGAAGTTGTATAACCCTTCAACATGTCTCCCAAATTACGTTTAAAAACCTTAATAGTGTACTCGTATGACTTTCTCCCCCATGAATAGTTGTTAAATCTATCGAGATCATCCACCAAATAAAACAACCATGGGTTAACAAATGTATTCTCCTCTGCTGCCAAAACCACGTACATCAATATGACGAGGAGGCCAACTTATATTTATCATTCTTATGCTTGCAGCGTTTGAAAACTTGTAACAATAAACCTCTCTTTATTTTGCCGTTGCTACGCTTAAAACGCTCTTTCACGAGTCTACAATTTTGCCCTAGCTTCGGATCCTCGTTCTCCAAATCCCCCGCTTTAAGCCCAGTCACCAGTGTGAATTCTTGCAATCCAAATCTTGCAAGCTTGTCTCCAACCTTAATAAATACTTCATTTTCTTTTGAGGTACTTATTGACCTCAGAATCAATTGGTGAACTAATTGGGATGCAAGTTTTATCTTTCTTAGGCATAACAAATGTCCAAAGCAGGAATTGGTTAATAGGTCCTGATGCTTTTCATCTAAGCTATAGAAAACTTCATCGATCAATTTCATTCTACATCTATTACTTATCTTCACGTTCACTATGTCTTCATCATCCATTTTTCCTATTGCAAAATGCAAAACAATAATTGAGTTAGCAATCTTATTTCTTAAAGCAATCATTTACCAAATTATTGGACAAAAATAACGACTTACAAGCTATTTCACGACTACACATAGAAAGCTCCAAGGCAACACAAAATTGTAGTAAAGCAATGAAACATTGTCAATTCAACCTCAAACTAATACCTTAAATGTGTCACAACTCTATAGTGCACTATGCAAAAAATGATTTACAAGTTAATATCAATGATTTGATATATAAATTGCTTTAGATAGTGTTCTATATACATGACTACTAACACACAAAAGAACCAAATGTCAAACGTTATCGGTTCATTTATTCGAAATTAGATAAATGCAGTAAAGTAAAGCATGAGGCCAACTCATATAAAAGTCACAAATACTACCCACTACTACTGTTACTACCAAAGTGACAAAATTTGACATTTCTAGAATCATTTTGACATCTCATATCAATTATGTACAATTTTTGTTCTTTATATACTCGAATTATGCACAACATTTCTACATGTGTAAAGATTAATTTTATGAATAACATGTAATCATGTCTAAAGTTAAAACCCTTTTGATCAAATCCCCAGGTCCAACGATTTGACTTCCATAACCAATCCTAATTATCAAATTGGAGACGACAAACTCTAGTGGAGTTTTCTTCCTTATTCATTTTCATCTGGTCTTGTACTAATTAGTGATTTTTAAATCAAATCATCACAAGGGTTGGTTATGTTAATGCTAAAAAACTATGGAGTAAAAAATGAGGAAGGGACATACTCCACATTATAGAAGAAAGATTAAAACTTAATGAGTAAAACAGTTGAGAATCACGTGCATAAATGACAAAATTATTGTTACCTTGTTCCTAAATATTTAGAAGATAACAATTTCATAACACAAATGAAACATTGCAATAGTGGAGTTCAAAAGGGACCTCATGCATCCCCTCCGCCACCAGCCACAAACCCCCCTTTTTTCTCAAAAAAATAAAAGCTACTATTTCAAAGGCAACCACTTTCATTTCTCAACATAATACATAAATCTCCTCACATTATAGAACTTGTACCTTAAATTTGTGTTCACCTTCACAGCCGCAGTAGCAAGAGAAGAATTTCCACAAACTCGTAGTTCCAAAACAAAGTCTTCGAGGCGGCAGGGGGGTCACTTCGCTCGCCTATGCTCGTCGTGCTCTTTTGCTAGGTTGATTTCGTGAGGTTTGTAGTCGATTTTGTGTGAGATTTTCTCAAAGGGGAAGAGAAGAGAGACGTTAATTTTTGAATTGGGGGAATAGGGTTTTACCTGAGGAAGAAACGAGGTGAAAAGAGGGAATATGGAAAGATTTTTGTGTTAAAATGTGAAGGATAATTTGGTCATTTTATTAATTAAACTATTTTGATTTTTTTTCTCCCCTTTTGTATTGGTCAAAGGCTATTTCACCAAAATCATTGCCCAGTCCGGCTATCTGGGCAAATTTCCCCAAAAAATATGGTTGATTTGATTGGAAACGATTGAATAATGCATTTTTTTTGTATAAAAAATGAGCCCCAAACAGGGGCCAAGTATTATACATTTTAAAATCAAGAAATTAAAATTTCAAAAATCAGTTTTTTATTAAAATTTACTTATGATTTAATTAGCTAATTAATTATTTCATTAATTAAATATATTTAGGACGCAGATCTATACAATTTGATTAAAAATTAATAATTTAATTAGTTACTTATTTTTTTTTATCACAAATCAAAAAATTATTTTACGACCACAATTCCAAAATTTTGTAGGTCACAATTTGTTCATCGATCACAAATCAAAAAAGTGATTAGTCATGGATTAATTTTTAGTCACAATTTATCAAATTATTACAACTTATTTTTTTTATCACAAATTAAAATTTTTATAGTTCACAGATTATTCATTGGTCACAGAATCAAAACTTTTATTGGTCACAACTCATTTATTCATTGCAAATTATTAGATTAATTGATCACGATTAATTTTTCGATCACAATTTAATAAATTATGAGTCACAACCATAATTTCTAGGTCACATTATTTATTTATCACAAATTAACCAATTATTGGTCACATTTAACCAATTAGTTGGTCATAAACACCCCACAACACTTATGACCACCACCTAGACATTTCTTGTTGTAGCACCACTGCCATCGTCGCCACCATAACTACCACCACTGCCACCTCTCGACGGTAACATTACCACCTCAAATCAACACATCGTCGTGCCATATCTACCACCACCTCGATAGACCCATCTCTACCAACATATCTCCATAACCTTCACCACCATCTCACCACCCATAATATTTACCACCACCACCATCGCCACCAACAAAACCACAACCACCACCAAATCCAACGTAACCTTCACCACCGTTGGATCCAACAAAGTCGTTACCACCCAAACACCACCACCACCACCACCATTACAACCCCCATTTACCAACTGAAAGCATACCCAAAAACCCATCAGATCGTGAAGTTGTAGATTTCGGCTACAGTGCACAGCAGGTCTCTACCATAACGGCGCAATGGTACAACTTGTGAGCTTTAAGCCGTGCTGTCAAAGGCTACCACAATCTCGCCAACATCACGGTTAGTACCACGATCACCGCCTGTACCAAGAATCACCATTACCATTTCCATTTCCATCTTCACACCACACCACAACAAAAAAAAAATCTCCAAACTCAGTGTCGCTATTACAGCCGCCACCATACCACCACCAAAAAATTTCTAAACTCGACATGCGAGATGGAGCTGCTGAAGTAGATGAGGCCATAAATCGTGGCTGCAGTGCGGGCGACATGTGCACTACCTTCTCGGAAGTCAGCAGCACCTGGGGGATGATGCCACCGGAGAAGTTGAATGAAAAGAGATGGACTTCGGTGGTTCTACACACGATCGTTGTAGTCAGAGATCATTTACAACAGTGTTGTTGTCACTACTAGGCGCTGTTGCGCCAGGTCCACCGAAGAGAGAAGACAGTGCGGCGCTAGATAGATCGAGTAGAGAGGCTGTAAAGAGAGGAGGAGGGAGATGGAGAAAGAAGAAATTGATTAGAGTTTTGAAATGAAATTTGTATAATTAATATTTAATATTTAAATATAAAATATTTGATTTTTGAAAGGTTAAACTACCCATCTAATTTTTTATTTTAGAATACAGATTTTAAAGGTAGGTTATTGTGTAATTTCTACTTTAAAAAAACCTAAATTGCTCTCATTTTATTGGGCTCTCGTTTTGAATATCATGGCGAAAATTTTAAATAATGATTTTTAGGAAAATGTGTCATTAAAAAGTAGAAAAAATATTGAATTTACGTGTAAAATATTTTATTGTGTAATTACGTGATTAAAAATGAGTATATAAAAAAAATTAAAAATAATGTTTGTTGGGGGCTTGATATTCAGATGCGGAAGCAAAAGTAAGCAGTCCGTGTTTGATGACCATTATTTGAAAATTCTTTTTCTACATATTTATTTTCAATCAATCACATAATAAAATATTCTGCATTTATACCCAGATTTTTTCCTACTTTTTAATCATACATTCTTCTAAAAAAATCAATATTTAAAATATTATTTTTCCCAAATAATGATTGTCAAACAAGGGCTTAAATGTATTTATTAAGCATGTTTGCCTGGAATCAGAATATTAATTATTTGGGAATTAGAATCACAATGTAGATATATGATATATCCCAATTTTCATTTTCGGTTAATCTAAGAATCATTATTGAAAAGATGGTGTAATGTTCGAATATGATGTCATCACAATGTTGTCCGACTTTATCTAAATGGCATTGCACGAATGGATTCGTGATGATTTTATTCTTTAAAATGTGGCATGATTCATATATATTGACTAAGGTTGAAATGGATGAATATATAAATATATTGAAATGGTCTCTTATCAAAATTGGCCAACTAAAGACGAGTTTTTTTCTTTTTGGCCAACTAAATTCAACTTTTTGGTTGAAGTTATATTTTCTAAGTATGATGTTTTGTGTGAGTAGTTGCACAAGGAAAAGTAATACATGATAAATGTCAATTATGATTGATAATTATTGAAGAAAATTTTCGAATAGAATTCTTTAACTTAAACAATTTGATTGAGATTAGAAAGTTTTTACACGTTTCAAATTATTTATTTCATTACAGAATAATGAAGTTCAAGTGCTTGGAACACAATTCAATTTTAATTTTTACAGCATCTCACTCTTAATGTACAAAATAAGAACGTTATTTCGAACCGACTAATCAAAATGAGAAATAAGAGCAAGACATCCCAATTCTTATTTTAAATGTCTATTTATCTAACTAAACACATCGAGTGAATTTATAATTTGCGCCAAAATTCTTGATTTTGAGTGAATTTATAAATTCAAGTTATAGCTGTGATCAGAGATAAAAAAAAGAAAAAAAGAAAAAAAAGTGTATGTTTCGTTTATCAACAAATCGTGTTTTTCTCTCTTTTTCTTGAAAAAAATGATGGCAATAATTCTTCATTCAAACTCTTCTTCTCTTCAACATTATCTTAAACAGGTAAGGGAAAAAGGGTAAGTTGGTATGTATGTGTTGTCTTTTCTTGATAGATAATTCAGTAAGTGTAAGTTTGGTGAAAATGTTTTGTTGCTTAAATTTTATTGGACTTGGATTTGTGTACTTACCTTTCTATGGTGCCCTCTTTAATTTTAGAACTTTTTGAACTTAAATAAATATTGGAAGCAAGGGCCTTTATGTTACTCTAACTAATAGGAACATGGATGAATATATAAATATGTTGAAAGGGCCTCTTATCAAAATTGGCCAACTAAAGACGAGTTTATTTCTTTTTGGCCAACTAAGTTCAACTTTTTGGTTGAAGTTATATTTTCTAAGTATGATGTTTTGTGTGAGTAGTTGCACAAGGAAAGGTAATACATGATAAATTGTCAATTATGATTGATAATTATTGAAGAAAATTTTCGAATAGAATTCTTTAACTTAAACAATTTGATTTAGATTAGAAAATTTTTACATGTTTCAAATTATTTATTTTACAGAATAATGAAGTTCTAGTGCTTGGAATACAATTCAATTCTAATTTTTACAGCATCTCACTCTTAATGTACAAAATAAGAACATTATTTCGAACCGACAAATCAAAATGAGAAATAAGAGCAAGACATCCCAATTCTTATTTTAAATGTCTATTTATCTAACTAAACACATCGAGTGAATTTATAATTTGCGCCAAAATTCTTGATTCTGAGTGAATTTATAAATTCAAGTTATAGCTGTGATCAGAGATAAAAAAAAGTGTATGTTTCATTTATCAACAAATTGTGTTTTTCTCTCTCTTTTTCTTGAAAAAATGATGGCAATAATTCTTCATTTAAACTCTTCTTCCCTTCAACATTATCTTAAACAGGTAAGGGAAAAAGGGTAAGTTGGTGTGTATGTGTTGTCTTTTCTTGATAGATAATTCAGTAAGTGTAAGTTTGGTGAAAATGTTTTGTTGCTTAATTTTTATTGGACTTGGATTTGTGTACTTACCTTTCTATGGTGCCCTCTTTAATTTTAAAACTTTTTGAACTTAAATAAATATTGGACGCAAGGGCCTTTACGTTACTTGAACTAATAGGAACATGACATGTCATCAAAGTTGGTTAGTACTTTTTACGCATTTAATTATACAAAGTTATTTCTGAATTTGGATCATTAAAAATTTTTGAAGTGAAACAATTTTTTTTATTTAATAAAGGTCAAGTAATGACATAATAAAGATTTAATAGTTCCCATCATTAGAATTATTTCTAAATCATTTATATAATCAAAGAGTAACATTAAGTGATCAAACGTTAGGTTTCAGGATGAACGATTGATCTCCATCCCACAATTGAATAGTGTAATATATGATCCCACGCGCCATACCACTTCTTTGTCTACGTCCATTATTAATCATCTTGTAGCAAACTTATAGGGGCATTTTTATTAAAGTCTCTCCGAAACGGAGATAGTTTAAGATGAAATATATGATTGAGTATGTGAACCTATCGAATAAAAGAATTGGATTATGTAAATAGTTTGTTTTTGGTTATATTTGGAGCCATCATATCTTTCCAAAGAGATCAATTAATTAATGGACATACTAACCCTTTTTATATAAATAAAATGGATTAATTTCGATGTCATGTTAGATCACCTACATCTTAACTACTTATTTTCTTGAAAATTTTTGTCCATTCCTCCTCTCCTTTATTAAACTTATGGTTCGCTCATATATATTTTTATCTAGTTATAAAACTATATATATATAAATTTTTTTATCATCACATTTCAAGACATAAGAAGTACTATCTTTTATTTACTATTCATTTTTATCTAGTTATAATTTAAATCATCTATAAACACTTCATACAAGTCATTTTATATCATATCGCATCCAATGCAATAAAATTTAAGTGTAAATTGTCTCAAATGTCTCCAATATTTTCATTATTTGTACTTTTGTCCTTGACATTTCTTTTTAAACATCAGGGTTCTCAATCTTTAAAAGGTACTGCTATTTACATTCAAAAGTGTTATATATTCATCCCACTCTATCTATTCCTATTAGGCATGGGCATCGAGTGAGTCGGTCCAAGTATTTCAATACCCAAAACCACCCATTATACTTCGACTATTTCACAAATAGAACTATTCGAGTCTTTGTAAATACTTGAACCAAACCTAAACCCGAACCGTCGGTTTCGATTCGATTTTGGCTCCACCCAGAGCATTTTTATAAACATTTATTTAATAAATATTTTACATAAACACTTTTGGTACATATACCTAATGTTGACCTATGGTTGACTTCTCGTTTTGATTATTATAAACAATTTGCGTTTAATTTTAACAAATCAAATTTAAGTGTTATTAGTAATTATCAAAGAATGAAAACATGAGAATCGAGATCAAGACTCATGCACATGGACGAACAATCTTTGGCGCCAAATGATCAATGCATAAGCAAGATTGAAGATTGGCAAACATGGAAATGGAAATCGAGTCTCTGCGTCAAACATTGCATTGGAAGAAAAGATTGAAGACCTTCGAGATAGATGCATTTTTGTACTCAAATGTAAAGGTATAACTCTTCAATATTTCGCATCGACTATAGCTCTAACGATTTTTATGTATGACACTTTTTCACGACAAACTATACTTGCATAAAAATCATTTTCAAAAGATAAGTATTCAATTTTCGTGATTAAATCTCTACATAAATACTTATCTATACAATATAAATAACAATATCCTTCAAGCACCTTAGAGAAAATTCATTACGAAGGAGAAAAATTAGAAGGGGAAAAAATTTGTCCATCCTGACGTCCAGTTGGTTCCAATGATCAAATTTATGTTCGTTTTTCAAATGGCTAGTTACCCATCCAGATCCCGTGTCTGGATTAACAGATTTTTTGACCGTTTGTTGGCTATAAATTCCATTTCTCTAC
This sequence comes from Olea europaea var. sylvestris, assembly GCF_002742605.1. Lineage (NCBI taxonomy): Eukaryota > Viridiplantae > Streptophyta > Magnoliopsida > Lamiales > Oleaceae > Olea > Olea europaea. The sequence continues at coordinate 22,242,498 of NC_036246.1, forward strand.
CTTATTTGCAACAACCATTATTGAGCACTTAAGAGAGTTATTTATTGATCTTTTCCACTTATTTTCCAAACTTTAGAATATCAAATTATTTATTTTTTGAAAACTTTTTGAGTAATAAAACTTTACAAAAATCATATATTTCAATTAAAGTTTTTCATACAATACTTGAGCCATATTCTTTGTGAGTTATTGAAGTGTTGAACCTATTTCTATCTTGATTCTTAATTAAGTTCATATCATTAATTATGAGAGAAACTTTTAATTGTAATTTCATTTTTTGTTTTTGAATTGTGGGTCAGTTGAGGTCCCAGAAAGATCAACGCTATAAGAAGATTGGTGCTCATTGGTTGTAAGTTACTGAAAGCGTTGTAAGGATTGAATTGTGCCACAAGTCAATTAAATTTATTGAAAAAGGCTTTGCTCGTGATGAAGAGTTTGGCAACAGGGAAAGTAGATCGTAGTTTGGATCGAACCCCTTTATTACATCGTTTGCGCCTTCCTCTCCCTTCTACTTATTTTACTTGCGTTATTTTGTTTACATTTTGATTACTTGGTAATTGCTTAAATTTGCATCTTATTTCGAAAAGATTTAAGTAACCAATTCACCCCCTCTTGGTTAGTCATTCTTAAGCTTTCATTTGGTATCAGAGCTACATACTCACCTTCAAAAGACTTTTCAATATTGAGTAATGGCTAACTAGATTTTTCAAACTCTTGAGGGACACTCCACTAATCGACCCCTCGACTTTGATGGCATACACTACAATTATTGGAAGGCTAAAATGCTGATATATGTGCAATCTATTGATTATATTTGACAAGTTATTAAATTCGGTCCATATGTTCCTGCTAAAACTATTAAAATAGATGGTAGACCTGACCAAACTATTCCTAAAACTAGGGAATAATATGATGAAGAAGATAAGAGAAAATGTCCTTAAATCCCGAGGCTAAGAATTTACTTTATTGTACACTTGATAGAAATGAATTTAATCGGATAAGTACATGTGAATCGACATATAATATTTGGCATGCTCTTGAAGTCACTCATATTGGCACAAGCAAGGTTAAAGAAACAAAAATAAATTTGTTAGTTAAAGAATTTGAAAATTTCTTTACGAAACAAGAAGAGCCTATGTTGATATGATTACACGTTCTACCGATATTGTAAATGGTCTTAAAGGTTTTGATCGTAAAATTACTAGCGCGAACTTGTAAGTAAAATGCTTAGGTCCTTGTTGGAGGAGTGGAGCCCATTGAGGATGTTGATCGAGAAAAATAAGGATATAAATGTATATCCTTAGGAGGAGCTTTATGGCATATTAATGACCTACAAGCTAAATAATGCCAAAGTTGAGGAGAAAATAAGAAAAAGCAAGGAGGAATCAAATGAGCCTCCAAAACGACAAATTGTTTTAAAATCGACAATTGAAGAAGGAACATCAAATGAAAATATGAGCGATGAAGAACTCAATGACTTGGTTCTAATAATTGAAGATTTCAAATGAAAGAAGAAAATGGTGAAGAAAGAAACAAAAAGATTATTTGTTATGGCTGTGACAAGCCGGGCCATAAGAGAACTGAGTGCCCGAATAAAAAGAAGCATTTCAAGAAAAAGGTACTCCAAGCCATATAAGATGATAGTGATGACGATGAACAAAATGGGAACAAGATGAAGTGGCAAGTATGTGCTTCATGACAATTGAAGACGAGGTATGTTTAAATGATAAATATTCCTATGATGAGCTTTCAAATTCATATGATGAAATGCTTGAAAAACTTGCCCTAAATCATGCTATTTTTAGAAAAAAAAATTCTATGTTCAAAGAAAAGATAAAGAAATTTTTGAAAAGGCAAAAAGAAAATGTTGATCATGATTCTTTATTAAAAGGGAACATTTCTTTGAAAGAAAAAGTAGATGACTTGACAAAAATTATTCATAAATTCACCGAGGGTGAGAAAAATTTTGATTTAATGTTTGGTAGTCAAAACTGTGTTTTCGATAAAGTGGAGATTGGATATGTTGACCTCAAAAAATGTTGCCAACAGATGTCGGACCCACCTGCTCACACATGAGCGAAAGTCCAACACGCTAAGATATGTGAACGGTCTAAAATGGATAGATCAAGGGCGTGGGAGTAGCCTAACGGCGTAGGACAAGAACGTTCGAAATTCGACTGAATGTTCGTAGATCGATTGTACAATAATTACCAATTGATATTTGTAAATGTGTATCTAAATATGTATGAACTCATTTGCGTTGCAATATAATAAGAAAGAGAAAGTTGAGTAAAGTATGGTTTCTCGTATTGATTCTTGCGTTAGCCTTTGTATGGGGTACATGAGGAAGTATTTATAGTGTCACAAGTTAGATCGTGATCTTTGGTTCGGGGTACACATGGCCTCATCCAATTAATTTACATGTCAAACTGTAGGCATCAGCTACACCTAGCCTGCTATATATTTATTGATTGGCAGAGTCGCCTCTACTAGTGATAAGACTTTAACATTTACACACATGACAAACATTCTATCAATCATTCAAGTAAGATCTTTGTACAGAGGATCTCTTGGGAGAAGTGTTTATGGAAGATGCTGCTTTGTGATTTGGAGATTGCTACCTTGGCTACAGAACTTCGACCAACAGGACCTCGTCCACCTTCAAAGGATCTCGGCATATGGGCTTCGGAAGCTCCTCAAGAGGTAATGATAGATGGGCCTCGGTATATATGGGCCTAGGCTTCTGTGGACTTCGATTTGTGGGACTCGGCTATGCAAATCACCTTGACTTGAGTGCTACGTGGTTCGGCATGAGTTGGTTGTGGGCCTCGGTGGGTTGCCCAAGTGTGCAAATACGTAACAATAGTCCCCCAAGTCAAAGTATAGTCATTTATGTAATGCGAGAACTTCGATAAAGTAAAGCCAGCCAGTTAAGTTGAAAGAAATTTTTGTACCCCAAATAATAGTCCCCCCAAGTCCAAGTATAGATATTTATATCATGGTTGGAATTAAAAATGTGCTGTTGTGGAAGAATGATGAAATCGGAGGTGGTTTGAGAAACCGAACCTGTGAGGCTTGTGGAGGCTGAATTCTGATAAAAAAGTCGAGGTGGTTGAGAAACCGAGCCTGCGAGGCTTGTGGAGGCTGAATTCTGATGAGGAAGCCGAGGTGGTTGAGAAATCGAACCTGCGAGGCTTGATGGCTGAATTGTGATGAGAAAGCCGAGGTGGTTTGGAAACTAAACCCGCAAGGCTTGATGGCTGATTTCTGATGAGGAAGCCAAGCTGGTTGGGAAACCAAACCTGCGAGGCTTGTGAAGGCTGAATTTCGAGTCTCATTGGTAATGATTGTTCCTCGGCAATTGTACCAATGATTCGATGTTTTTACGCATATTTTCAAGGAAAGGTGGCTGGACCTTTCAACTTCCAAGTGCATTGGCCTCGTTAAGTAATTGAACGTAAGATTGATTGAAGAATTAAATAACCTTGACTTGATATCCCAACTCCAATAACTTAAGCAAGTAAATTGTACTTAAGCCACATGAACCATGACTGGTATTGGACTTAAGCAAGTAAATTGTACTTAAGCTTAATAACTGTAACCTGAATAGATCCTAAGACTGGACCGTCTTTCAGCTGAACTGAGAACATTGCTAGGTCTGATTGAAAAGGTAGTTGTGTGAAGCTCATAATGGTTGAGCCTTGTGAATCAATGGGTAAAGAAGTTTAATCCTCGTTGAGGCTTCGTCCCTGGCTTTCAGCCTCGCCAAAGGGAGGTAAGTAGTGTGAGCCTCGGAGCTCAAGTGAGGTGGCCCAAAGATGGGATGCAAACCTCTCTTCCAAGGTGACGACGCTTCCCAACATGGTGGATGGTGTACCCATATTGTGGCTTTTTCCAATGGCATTCAGCCTCGTCAAAGGGAGGCAAGTGGTGTGCACCTCGGAGTTCAAATGAGGTGGCCCAGAGATGGGACGCTGATCTCTCCTCCAAGGTGACGACGCTTCCCAACATGGTGGATGGTTCATCCATGTTGAGGCTTCTTCCAATGGCGTTCAGTCTCGCCAAAGGGAGGTAAGTGGCGTGTGCCTTAGAGTTCAAGTGAGATGGCCCTGAGATAGGACACTGACCTCTCTTCCAAGGCGACGACGCTTCCCAACATGGTGAATGGTTTAGCCATGTTGAGGCTTTTCCCAATGGCTTTTAGTCTCGCCAAAGGGAAGCAAGTGGCGTGTGCCTTGGAGTTCAAGCGAGGTGGCCTAGAGATGGGACACTGACCTCTCCTCCGAGATGACGACGCTTCCCAACATGGTGGATGGTTCACCCATGTTGAGGTTTCTCCCAATGGCCTTCAGCCTCGCCAAAGGGAGGCAAGTGGCGTGCGCCTCGGAGTTCAAGCAAGGTGGCCCAGAGATGGGATGCTGACCTCTCCTCCGAGGTGACAACATAGTGCGACACTTGAATTCAATCATGGACAATTTTATTGAATCATAGAAATGTTATATAAGCTGGGAAAGATCGTCCAGCAAGGTAATACATTCATTGATAATAGATTCGGAGGTGCTCAATGTTCCATGGACGGGGTTATGTCTTGCCGTCTATGTCTTTAATGTAGTATGTCCCAGGTTGGATCTCCTCCTTGATTCTATACGGGCCTTCCCAATTCGGACCCAAGGTACCAGTGCTTGGTTTCTTGGAGGAGAGGAAGACTCTTTTAAGGACCAGGTCATTGATTCGAAATGACATTTTCTTCACCTTTAAGTTGAAGTACTTTGTTATCTTTCTTTGATATGTGGTGAGCTTCAGCTGGGCGTCATCTCTTCTTTTCTCAATGAAGTTGAGGTCGCACCTCCGAAGCTCGAAGTTTGTTATTTCACTGAAGTGTAGACATCGTGGAGATAGAAGTTCGACCTCAATGGGGCTCATTGCCTCAGTTCCATATACCATGAGTAAAGGTGTTTCCCCTGTGATGGTCCTCGTAGTGGTTCAAATTGCCCAAAGCACTTGTGGCAGCTCATCCACCTAGGCCCCTTTTGACACATCAAGCTTCCTTTTCAGGACGTGTTTGATGGTCTTGTTCACAACCTCAACCTAGCCATTTGCTTGTGGGTGGTGAGGTGTGGAGAAATGCTTCTTGATGCCAAGTTCTTCACACAAATTTATGACCTTCTTGTTATCGGACTGTTTACCATTGTCTGAGATGATTGAGTAGGAAATCCCGAACCAGCATATAATGTTCTTCCACAAGAACTTGGAAGTGTTTGCTTCTGTGATTTTTGCCAGTGGTTCAGCCTCAATCCACTTCGTGAAGTAATCGATGGCCACAATTGCAAAGCTCGTGCCTCCTCTGCCTTTCGATAGAGGACCTATGAGGTCCACGCCCCACTTCGAGAAGGGCTAAGGGCTAGAGACCGTGGTTAAATCTTGCGATGGTTGTCTTTGTATAGGAGAGAATCGTTGGCATTTGTCACATTGTCGTACAAACTAGAGGGCGTCATTTTTCAAGGTGGGCCAGTACCCCTATCTTAGTAGTTTTTGTGCCAAAGATAGACCTCCAGAGTGGTTGTCGCAAATACCCTCATGGACTTCCCTTACGATGTAGGTAGCATCTTCTCTTTCCACGCATCGAAGGAGTGGAGAGAAGAAGCTCCTCTTGTAGAATACTTCATCAATGAAGAGGAAATGAGTTGACCTCCTCCTTAGCTTGTAAGCTTCATGCTTATTAGTGGGAAGTACCTGGTCCTTTAGGTAGGCTACGATGGGCTACATCTAGGTAGGAGTCTCGGCCACCCACATTACATTGGGGGCCTCGGTTGATGGTATGAAAATGTGATCTATTGGGACTATTGTGAGTAGTTCGGAGTCCTTGCTACTTGCGAGTTTGGAGAGTGCTTCCACATGTGCATTTTCAACTTGGGGGATCTGGATCAACTCAAACTTTTCAAAGGATGGGATGAGGTTCATCACCATTTTCAAGTAGGAGGCCATGGTTTTGTCTCTGGCTAAGAAGTTGTCGTCCACCTGGCTAACAACCAGCTGGGAGTCACTACTGATAAGTAGCCTCTTCACTTGCATTTCTCTGGCTAATCTGAGGCCCGCAAGAAGTGCCTCGATTCTGCCACATTGTTGGTGGCCTTGAACCCGAACCTCACAGCTGAGTTCAACTTGTGACCGTTTGGGTTGATGAAGACAACTTCGGCACCTGAGCCGGTATCCCCAGCCGATCCATCCACGAATAAATTCCACGTAGGAAGCTTGGCATGTTCCATGATTTCATCCACCTCGGGTAAATTAGCAAATTTTGCCACAAAATCAGCCAAGGCTTGGCTTTTGACGGCCGCCCTAGCTTTGAACACGAGGTCAAATTCACTTAGCTCCACCGCCCATTTCAATAATATTCTCGAGGCATCGAGCTTTTGAAGTACCTGCCTCAGGGGAAAGTTTGTTAGCACATGTATGGTGTGGGCTTGGAAATAAGGCCTCAATTTCCTGTAAGTCGTGATCAAGGCCAAAGTGAGCTTTTCTATATCGGGGTAACGGGTTTTCGACGATAGAAGTGCTTTACTTGTATAGTATACGAAGAGTTGGGTGGTCCCCTCTTCTCTGATTAAAACCACACTAATGACCTTATTGGAGACGGCCAAACACAGCTGAAGAATCTCGTCAGGCTTCAGTTTAGAGAGGAGGGGGGCTTGCCCTAGGTGCCTTTTCAGGCCCTGAAAGGCCTCTTCACATTCCTCGGTCCATTGGAACTTCTTCCCAGCTTTCAACACTTTGAAAAATGGGAGGCATTTGTCTGTAACTTTGGAGACGAAGCGACTAAGTGTGGCCACTTGCCCAGTCAAGCTATGTACCTCCTTTAGCTTTTGGGGGGACCTCAATCTTCTGAGGGTTGGCTTCAATTCTGCATTGGTTGACCATGTATCCTAAGAATTTTTCGGAGGCAACCCCAAAAGCGCACTTGAGGAGGTTGAGCCTCATCCTATTCCTTCTCAAGATTTGGAAGGTGTTGTTGAGGTGCGTTATGTGGTCCACAGCTTCCAAAATTTTCACAAGCATGTCGTCTACATAGACCTCCACTGTCTTGCCGATGAGGTCCACAAACATTTTGTTGACGAGCCTTTAATATGTGGCCCCGGCATTTTTCAACTTGAAGGCATCATCTTATAGCAGTAAAGGCCTCTGTCTGTGATAAAAGAGGTGTGTTTCTCATCGACCGGGTACATGGAAATTTGGTTGTAGCCAGAGTATGTGACCATGAAGCTCAACAACTCGTGCCCAGCTGTGGAGTCTACCAGTTGGTTAATCCTTGGGAGTGGAAAGTTGTCCTTCGAGCAAGCTTTGTTGAAGTTAGTGAAATCAATGCATACCCTCCATTTTCGTTGTGTTTCTTCACTAAAATCAGGTTAGAGACCCACTTCAGATAGGTGACCTCTTTGATAAAGTCATTTCGGATGAGCTTCTGAACTTCTTCCTTTAGGGCCTTATACCTCTCAGGGTTGAGGGCTCTTCTCTTTTATCTGTGCGAGGTAACCTTAGGATCAATTTTCAAATGGTGGCAACTAACCTTGGGGTCTATGCCTACCATGTCCTCATGCCTCCAAACAAAGACATCAAAGTTCCTACTTAAGAAATCCTTGATCTTTTCTTTTAAAATGTTCGACAAGCCTTTGCCCCCTTTCAACAATTTGGATGGGTCTCGGGGGTCCACCGAGAAGCTCTCAAGTTCCTCAACTGGGGATACTTGAGGTTCATGTTCAATTATGCAAGGGTCAATCTCATCGATGACCAATACTTTCGAAATGGGTAGTGCGTCAATCATTTCTACATCTTCCGGTTCGGAGGGAGCATCACTTGGGAGCTAGCCTACCCAATACTCCATGGTAGATCGATCAACTGTCAACAATGAGGAACTCCATGAAGTTCATTGTAATTTGGGAATACTCCCCCATCTCCACTGCAAGGGTGATCTTTCCTCACGGGGTGATGCTATCTCCAGAAAATTTGTACAAAGGAGTGGATGTGGGCGTCAACTCATGGTCCAGTATCATCTTGTCGAAGGTGGACCCGAATAGAATGTCAACAGAGCTACCATTGTCAACTAACATTCGTTTGAGCCCATTCCGAGCTATGACCACTCATACCACAAGTGCATTGCAGTGGGGGTAGTGAACTCCTTCAACGTTCTCCTGGGTGAAGACAATAGGTGGAACTTGATTCCTTTTAGCGTTCTGCGTCTCACTGCTCATATATGGGCCTCCAAATATGGTATCCACCTCGTGGATATGGGCCTTATCCTAAGTTTGTCGATTTCTTTGATGTTTGCGCTCTTCCCTGGGCCTCTCTGCATCATGCTCCCTTCGTCGTGGGGAAACATCCCTTTGACGGGGAGCGACCTCTTCATGTCCAGGAGGGTTGTCATACCTAGGTAGGGGCCTGTTCACCTGGGGCAATTCATTTCTATCCCTGGGAGTTCTTGCCTGGTACAGTGAGCATAGTCTCGACAATTTACTGTGTCGTGGCCATAGGATTGGTAGTATATGCAGTATCTAGGGAGGTTCGAATTTGACCTATTTCTAGGTCTCGAACCCTAGCCTCGGCCTCTCCCCCTGTGGGATCCTTACGGAGTCCCCATCTACTGGGTGTCAGTGACTGGGTTGCTATCCTCATATGCCATGGTAGAAACTGCGTTCAGAGTGGTGGTGGCAAGTGCTTGCCCAAAACTCTCATTACCAGCTTGATTCATTTGGTAATCCATCAAGTAGGAGGTCGGCCCTCTAGTAGATTGTCTTTGCGGAGGTGGGAAGCCTCTACTTGCCCTGTTCCAATGCTCAATCAATTCTTCATTGATGATCTCTCGTCCCATCATCTCGAGTAGGGCATCATAGGTGGTGGGGTTTTGATTTTGCATGTCCCTCCAAAACAGGGTGTTCATATTCAGGCCTCCTCTCAGTGCAGATAACGCCTCACGATCGGTGACTTGCACACAGTACGTCATCTCATCAGTGAAGCATGATAGGAAGCTCTTCATGGACTCCCCATGTGCCTATTTCATATCTTGGAGATGTTGGATGGGAGCCTCTCCTTCTTTGCTCACAGTGAACCTCTTCAAGAAGGTGGTCTTGAATTTGGGCCAACTTTTTATGCTCCCAGGTGGTAACCTACTATATCAATTTTCAGCTACTTTGCTAAGTGTTAAGTGGAAAGCTCTGCATTTCACAGTTGGGGTGGCACCCCTTAGGCTCATGTAAGTTTTATAAGCATTCAAGTGTTTCTCTGGGTCGTCTCTTTCGTCATACCTTGGTATCTTGGGCATAATGTAGTGGTTCGGGACCTGGGCACTCCTTAGTTCCCTTGATAATGACAGGATTTCATCATCATCATCCAAGTCACAGGACCTCTGTTACTCATCTGAATTGTTTTTATGGGCCTCATACCTTGGTGGTTGGTGAGAGGTGTTGGGATGATTTCTAGCCTCCTTTTCCCTCCTTTGGTGCCTATTTCTAGGCGGTACAGCACGGGGGACATTTTCATGCCTTTCTCTCGGCTGTTGAGGCATTGGAAGTGGGGACTGTGGCCTTGTCCAAGGCTCGCGAGACTATTGTTGCCTGGGCCTCAATTCTACAAGGCTGATTCTGTCAAATACACTACCTGACCTTCTATGTCTTCGTTTTTGCTCATATGGAGGTGAAAAGTTATCATGGTTCAAAGGGACCTCGGTAGGTCATCCAAAAGCGTAGTTGGAAGAAACGTCAACTTCTACTTCCCTTTCAAATAGGCTTCTACCTCGGCTATAGTTCGATGAGGCAACCCTTTGGCTTTGAACTTCATCTTCTTCCTGGTGGTGTCCTTGGGAGGCGTATGGAGGAGTACGAAAGCCTCCCTGGCTTTGCATTTGGGCTATGAGTTCCCTCATAGCCATGTTTAGGCTAGTAATGTCCCTCATGTTAGCTGCATGGTAGCCATTTCTCTTGATAGCCGGACTGTCACTCGCATTCCACCTCTTCTATGGTGGTGGTGGAGCCGGTGCCGAACTGTTGGGGCAGCTGTTGGAGGGGGCACACCTGCATTTTCTCTTACCCTCCTGAGGGGTGTATCTTCATTTGAACTTATTTTCTTTGTTTGACCTTCAGATTTTTGCTAAGTTGTGGGGCTTCCTCTTGTTCTTTTTCAAGAACAAATCCTTTTTCAAGGAGGCTACCCAAATGTTCATCTTCAATAAGTTTTCACCACAAAGTTATTCGTGGTTATTGTATGAATTCCCACAATTGGCGCCAATTTGTTGACCCCAAAAAATATTGTGAACAGATGTCGGACCCATCTGCGCACCGTGAGCAAAAGTCCAACACGCTAAGATACGTAGATGGTCTAAAACGGATAGATCAAGGGCGTGGGAGTAGCTCAATGGCACGGAACGAGAACGTTCGGAATCCGGTGGGCTGTTCGTAGACCGATTATACAATAATTACCAATTGATGTTTGTAAATGTGTATCTAAATATGTATGAAATTGTTTATGTTGCAAGATAATAAGAAAGAGAGAGCTGAGTAAAGTATGATTTTTTGTGTTGATTCTTGCATTAGCCTTTGTATGGGGTACATGGAGGAGTATTTATAGTGTCACAAGTTAGATCGCAACCTTTGGTTCGAGGTACACATGGCCTCATTCGGTTAATTTACATGTCAAATTGTAGGTATCAGCCACACTTAGCCTGCTATGTTCCTGAATAGCTTCTTTCAAAAGGACTTCTGCTTCCTCGGTAAATGTCTTAGTAGAAGATATGATTTCTTGGAACTGAGGTTGACAAGACTTAACATTTACACTCATGACAAACGTCCTATCAATCATTCAAGTGAGATCTTTGTGTAGAGAATCTCTAGGGAGAAGTGTTTATGGAAGATGCTGCTACCTTTACTACAGAGCTTCGACCAATAGGGCCTCATCCACATTCAAAGGGCCTCGACATATGGGCTTCGAAAGGTTCTCAAGGGCCAATAATAGATGGGCCTCGGTATATATGGGCCTAGGCTTCTGTGGACCTCGGTTTGTTGGCCTCGACTATGCAAATCACCTCGGCTTGACTGCCACGTGGTTCAGCAAGAGTTGGTTGTGGGCCTCGGTGGGTTGCCCAAGTGTGCAAATACGTAACAGGATATAAACCATCTTTAAAACAAAAATAACTCAAAAACATGTTTGTTAAAGCTTCCAATACTACAAGTAGTTTTTGCAATAAAAGCGGGCATGTAGCATTTAATTGTGCAACTAAAATGAAATTATAATTTGAAACAAATATAAGTGGATTCAATAATCCACAAAAACTAACTACCAAGGACCCAAGTTTGTATAGGTACCAAAGATCAAAACTTGAGTTGTTTTTATAGGTCCCAAATAAAATAAAAAGCAAATGGTTCTTGGATACTAGATGTTCAAAGCATGTAATTGCAGATTGATCCTTGTTATCAAATTTCAACGATAATGATGGAGGTCATGTAACTTTCGGAGACAATGTCAAAGGCAAAATAATTGGAATTGGAAATATAGGTAACCACTCATTCTTCTCTATTGAAAATGTCTTACTTGTTGATAACCTTAAACATAATTTACTAAGTCAATTATGCGATAAGGGTTACTATATAAAATTCGATTCTTCAAAATGCCTTATTAAAGATGCTATATCAAAAAATGTGATTTTTGTTGGAAGCCGAAGTAAAGATGTCTATATCATAAATATTGAATATGAAAATACTGAAAATTGTTTACTTAGCATGAAAGAAGAGTCATGGTTATGGCATAGAAGACTTGGACAAATTAGCATGGATCTTCTTTCAAAAATTTCTAAAAATTATTTCGTAAAATGTTTACCAATTTTGAAATTTGAAAAAGGTAAAATTTGTGATGCTTGTCAATTTGGAAAATAAGTGAAAAATTCTTTTAAACCTAAACTTCATGCTTCTACTACAAAACATTTACAACTTCTTCATAATCCTTTTTGGACATTTTAGGACGGCTAGCTTAGGTGGCAAACATTACGCCTTTGTTATGGTCGACGATTTTTTAAGATTTACTTGGCTTATATTTTTAAACTTAAAGGAAGAAGCCTTGAAAGCTATTAAACATTTTTGTAAGAAAGTTGAGAATGAAAAAGGTTATTTAATTACAACAAAAACCAAAACTCTTTACGAACTTTGGAAAAATAGAATTCCAAACATTAGTCATTTCAAAGTTTTTGGATGTAAATGTTTTATCTTGAATCTTGGAATTTTCCTAGGATATTCATCAATTAGGAAGGCATATATAGTTTTTAACAAACAAAATCTAGTCGTTGAAGAATCCATGTACGTTATTTTTTATGAGACCAATTCTTTTGATCGAGCGAAATGTAGTGATGACGATGTAGGTTTGGAAGCTCCATTTGAATAAATGAAGTTTCAAGACCAAAGTAAGGCCAAATGAAGAACAAATGGAGAAATCAAATCCTTAAGAGAAAGACAAACCGAAGATCAAAATGATCCTCCATTACCAAAGAAATGGAGATTCATTCCCTCTCACCCCAATGAGCTAATAATTGGAGATCCATCAAAATGTACTACTAGAACCTCCTATAAAAATTATTTTCGTAGTTGTGCATTTATTTCTCAAATCGGACCTAAAAATTTTAAAGAAGCCTAGTTTTATAAGTTTTGAATTCTAGCAACGCAAGAAGAATTAAATTAATTTGAAAGAAATCATGTTTGAGACTTAGTCGTTAGACCAAATCATCAAACCGTTATAATCAAGAGATGAAAATGAAATAATTGTGCATAATAAGGCTAGAATAGTGGCCCAAGGTTATAATCAAGAAGAAAGTATCGATTTTGAAGAAACATTTGCACTCGTAGCTAGATTAGAATCAATTTGTATGCTTCTTGCATTTGCATGTTATCAAGGCTTTACATTTTATCAAATAGTTGTTAAAGTGTATTTTTAAATGGTTTTATCCAAGAAGAAGTTTATGTTGAGCAACCTCCCGATTTTAATGATCATAAGTATCCGGATCATGTTTTTAAACTTAGAAAGTAATTTTATGGTTTGAAACAAACTCCTAGAGCTTGGTACGATTTTTCGATTGGAAAAGTGGATACTACACTTTTTGTAAAAACTTATAAGGAGGATATGCTCATTGTTCAAATTTATGTTGATGACATTATTTTCGAAGCTACGAATATTCATCTTTGTGAAAAAATTTCAAATTGCATGAGAAAAGAATTTGAAATGAGCATGATGGGTGAATTAAAATTCTTTTTTGGTCTTCAAATCAAACAAACAAAAGATGGGATTTTCATAAATCAAAATAAATGAATATTAAATATGCTTAAAAATTTTGATATGAATGACATCAAACTTATGAACACACCAATAAGCACGTCCTAAAAGCTTGATAAAGATGAGAAAGGCACATCCGTGGACGTCACAAAATATTTAGGTATGATCGGATCCCTTTTTTATTTGACTGTTAGTAGGCCCGATATTATGTTTAGTGTTTGCTTATGTGCTCTTTTTCAATCAAATCTTAAGGAATCTCACTTACGTGTCGTGAAAAGAATTTTTCAATATTTTAGTGGAAATAGAACTTTAGGACTTTGGTATCAAAAAGGCACACACGTTGATTTAATTAGTTATTCGAATGCCGATTGAGTTGGATGTAATGTTGATCGTAAAAACACTAGAGAAAATTGTCACTTTCTAGGATTTGCACTTGTGTTTTGGTCTAGTAAAAAACAAAATTTCGTTGCACTATCCACGTTGAGGCGAAATGCATTTTGGCCGCTAGTTGTTGTGCACAAATACTATGGATGAGACAAACGTTATGTGATTACCATTTATCTTATGATCATGTGTCTATCTTGTGTGATAATAGCCATCAACTTGTCTAAATTTTTTGTCTTACATTCACGAACTAAGCATAATGAAATTTGACATTATTTTCTTCGTGACCATGGACAAAATGGAGATATCGTATTAGAATTTATGAAGACTGAGGACCAAATAGCCAATAACTTCACCAAATCTCTTTGTACATGATCGATTCTCATATATTTGAAGATGTTTAAGAATTATTGATGAAAACTTAGTAAAGTAATTTTTTACCACATAAATCTTACTTGTATAATATTCCATAATTTTTTTTAAAAATGTTACTTAAAAAAATTTACCTTATTCTGTTAAAAAAGGGATCCAGACGCATCAAAATTGGTCCGGATTGGACCAATTTGACAGTGCATTTCAGTCACTGTCAATCCGAATGTTTGGATCAGTGATGGTTTAAACGCAAACTGGATTTTCCATCTCTCTCATCTTCTTCGACTTTATCCTCTCTTCACTCACTCTGATTGTACCAAACACCAATCCAAAAAATCAATCCTTCATAAATCATCATACCCACATATTTCAAAGTTCACAAATCACAAAAATTTGAATTTTTTCTCAAAACCCCTCTTTTTCTTCAAAATCGAGTTGTACTTCAAATTCTGAAGATTTTTACACAATTTCTTGAAATCGGTTGAAGAAATTCTTTTGATGCCACTTTATTCACTCCACATTTCGAAATCTTCTTCATCACATTAGTTTTTAGCATGATCCCTAGAATTCACATTTGGGGCTTTTTGGAAATTCTTGGGAATTTCACCAATTTCTTCACATTCTCAATAATGTCGGGATCTCAACGAGGAAAACAGATGAAAAGAACGGCAAGGCGACCTACTTCATCATTGTTCACGAAATAATTCTTTCGATTTAAAATTACCGCAAGTGTACGGTTCGTAACAAGTAATAAAGTGGATTTTTAAAAGTCCGAATATCATCCCTCAGAGATTGAGTAGTTCAATTCTATATAATCTAGCCTTAACCGAATCTAATTGAGTGAAAATATGGTCTAAATGCAAAAAGCCCTAATTTCAATTAAAAACCCTAATTTCAACTAAAAACCCTAATTTCAATTGAAAGTCCTAATTTCTCAATTAGAAACCCTAATTTCGAAATTTCTCTAATTGAACGACTTAAACACTCAAGTAAATGAAATTAAGCAAGTTTAAAAGCTAATTTATTAAAATGAATCAAACTAAAGTCACTAGGATCACGAATCCTCAATTGAAGTTATAAAAATCCTAATTTCATAAAATTAATGACCCGATGGAAATTTGCCAATTCAATGTTCCTAATTCTATCCAATATATTCTCTCGATATATATTAGACCTATTCTTGCACACCACTAGCCTATATCTCTATGGATGATGCAAACATACAAGAATGCATGTAGTTTTGTGAACAATTTAAGAATTGCATAAAGCATAGGGATATATCTATATCCCCTATAGGACCTTATGTTAATTTACACCTTATCGAACATATTCCACTTCTCTCGAATGTAAGAAATAAATTATCAACACTCACACAATCATTGGCCACTAATTGCGAAAGAAAATTAATGCATGTAAATCAATCAAATTATCCAAACGAGTCTTTATATTAAATTCATGAAATATAGAATTAAAATAAAAAAAAAGGGTTCATCGATCACCTAGTAATTGAAAACCTAGCCTAGAAGATTCATAATTACAGAAAAAACGAAATTAATAAATAGAAAGAATAATACCCGTATGAAAGTTCTTGAAATCTGAAATCTTGAATAAAACCTTGAAAACCCCTTTGAATCCTTGTGAAATCAGCTTCAAGTTCGTGTTCCTTACCTTCAAAAGTTGTATTCTTCTTCTCCCTGGACATTCTGCCCTACTTCTAATGAATTTTGACTTTTATATTATGTCCTCACGGAGCCCCGAAATAGTTTCAATTAAAAACGGAAGTTCAGATTTTTTTTTTACAAATTAAGGCCATACGGCCGCATGGTTCAATTTTTTTGCTCAATTAAAACCCTGCAACACTATGTGCGGCCGCATGGTATAGTTACATGCGGTCGTAAGGTTGTAAAGTCACAACCTTGTCATTTTGGTCCCTGAACTCCGTTTTCTCTTTTCTTGATCTCTTTTCTTTGTTTCCTTTGTTCCATTATCACATATTGACTTCTAATTGATGTTTGGCTCAATCAATTACTTGATCATTTGCTCGGCTAATCTTTTGATTAATTGCAATTTTGTCCTTCATCTTTCACTTTTCTTCAATTCAGTCCAATGTCACTTCTTTCTTCCTCCAATCATCTTGTATCGTCCTCAATCTCATACTTGGTATATTTTCATTCTAATTCTACACTTTAGCTCAACTTTCCAATATTTGTACCTTTGGTCCCCGAACTATCGCTTTGTTCCATTTTGGTCCTTTTTCGGCGCTTTTCTTCTGAATTCCGTCTTTTCTATGGGAACACCTACATTGCAAGAATTTAACAAGATTAAGTCACAATTCAACTACTTTGTCCATGTTTAAGTCATGTTTGTGAGCTAAATAAGTGTGTAAAAACACACTTATCAAATCCCCCAAATTTAAACAATTGTTTGTCTTCAAACAATGTAGTGACTTAATGCTAAACAAACATGGCTTAATAGCTTGCCGTGTCTCAGGATTGAACTTAGTAATAATAGAAACAATATCAAGAGTGCGAGATTTGAATCAACTTTTACTCATCAAATGCAATACTCAACGTATGTGTGTGAACTCATGCCAACATATCAAGCTTATTATTAGTTTATCCCAGACCCATAGTGGTCAAATTTATCCTTACATCACTTGAGAGATACACAATCCCCAAATGTATTCTTTTCACACAATTTCTCCGGGGTGTATTCTAAGGTTAGGAGTTTAAACAATTCTAATCCTTACCCTCTCTTAGTTTGGATAGATTTTACCTTTACAAGTTCACATATCAAAAAGTAGAGACTCTCCTTATTTTTGATTGCTTCAACCTTTAGGATTAAACTAAGCTACTTGCTTCACATTGAGGTTATATTTCTTTCAACCAAATGTCCAACGATGGCTTTTATTTTATTTATTTATTTATTTTTTATTATTTTTTTATGTCATCTTCTTATTTGCTTTCTATATAACCCATGTAACGAGCTTTAGGTAATGACTCCCAAACCAGTTGGCTTTTGGGAACCGATTTTTAAACCCTTTCAGTCTTATTCACTCGAGTTATAAAGGCTCGATAAGATGATTTTTTATCAACTCTCCTTTTTTCTTGCTTTCTATATGACCCATGTAACGAGCTTTAGGTCGATGACTCCCAAACCAGTTGGTATTAGGGCATCAGGTTTTAAACCCTTACAGACTTACTTGCTCGAGTCATAAAGGCTTTTTGAGAGAAGTGAAAATTTTTCAGTTTTTACTTTATGCCCCTTCTTTGTTTTTCTAGACATTTAACTTCTAAAACCATCCTCAATTAAAGCTTTCACCTATTTCTCACCTTCCGGGTTTAAACAATCCACATATTATAATTTCATGCACAGAGCCCCCACTTATATCCATGTTTTCCTACAATGGCTCAATTATCTCCAAACTATCTTAAAGTGATATTACGGGTTAATGTTATAGAGGGTTATTTTAGGTTTCTCCTAATTTATTCTAAAATTCCAATCAATAACTTAACACGTGACATGAGTGGCATGCAAAAGAGTGTCAAGCAGTGCATCAACAAGTATTAGCAAATTAAATCCTACACTAAATCCACAGTTTCTAGCTTATACACATCTCCAATAATCACATCATAGCCGGCAAGGCTACCAAACCCACACAAGCATGCAAACGTTCATAAAGATTCACTCATCAAGCATGCATCATGCAAAAACTTGTCAAAATTAACGATGGATTGTGAATATGCAAAATAATTATATGCCGAATATTTGTTTGAAATTATGCTACCATCCCCTAAACTTATACAAGACATTGTCCTCAATGTAAAACATAAAGTTAAAATGACAGAATTTAAAACATAGACACAACTTGGCAATAAGAGATTAACAAAACTCCCCTGATCAATTCGGTGGCTGTGGTGTGAAGCTGAGACCCACAGCATCATCTTCAGGAGGAGGTGGGAGGTGAGATAGGACTTGTCTCAGCAACTTGGACTGCTGTGCTTGCTCGACCTGAATGGCTTGAAGGCTACGTTCCATATTTTCCAAGCGATCCCAAGTCTTGTTCACACGCTACTGTATGCCATCCATTCTTACAGCGTACATGTTCAACTTACCATTCATAGTCTCTACTTCCCTTCTCGCAGCTGTGGCTTCATTCAAAGCACCTTTTGTGTAATCTCGGGAGGAGTAGAGTTCTCTCTGCACTTTTTCAACAGTGGTGGTCATTGTCTCGAACCTCTGCTGGAGGTTTCGTATGTCTCTGCTAGTTCCAATGGCTGTGGCAAATATCTGTCGAAGTAGCTGCGAATCCATCTCAACTGGTTGTGGCGGAGCTTGTGGTAAGTGTAAATCTTCAGCAGCTTGTCCTTCTTCCTGCGCATTTTGTCTTTGCTGCTCAAGTCTGTTTTGTTCTCTCTTCCTTACCCTAGTTCGTTCCTGAGCTTCAAATGTGGTGAGCTTTATCAATGGGCTTGATTTCTCAGGTATCTCCCCTGCCTCAACTGTAATACCGGCAGCAAGACATATCCCGCTAATCAGACTAGGGAAAATCATCGAAGACCGCCTATCTCCCCAGGTTCTCAAATTTTGTATCTTATCAAAAATAAAAGTAGCCAAACCAACTTTGCATCCCCGAACTAAATGATATATGAACCCAGCAGTTTGATCTGTGAAAGTTGTCCGATGCGATATGGGTTCGATGTTATGGCACATGAAGACCCAAAGGATGGCTATGGAGGGAGTAAGCTCAATTTGATGCAACTCTGCAGTGGATAGGGGCCAAGCATTCTCTCTTCCCAAGAGAACCTCCGCCACTTCATTCCAATTGAATTGAGTGGGAATCGGGACCACATTGTCCAAATTAAGATTGTAGAAGTCATGAATGACGGTTGTGGAGAACATTATCCACTTACCTCGCACCCATGTCTAGTGTAAGTGTTCAGAACCCGGAGTCTCAATTTCACTATTGAAGTTTGCATAAAATTCACGGACTATTCTTTCATAAACCGGGTGTGGCTTTTCTACAATCTTCTTCCATCCACAAATTTGTATCAGATTTGGCAACTCAAAACTACGGAAATCATTTAACCGGACCTGTCTCTATGGTATCATGCCCCAATGGCGTATTATGTTTTCATATCGAGCTAATGTTTCGGCATCACGGAATCTTCGCACACCTCCTAGTAGCTCTCTGGCGCGGGCTGCGCCGAAGGAGGAACCAACTTTTTCTTTACCTTTTGATGCTCGGCATCCTACACAAATAAGGAACGAAGTGTATCAATTTCTTGAAATAAGAAAATGATAAAGAATATCAATGTCAAGCACAAATCCCCCAAACTTTCTTCAAAAAGTGTGCAATATTCAACCCATGGAAGTCAATGTAACATCAATATTGTATTAATGAGAAACACTCAAAGCTATGGCTCTAACATGCATTTTTTTGAAAATTCAACCCATGATTAAGTGACCAACTTCAGCCTCGAGCATCATCGAGAAATATTAAAATTTCCCTAAACAAGGTCCGGGCATATGAAAGTACTCATTGTGGTCTAGCATATATCCAAATTTCACTACAATTGGAGGTCGTTTGTTTAGGAAAATATATGGACGAAGTTAGTGACTTGAGTTGACATGGCTTAGCAATTTATGTGGTTATGTGCACATATATGTGAGGTTAACGTTTTCCAATGAAATTCCATGAGATTTTTCGTCTAGTACGCCTCACATTAACAATGTAAATCATCACACAATTGAAAAGTTCAAAATTTCGAATCATATGTCTCATTGATATTTAATCGAACACGTTGTGTGCATTGGAAATTTCCTTCACTTTGCTTTTGATTTACACTTAGGGCTAGTCCACAAATCACAATTCAATCACAATTTAACACTTACCCAATTTGAAAATGGCAATAACATCAAAGAATAGCTTCATACTTTGCATAGAACGTAAATTTCTTACCTTTAGAATTTTGTGAGATGAACTTGGAGAGAATGCTTCAAAATTTCTTGATAATGTATGCTAATATTGGGAATAATGTGGGGTTAGGGTGAAGCTGTGCAAGAGTGTTGGTGATTGATGTTGTGAGTGAAGGTGGATTTGGGAGGGGGGGATTCGTGTGGGAGTGATATTAGGGGAAAATGGGTTGGTTTAGCAAGTGACGGGATTAAAACCCGTCACTTTTACGCCATGCGGCCGCATGGTGTTACAACATGCGACCGCATGGTGTACTTGTTCTTCCCCCATTTACCTTCGGTTAGGGTCAATGTGACCGCATGGACAAAAACCCGAATTTTTTTTTAAACTTATAATTTTAACCCCCAACACACCATGAATTTTAAAAATCCCCCTACATTGATTTTCAAATTCAAAATTGACTCGACTCTACATATTCCAAATTTTTTTTTTGAAAAACATCTTGAAAAATAAAATGAACGACTTTTAACCCCGAAATTCTTTACTTCACACTCAAACACCCAAAACATTTTCTTTAACCCCGACTCATGCAACTATAAACGTGTAGTGCCTAGACTATCATGCGTGAATGATCGATGACCTAATAAAACATACGAAATGTAAACAAATTCCAAAACAAATGCAATAAAATAAATTGAAGGATACAATGGGTTGCCTCCCACCCAGCGCTAGTTTATAGTCGATAGTTCGACTTTCCTGCATCTTCTTCACGTTGGGTTGTTGAGTTGCACAGTGGACTTATGCCTAGGGAAATTACATTCCCAATAATGTTTCAGTCTTTGCCCATTGACGATGAAAGTGTCTTTGGTCTCGTGACTCACTTCAATAGCCCCATATTGCATCACCTTAGTTATGGTATAAGGACCCGACCACCTTGTTCTTAGCTTTCCTAGGAAGAGTTTGAGTCTAGAATTGTACAATAACACTTTCTTCCCAACTTCAAACTCTCTCCTCTGAATGTTTAAATCATGCCATCTCTTAGTGCGCTCTTTGATTAACTTTGAGTTCTCGTAAGCTTCCATTCTCATATCATCCAATTCATTAAGTTGCAGCGGTCATTTTTCACCAGCAGCCTTGAGATCTATATTCAACTATTTCATAGCCCAATATGCTCGATGCTCCAACTCCAATGGTAGATGACACGCTTTCCCAAAAATCAGGCGGTATGGAGACATTCCTATTGGTGTCTTAAATGTTGTTCTGTATGCCCACAGTGCATCGTCCAACTTCTCAGACCAATCTTTTCAGGATGAGTTCACTGTAACTTCCAGTATTCTTTTTAACTGCCTGTTCGAAACTTCAACTTGCCCATTGGTTTGTGGATGATATGGAGTTGCTACTTTATGCTTCACCCCATATTTGTTCAACAGCTGCTCTAATTGACGATTTGTAAAGTGTTTGCCTCCATCACTTATTATTGCCCTCGGTGTACCATATCTTGTAAATATGTACTTCTTTAAGAACTCTATCACCACTTTCACGTCGTTAGTAGGCAATGCAACAGCTTCGACCCACTTAGAGACATAATCAACGGTCACTAAGATATATTGATTTGAGTACGACGGGGGAAAAGGTCCCATGAAGTCTATTCCCTATACATCAAATATTTCAACCTCCAAGATGTAATGTAGTGGCATCTCATTTCTTCTTGAGTTATTTCTGGTTCGTTGACATTTATCGCATCTCTTTACATACTCGAATGTGTCTCTGAATAAAGTAGGCCAGTAGAAACCCGACTGTAGTATCTTTGCAGTAGTCTTTGAAGCTCCAAAATGCCCAGCATATGCAGAAGAGTGACAATGTTCTAGAATCTCAGGTACTTCATCTTCAGGAATACATCTTCTGATTATCTGATCTGCACCTCTTCTGTAGAGAATGGGATCCTCCCAAAAGTAATACTTCAGCTCTGCGAAGAACTTCTTTCTTTGATGGCTAGAATAGTCTGGTGACGGGATGGACTTAGCAAGGTAGTTAACGATATCAGCGTACCATGGGACTATTTCTACTCCAAAAATTTGCTCATCTGGAAAGATTTCATTGATGTCAACTGACATTTCAGGATCATCCCGTTCCAATCTTGATAGGTGGTCGGCTACCACATTTTCACTGCCCTTCTTATCCTTGATCTCAATATCGAACTCTTGCAACCACAATATCCAACGGATCAATTTCGGCTTAGCATCCTTCTTTGTCATAAGATACTTCAAAGCGGCATGATCTGTGTAGACGATAACCTTAGACCCAATAAGATACGATCTGAACTTGTCGAATGGATAAACCACAGCTAGCAATTCCTTCTCGGTAGTCGCATAGTTGATTTGGGCGTCGTTCAAAGTTCTACTTGCATAATATATCACATGAAAGATTTTATTCTTTCTTTGTCCTAATACCGCACCAACTGCATGATCACTCGCATCACACATTAGCTCAAAGGATAAATCCCAATCAGGTGACACAATCACAGGCGCTGTTGTGAGTTTTTCCTTCAAAGTATTGAACACTATCAAACATTCCTCATCAAACTCAAAAGATACCTCTTTCCTTAGCAAGTTGGACAGAGGCTTGGTGATTTTGGAGAAGTCCTTTATAAACTTCCTGTAAAACCCTGCATGCCCAAGGAAACTTCGAACTCCTTTTACTGATATAGGTGGTGGTAATTTCTCAATAACCTGAATTTTTGCCTTATCCACCTCTATCCCCTTTGCCGATACTCTATGTCCCAAGACTATTCCCTCTTGAACCATGAAATGACATTTCTCCCAGTTCAATACTAAGTTCGTTTCTCTGCATCTTTGCAAAACCAAATTTAAGTGATCCAAACACTCATCAAATGAGGTCCCAAAGACAGAGAAGTCATCCATAAAGATTTCAATGAATTTCTCTACCATATCTGAGAAAATTGTCATCATGCATCGCAGAAATGTGGCAGGAGCGTTGCAAAGTCCAAATGACATTCTTCGGTATGCAAAGGTACCATAGGGGCATGTGAAGGTGGTCTTCTCTTGATCATCTGGTGCCACTGGTATCTGATTATAACCCGAATACCCATCCAAAAAGCAGTAATGGGAATGGCCTGTCAATCTCTCCAACATCTGATCTATAAACGGAAGAGGGAAATGATCTTTCCTTGTAGCGGTATTTAGTTTGCGGTAATCAATGCAAACTCTCCACCCTGTTACTGTCTTTGTCGAAATCAACTCGTTCTTTTCATTCTGAACCACTGTAATTCCTCCTTTCTTGGGTACAACTTGCACTGGACTAGTCCATTTACTATCTGATATCGGGTAGATTATTCCAGCATCCAGAAGTTTAATCACCTCAGCTTTTACTACCTCTTTCATGTTTGGGTTTAGCCTTCTTTGACTTTCAACTGTTGGTCGAAAATTCTCCTCCATGAGAATTTTATGCATACATAAGGAAGGGCTGATCCCTTTGATATCAGCTATGGTCCACCCAATTGCTTGCTTGTTATCTCGAAGCACCCTAAGCAGTTTTTCCTCCTCCACTTCACTAACCATGTTTGAAATTATCACTGGAAGTGTATTGGACTCCCCCAAATATGCATATCTTAAGTGTGGGGGCAGCTTCTTAAGTTCCAACTTTGGTGGCTTCAGAATAGATGGCTGTGATTTCTCTGGCCCTGTCCCAAGCTCCTCAAAGTATCGTTTCCGCGTGTAAGGTGGGTTGGACTCCAAAAATCTTGCACACATTTCTATGTCTTCAAAATCAGAATTCGTGGATTTAGAATATGCAATGCAGGCCTCCAATGCATCTGATGGGTTTTGCAGTGTAAATGACTCTTCAATCATTTTATCAATCATGTCAACCCTGAAACATTTGTCAATCTCTATTGGCAGTTTCATGGCCTTGAAGATATTGAATGAAACCTGTTCTTCTCCCAATCTCAATATCAACTGCCCATTCTAAACGTCGATCAAAGCTCTATCTATGGCTAAGAATGGTCTGCCCAGTATTAAAGGAACATCTTTATCTTTTTCCATATTCAGAATCAGAAAGTCTGCTAGGAATATGAACTTCTCCACTTTAACCAACACGTTTTCAATTATTCCTCGTGGATGTGTTAATGATCTGTTAGCCAGCTGTAAGGTCACCGTGGTAGCTTTAAGTTAATACTTGCATCAAGATCACATAAAGTTTTATCAAAATAAAATTCACCAATGGTACAAGGGATAGTGAAACTCCCTGGATCTTTCAATTTTGGCGGGAGCTTTCTCTGAATCCTGGCACTGCACTCCTCTGTTAGCATAACTGTCTCATGATCTCCTAGCTTCCTTTTGTTTGATAGGATGTCTTTCAGGAATTTTGCATAGCTAGGCATCTGAACCAGTGCTTCAGCGAATGGGATGTTGATATGGAGCTTCTTGAAGACCTCGAGAAACTTCTTGTATTGTTGTTCCATCTTTTGCTTCTTCAGCCTCTGTGGGAACGGTATAGGAGGCTTATAGGGGTTCACAGCTACAGTTTCTTTATCCCTTGTGTTTTCTTTATTTCCTCTCGGTGTTGGCTCTTCTGTCTGTTCTTCTTGCTCCAAATTCTCTTCTACTTTAGGAGACACCTCTTCTCTGTTTGCCACGGGATTATTCACTTGTCTCTCAGGCAATTCCACTCCACTTCTCGTTGTTCTAGCCTTTGCATGCTCTTTCGGATTGACTTCTGTGTTACTTGGCAGGCTGCCTGGTGCTCTACCTGTTAATGCAACTGCCATCTATCCCATCTGAGTTTCAAAATTCTTAATGGCTGCATTCTGGTCTTGAAGAGTGGCTTCTGTCTTCTTCATGAATTGGTTGTTCGCCTCCATTTATTGGTTGGTCTGTTCCATGAATTTGCCGTACATTTCTTCCAATTGAGGCTTCTTCTCTTGCTGTTGATATTGCCTCTGTGGCCTGTTCTGATTTTGGTTGCTCCAAGAAAAGTTGGGGTGCTTTTTCCAGCTTGGGTTGAAGGTCTTTCCATACACGTTATTCTGCTGGCATTGTCCCCATTGAGCAAGATCTGCTTGCTCTTTTCTTTGTGTCAAAATTGGGCATTCTGCTGTCACATGCTCAGCTCCACATTCCTCACAATTTGCCTTCTTTGTTTGCGTTGCGTTAGCTGACTGGGTAATATTTTCCACCTTGTGAAATAAGGAATCAATCTTAGCAGATAATGCTGAATATACATCCACTTCATAAACTCCTGGTGTCTTCTTTGGTATTGCTCGTTCCATGGTCCACATTGCTGAGGTTGTAGCCATTGTCTCATATAACTTCAATGCTTCATCAATTCTTTTTGTGGACAATGACCCGTTAGCTGAAGAGTCGACCATGCTTTTGAAAGCTGGAAGTAGCCCTGCATAAAAATATTGGACCTGAAGTCCTTTGCTGATCCCGTGGTGCGGACACTTCCTTAGTGGATTTTTGAATCTGTTCCAAGCTTCATCAAAATTTTCAGATTCACCTTGCCTGAAGATAGATATGTCGTGCTTTAGCTTTGCAATCTTGGCCGGTGGGAAGAACTTAGTACAGAACTTCTGAGCTAGGTCATTCCAGGTAGTAATGCTGGCTATCGGCTGAGAATCAAGCCATTCAATCGCCTTGTCCCGCAAAGTATGTGGAAACAATCTTAATCTTATGGCGTCGTCAGAGATTCCTTGATATCTGAAGTGATGGCACATCTCTAAGAAGCGCGAGACATGCATGTGTGGGTTCTCTTCAACTCTTCCATAAAACTGATGTCCATTCTGGAACAGTTGTATCACATTTGTCTTCAACAGGAAATTTGGTTGCCCAAACGGTGGATACACAATGCTGGACTGGCTTTGAATGATTTGAGGGGTCATGAACTCTCCAACGAACATGTTTCCTTCGTCTTCTTCCCCTCTTTCATTGGCTTGCAACATGATTGTGTTGTACGTTCTCCATCTGGTTTCTCGCTGCTCTGTTTTCTCTCTGCCTTCTTCTGAAGCTTCGTTCGATCTCTGGGTCGGCTGGGAGTAGATCTCCTTCAGCAGATCTTGGCATGTACTTCTGCAATAGAATTCAATTTAAGGATTTAAGTAACTAAAATATGCACTTATATAATAAAACTAACTAACAATAAAATAAAATGAACTAAAATAAATTAAAAAAAAGTTCAAATTAGTGCTAAATTGAATAAAATTAAACGAATACTCAATCCCCGGCAATGGCGCCAAAAACTTGTTCACGAAATAATTCTTTCGATTTAAAATTACCGTAAGTATACGGTTCGTAACAAGTAATAAAGTGGATTTTTAGAAGTCCGAATATTGTCCCTCAGAGATTGAGTAGTTCAATTCTATATAATATAGCCTTAACTGAATCTAATTGAGTGAAAATATGGTCTAAATGCAAAAGGCCCTAATTTCAATTAAAACCCTGATTTCAACTAAAAACCCTAATTTCAATTGAAAACCTTAATTTCTCAATTAGAAACCCTAATTTCGAAATTTCTCTAATTGAACGACTTAAACACTCAAGTAAATGAAATTAAGCAAGTTTAAAAGCTAATTTATTAAAATGAATCAAACTAAAGTCACTAGGATCACGAATCCCCAATTGAAGTTATAAAAACCCTAATTTCATAAAATTAATGACCCGATGAAAATTTGCCAATTCAATGTTCTTAATTCTATCTAATATATTCTCTCGATATATATTAGACCTATTCTTGCACACCATCAGCCTATATCTCTATGGATGATGCAAACATACAAGAATGCATGTAGTTTTGTGAACAATTTAAGAATTGCATAAAACATAGAGATATATCTCTATCCCCTATCGAACCCTATGTTAATTTACACCTTATCGAACTTGTTCCACTTCTCTCGAATGTAAGAAATAAGTCATCAACACTCACACAATCATTGGTCACTAATTGCGGAAGAAAATTAATGCATGTAAATAAATCAAATTATCCAAACGAGTTTTTATATTAAATTCATGAAATATAGAATTAAAATAACAAACAAGGGTTCATCGATCACCTAGTAATTGAAAACCTAGCCTAGAAGATTCATAATTACAGAAAAAAAGAAATTAATAAATAGAAAGAATAACACCCGTATGAAAGTTCTTGAAATCTGAAATTTTGAATAAAACCCTGAAAACCCCTTTGGATCCTTGTGAAATCGGCTTCAAGTTCGTGTTCCTTGCCTCCAAAAGTTGTATTCTTCTTCTTCCTGGACGTTCTGCCCTACTTCTAATGAATTTTGGCTTTTATATCATGTCCTCACGGAGCCCCGAAAGAGTTTCAATTAAAAACGGAAGTTCAGATTTTTTTTCCAAATTAAGGCCATGCAGCCGCATGGTGTTAAACCATGCGACCACATGGTTCAATTTTCTTGCTCAATTAAAAGCCTGCAACACCATATGCAGCCGCATGGTATAGTTACATGCGGCCGCAAGGTTGTAAAGTTACAACCTTGTCATTTTGGTCCCTGAACTCCATTTTCTCTTTTCTTGATCTCTTTTCTTTGTTTCCTTTGTTCCATTATCACATATTGACTCCTAATTGATGTTTGGGTCAATCAATTCCTTGATCATTTGCTCGGCTCATCTTTTGATTAATTGCAATTTAGTCCTTCATCTTTCACTTTTCTTCAATTCAGTCCAATGTTACTTCTTTCTTCTTCCAATCGTCTTGTATCGTTTTCAATCTCATACTTGGTATATTTTCATTCTAATTCTGCACTTTAGCTCAACTTTACAATATTTGTACCTTTGGTCCCCGAACTATCGTTTTGTTTCATTTTGGTCCTTTTCGGCTCTTTTCTTCTGAATTCCATCTTTTCCATGGGAACACCTACATTGCAAGAATTTAACAAGATTAAGTCACAATTCAACTATTTTATCCATGTTTAAGTCATGTTTGTGAGCTAAATAAGTGTGTAAAAACACACTTATCAATCATCATTGGATGAAGAGATGAAATTGGAGTCGGAGGTGCCATCGAACCCGTTTGAAAAATTGCCTATTTTAATTGGTAAGAATGTTGATTTTATGGATTTTACAATTAAAGCTCCTGCAGTTCATACTGAAGAGTGCTTTAAAAATATAGGATGGGTATCCGTGGCTACTATGGAAGAGCATGCATACCCACGCCATATAAAAGATTTTTATCAAAAAATGCATGTTGTACCTCGTTCTGACAAGATTACATGTTTACTTAAAAATGTGCGCATTATGATTTCAAAGGCATTGATTCGTGAAATTCTCGAACTTGAGCCTGATAACTTGGAAGTATTTTTGCATAAATCTCCACCTACTGTGGAAGGTTACAATCCTTTCGAGGCTTATCACCGAGTCACCGAAAAAGACTTCGAGAATATCACTAAATTAAGTGTACATCAATTAACTCTTCCATGTAAAGTTTTGCAAAATATAATTGCCTATGTTATTTTTCCCCTTAAAGGACATCAAGATGAAGTTAATTACTTCGATCTCTTCATTTTGGATTCGCTTGTCGTTGGGGGTCGAATTGATTTTCCTACCATTGCAATGGGCCTTATGAAACTCGTGCATGCATCACGACACACTAAAGTCTTGCCTTATGGGATGCTTCTTACAAAATTTTTTAAACATTTTAACGTTTCACTTGATGGAGAGGATTTTGTTAAGTTACGCCCCACTGGTACTATCAACATCTAAATGTTAAAACGGATGAAGATAGTAAAAGAACAAGGGCAATGGGTGGCACACACAAAAGGTTTCGATCTCACCTCTGGACCATCTACTCTCCCATTTGAAGAAGAAGCTGAAGAGAACTCAAGAGCGAGCCTGATGTTCCTGTTCCTGCATCTGATGTTCTCGGCTCGAGTACACCTCATTCTTCCAGAGGTCATTTTGCATTTATCGAGGAGCAATATAATCTCATTCATGGACGAATTGATTCGCTTACCTCAACGTTCGATAGCATGGGTAGCTTACTACTACGGATTCAAGCTCAGCAGACTGCTATCTATGACCGATAGCTTGAGACGTAGGCCCAGTAGGTTGCATTCTTTGCAAATTTCTATGCTCGATTCCATCTCCACCATCGCTTCCGGCCCCCTAGTTTATTTCCTTAACGTATTCTATTCTACTAGATGATTTATTGTTAGCATTTACATTTCGGTTATCGAACTCTTATGTTGTTTGACTACTTAGACTATTTTACATTGAATGGTTGACTTCTTCTATGTCAATCTCTCATTATGCTGTGTGTCTTATTATTTCTTTTTGCTTATGCCAAAAAGGGGAAGATAAATACAAAAAGGGGGAACATTGTAAGGGAGAAGTTTTAAATTTTCATATGCATGTTGATAGGGGAAACTTAAGTAAAATCGATAGAGGGAACATTACGTGTAGTAGTCAATATTTTCATTCGTTGTTATTTTGTGTGAATTCAATTTGTTTAATATTTGTATTTTAAATAATCTTGTTTGATATAATCAAAAAGGGGAAAAATTTTGAACTAATGGCTGACATCTCGTTTTGATTATCACAAACAAATTGCATTTAATTTTAACAAATTAAATTTTAGTGTCGTTGGTAATTATTGAAGAATTAAAACACGAGAATCGAGATCAAGACTCATGCACATGGACGAACAACCTTGGCGCCAAACGATCAATTCATGAGCAAGATTGAAGATTGACAAACATGGAAATGGAAATTGAGTCTCCGCATCAAATATTGCATTGGAAGAAAAGATTGAAGACCTTAGAGATAGATGCATTTTTTGTACTCAAAACTAAAGGTATAACTCTACAATATTTCACATCGACTATAGCTCATACGATTTTTATGCACGACACTTTTTCACGACAAACTATACTTGCATAAAAATTATTTTCAAAAGATAAGTATTCGATTTTCGTTATTAAATCTCTACATAAATACTTATCCATACAAAATAAATAACAATATCCTTCAAACACCTTAAAGAAAATTCATTACGAAGGAGAAAAATTAGGAGGGGCAAAAATCTGCCCATTCGAACGTCTAGATGGGACTGTCCGGACGTCCGGATGGTTCCAACGGTTCAAATTTATGATCGTGTTTCAAACGGCTAATTACCCATTTGGATCCCGTGTCCAAATTGACAGATTTTTTGACCGTTTGATAATATAAATTCCCCTCTACCTCATTTGCAACAACCATTATTGAGCATTTAAGAGAATTATTTATTGATCTTTTCCACCTTGTTTCCAATCTTTAAAATATCAAATAATTTATTTTTTGAAAAACTTTTTGAGTAATCGAACTTTGGAAAAATCATATATCTAAATTAAAGTTTTCATACAACACTTGAAAGCTATATTCTTTGTGAGTTGTTGAAGTGTTGAACCTACTTCTCTCTTGATTCTTAATTAAGTTCATATCATTAATTAAGAGAGAAACTTTTAATTGTAATTTCATTTTTTGTTTTCGGATTGTAGGTTGGTTGAGGTCTTGGAAAGGTCAACGGTGTAAAAGGATTGGTGCTGAACCAGACTAGAACCTTCGATTCTAATTCGGTTTTGATTTAGAAGATTCGGTTCTGATTAAAATGTCCAGGCTTAGGAAAAATGTTGAGCATCAAGAATATTATAATATACAGTGTTTTTTGAGAGAGAATATTTAATTGAAGTCACATTCTGTTAAATCTGGTAACTAACATGGCAGTTTATTCACATTAATCTTTTTTTTTTAAATCAAATTAGTAAAAATTCTTACCAAATCCCTGCTTTTTCCAATTTGGACAATTTCGACTGATTTATCAAATTTTAAAAGTAAAACTTTGTAGTTAGCAATTTTCTCTTGATTATGGTGACTATTTGTATGGTTGATTAGCATAATTTAAAATGGTACTGAGAATTCGGCTCAAGCCCAAATCATCGAAGATTGTTCGATTTGTGTTGGTTTGAATTGGTTTGATTTGGATTGAATTGATATATTGAAAAATTGAGATGATCAGTTTGGTTACAGGTTCATTTCACAAACTTGAACCATGCTCAACCCTATTTGGAACCATCTATGCATTTTCAACAAACTTTAAGTCTATTTAGACATTCAGCACCTGCTTGACAACAATTAAAACAAAACTCTTTTTTTTTTTCCTTAAACTTATTTCCATCTACACATTCTTACAATAAAATATTCTGCACATAAATTCAAAATTTTTTCCCACTTTTTAACCCTACATTCTCAAAAAATTCTCTATTCCAGAACTCATTTTCCCAAACAAATCCATTTTAATGGTTGTCAAACATGGGCTTCGTCTTACTCATCAATGTAGATAATAAATTTCATGCTATCATTAATCTCTTTGAATATGTCGTGAATTCTTTTAATAAACAAGCACTACAATCATGATGAATGGCTAATGAAAGTTTAGGGACGAATTAGATTTCATTTTAGCCTAAAATAGTGGATTAATTAAAAAAAGTTATACAAATTTAAAATAAAAAACTAGTGTTCAACTCTCTAATGTCTCATGCGATGTTACATGTCGTTAACCATTTTTAATAAATTTATTAGTGTGGTTATTCATATAATCGAAACCGTCAATATTACGTTAAAATTGCACGTAAATCATTGATATTTAGGGAAACTTCAAGGGATTTGATAGGTTTGATCTTCAACTTTAAAAGTTACATTTAGTGATGGCAAAGGGGTAGGGCAACTTTTTGCGCCGTTTGTTATCCTGTTTAATTTTTTTTATTTTAGATAATAAAATACAAATTTCAAATGAATTTTTAACGTGTGAATTGTTTAGAAATGAAATTATTTTTAAAATTTTAAAATTCTTTTTTCTTCACAAGGCAGGTTCGGGGTGGGGCGAGGAGCGCCCCGCAATGGAGGCCCCATGCCGGCCCGCCAACCTGTTAAGGATGCGGTAAATTGTCATCCCAGTTACATTAGATTTTTTAACGTATGTATTAACTGGTACAAACTATTTTGGTCATGCGATTATAATCGAGAAAAAAGTTGGAGGGTCTCACTTTAATTTATCTATTTAAAATTCACACCAGAGAGAGAATATGTTCCATACCTAAATCTGTGTTGTTGCTTCTCCTCCAAGAATCATCCGCCCCAAGACTCCTTAATCAGAGCTCCGAGTACTCTCTTTGATCCATTGTAATCGAAACCCGAGAACCCGCCATGGCATACCCTCGAGATCCGAATAGCGACGAAAACGATTCGAATCGCCGACTTTACAATCCGTATCAAGATTTACAAGTCCCAACCAATATGCTATACAAGCTCCCCACCTCTCCAGAGCATCTCTTCCCGGAGGAATCACTTTTGCAGCGCCGCTCCTGGGAGGAAAATCTCACCTACTATAGCGGCATCGGTTATTTAGCCGGCTCCTCTGCCGGCGCTGCCAAGGGCTTTATATCCGGCCTCAAGTCTATCGAGTCTACCGACACGCTGAAGTTGAGAATCAACCGGGTCCTCAACGGGTCCGGTCACGCCGGATGCCAGATCGGGAACCGGTGTGGAATCATTGGCATTCTCTATGCCGGACTCGATAGCGGCATTGTGCATTATATGGGTAGTGATGATGTTATCAATAGTGTGGTGGCTGGGCTAGGCACGGGTGTTCTCTACAAGGCTGCATCCGGGCCGAGGTCTGCGGCTGTAGCCGGGGCAATTGGTGGTGTGCTCGCTGGGCTCGCGGTTGCTGGGAAGCAGGCATTAAAACGATACGTGTCCGTTTGAACTATTTAAGCTTTATCTTGCATTGCTTTAGTGGTTTTGATTATTACTTCATCAATTCTTTAACAGTATAGATACTATCAGTGGTCAGAGGTGCAACTTTAATCATACAAACGAATTTTGGTTAATATACATTATACTCTTCCATGATATTTCGTCTAAGAGTAAATTCATGTAGTAGTAGAAGAAATTGGTTAAGAATAGGCAGAATTTTGTATCATGCACTTCTTTTTCGCCTCTAATTATAATTGCATATAATATTTGCCGTTGGAAAGTTTAACTTTCGCGTAAATATAACCTAATAAATTCCCAGAATTTTCTATCATGCAGGTCTTCTTCGCCTCTAATTAAAATTGCATATACCATTTGCCATTGGAAAGTTAAACTTGCGCATAAATATATCCTCTGAATGATTTGCACTAACTTTAGTTTCTCTGTACATGATATAATGCAAAATATTTTTCATCGTTTGTCAACTTTTCTGTGTT
This sequence comes from Olea europaea var. sylvestris, assembly GCF_002742605.1. NCBI lineage: Eukaryota > Viridiplantae > Streptophyta > Magnoliopsida > Lamiales > Oleaceae > Olea > Olea europaea. The sequence continues at coordinate 22,275,722 of NC_036246.1, forward strand.
AGACTCGTAGTTTTAGCTTTCAATGAGTAAAGGGATCGGGTGTGCTGGATCGAAAGGAATTTATGATAGGTTGCTCACATTCATACTGTTCTAGGGCTATGACTTTGAAGTAATTGCTATGCTCTCGCAATGTTTTAGTGTTGAATCTGCTTGTGGGTCATATTGATTTCACCTTAATAGGCTTTATATATGCTGTTTGCACTGTACTTGCAGTTCTTGCGAGTATTAATGGTTTTGGTATAAACATGCGTTGAGAGATTAACTTCCTTTTTTTAGTTAAAAATCAGATTTATAATAAATTTCGAAAAGTTCTAAGTTTTATGAAATGTATGGTTGAAAAAGTAGTGTTATGTATTGGGGTTGTAATCTCAGTTTAGGTGGTGCTCTATGATCCATTAAATGAAAAGTGAAGTTAAATGAGTCATTTAATCACTGTGGGGGCTAAATAGCACTACTCGTGGTTGAAAATGAGTTCGAGTAAATGTGAGTTTTGGAGAATGAGGGCCAAACAGGGCTAAGTATAATTAATTTACAATTACCAATATTTCATGGTTTGATGCGCTTGTGTCGGAGTTCAACATCTACACTCTATGTACGCATCTGGTGAGCGTGAGACCAGGGGTATTTTACTGTAGCTGTTAGTTGTTTAGTTTTCTTTGAATCAAGATCTTGTGAAAAGACTTCATGACACTTGTGCGCAAATTCTTGATAAGTCCTATTGAAATGCAATGATAATGTTGAAATACCATTCAAGTCATCTTTAAAAAACTAGAAATGAATAATCTGTGTGAGAAGGTAATATTTAGGATAGTACATTATCCCGTTAAAATGTAATGGTTCTTCGCCCTATGGGATAAATGTCGAGTATTTTTTTTTAGCGTGGCTGCTAATTTTGCAGCTATTCTTGAAAGAATTGAGAGAAAAGTTGTCTTTGTGATTAGAATAATAGTCTGTTGGGGAGATATTTTTGAATGTCACTTTCTTGGGCAGCTATTCTTGTAAGAATTTTCTTTACATCTCTGTTGATGATATATTTATTATCTATCACATGAAATTGCAATATTCATTATGCTAGTGCCATTCACATTGTTGCGTTGAAATTCTATCATAAGAACAAAATATTTAACAAAATGTAGTTATAGCTTCACTATTCCCTTCGGAAAAATTCATATATGCGTCATTTGAAAATATTATTTTAGGTTTTACTGGGCAACGTTTAGAATACTAAAATACTTTCTTGTTTATGAAATATATTAAAAATTACCGACTTCCAATAATAGAAGCCAAAAAAAGAAAATCAAATCAATAATATTAAAAATATTATCTTGTAACTGAAATGTTTTAATACTCCATATTTCACGCCTCCCATTAACACCTCTTCCTAAAAAAGAAAAACAATTCAAAAATCTAATTTGGTTGAAGAAGAAAGGCTTCGTTGATTAATCACACCGTGATTTCTGCACTTGACGAGATAAGAGAAATCATTGTATCTACAACCAAAAATTTCCATCTTGAAACCGGTATTTCACACTCTGAATCAATGTATTTACGGGTAATGTCTCTAAACTGGGATATGTTTTCATGTAATTTATATCTCACTTGTACATTTGGAAATTTTTTTGGGGATTTGGTTATATACATAAACATCCGTTGAATCAGTAGAAGAAAACAAAAAAAAAAAAAAAAAGATTACCTCAAAATAGTACTAAACATTACTCAAATTTGGTGACAGATTTTAGAGTTTGGATGTCATAAATTGTTCTTGTGAAACGTGTCCATGTTTGGGTACTACACAATTTGTGCAAGATCTATGAAATTCAAATACATGGTTCGATGTTCGAATGCGTTGACGTGTGCTTTGATATGTTGCAAACTTACCATGGATATTCTCCTGCATATTGACCAATATCATACGCATGTTTCAGATACGTAGTAGACATTTTACATCCATTTATCCTGACACGATTATATGATATTGGATTTGGAATAGTTTTTAGCTAATATGTACATTGCTTGAAAGAGATTAATTAGGTATCTTAACTTCTGTCAGAAATTTAAATGGGAGAAAGAGATTAAGGTGATGAAGGACTATAAATTAAGTGAAGGGAAAAGAGTGAAAATAGAAGGCTGTGTGTGTGTATGAATTGCAAAGATTAAGTTAGAAATTGTGAAATTGAAGTGCTAACATAAAAGGGAAGATGTGTATGAATGCTTTAAGAGGAAGAAAAAATACAGAGTTTATCCATCATGGCCGGGCCTGAGGCACAGGGGTACTATGGCAAGGAGGCCTGGGCCTCAGGCCCAAAATAGCAGGGTGCTTCATTTTGACTTTACATATATATATGTTCCGTATATCGATGATAAAGAAGTATGTACATGATCCTAATCATGTAGTGAGTTATCAAACCTTGGAGGTACAGAAATATTTGTCGTACGAGGAACTATCGATCAAGATATTGGATCGAAAAGTGCATAAACTAAGGAATAAAGAGATTCAACTGGTTAAGATACAGTGGAATCATCACGGCGTAGAAGAAGCTACTTGGGAAAAAGAAGAAGAAACCAAAGACGAGTATCCAACACTACTCGCCCAATCAGAAGGTAAATTTCGAGGACGAATTTTAATTAAGGTGTGGGGGATGTAGAACCCCAAATAATTCTAGACACCTTAGTGACACTAAGACATGAATATTGGATGACTAAAGTATACTTCAGATTTTTAGTCTCAGTTGAGACCCATTTTCGACATAGGAAACATTCGATTTGAAAAATAATATCTAAATAAAAGTTGTAGCTTTTTGAGTTAACTTTCCAACGCACTTTGAATTACCTCAATCGGATATCAGGAGAAGAAGTTATTATAGAAATACTGAAAGCTGGGCAGTGTTAACCAGACTACAACCGGCCGACCGAAACTGCCTGAAATGAAAATTCTCGTTTTTCTCTAAAATTTAAATATTTATTTTCATCAATTATTTTCTCAAAGGGCTACCCACATTTTTGGCAATAAAAACCCCCCACTAAATTGAAGCATTTAAC
>NC_036246.1:22278988-22285155 GCF_002742605.1 Olea europaea var. sylvestris
GATTCATGTTAATGTTTGTATGTCAAATGGTACTCCGGTACGACATATCCCTCTATGTTAATGGTTGTATGTCAAATGGTACTCCGGTACGGTATATCCCTCTATGTTGAAGAAATGTTCGTATGTCAAATGGTACCCTCGGGTACGGCATACCCCTTCATGTCAAATGGTGCCTCCGAGTATGACATGTATGAAAAGTTATAAAGTTAATGTTTTGAAATGTATAGCTTGATCACGAATGCACATATGACACATATTGTTTTTTTCAACTCACGGGTTTAATCATATCTCTACAGATTGAAGGAATTCCATATCGGGCATAGATGGAGGAGAAGATGAAGAGTGATGTAACGAGCCCATGGAAATCCGATGAATAAGTGATTTGGATTTATTTTTATGAAATATTTTCCAATGTTATTTCTTTAAAGTTTTGAATAACACAGAATGCGAGAATAAGTTATGTTTTCTTCAAATAAATTACATTTTGTTGTTTTGAAAAATGATTCAATGTTTTTGTTTAAAGTATTTTAAGTATTGTTATTTAAATTATTATCCGAAGATGTAAGCTTCCGCTAAAACGTATATACTTGTTACTAAACACCGGTTAAGCTAAGTAAAGTAAGTAGTGTTCCGGTCCACTAGGGGTTGGGGCGTTACATAATCTTTATACCTTCTACTAAAAATATATTGAACTAACTTTACCGCTAAGATACAATGGTTTGAGTGACGTTTCCGTCCATGCGGGTCGGGGTGTTACAACATGGTATCAGAGCACGAGTTTAGTCGATTCTGTAGACTTAGTATATTTTATTTATGAGAAAAAAATGAAACATTTAAGGCACTCCATGACATTTTGCGTCTATCAGTTGACCTCATCCGACGAACCTAAGGTATGGAATAAAATATTATGTTCCACATTTTTTTCGAGCATGATTTTGATTTTTTTTAATCATTTAAGTTTGAATCTATGAAAATGCTTGTGATGTTTTGAATGAAATATGCTATGTACATTATATTTTGTTTAAATATACGTGAATAAATGATGATTGGCCATCATATTAGAACCTCAAGAGCATAATGTATAAGTTGATATCACTAATGAAGATAACACATAATTTGGCACTTATGTGATAGACATGGCTAGAACTTATCAGACCGCTAGAAAGGCCATAGTTTGTATAGCAGTGTTAAATCGTAGGGCCATCATCCAGTCCTATGAGAACTATGTGACTGACCCGTCTCGTCCACTTGTTGAACACATACATGATATCTACAAGAGATGTATGGCAGCTGTAGATGCCGGACTGGAGATCACGCATATCGAGGCTGTAAATAACCTTATACATTCACTTCCACCTCAATGGGGAAACATGAGAGTCATTATTAAGGATGAGATGCTAGAGGGTAACCATCCAGAGCACCCAAATACGATTGAATTTGGTATATATTGTCAGACCTTTCTAGACAGATGGAATGAGAGTTTAGAACCCCAACCGGAGATAGTAATTGAGCCCAATAATGAGGTTGAGCGTGAGCTCGGGCCCGAACCTCAGTTTGAATCAGACCCAGAGGAAAATCCCGGATGGGAGCGTGATGATGACTTTGGGTTGGACTTAGAGAATGATCATGAGTATGAACCTAAGTCATAGGTTGAGATGGACTTAGAGTCAGGGCCTGATACAGAAGACTCCTCCGAAGATGAGGCTCCATCGAAGAAGATTCGCAACATTCATAGGGATTAGAAATTTAGATTTCCATTTCCTTGTGATATCTTTTCCTTTATGTTTTTGAAAAAAAATAAAAAAAAATTGTCGACCTATTGTATGTCCTGATTGCAATGAGTACTATTAATAAAGGAAAATTATGATCAATTTGAGGACTACCTTATTTTTTGAAGTATTCTGGTATTGGCAAATGAAGTTAATGTGAGATATTATATCTTATCTCTAGTAAAATGTCTCGAGCAAACCAAAACAACTTGATAAGGGATCTCCTGCAAGCGGTTTAAGATCTTGGCAGGCTGAATCAAAATCCCGCTCCACCTACACCACCAGTTCCTATTACTCTTCCAACTCACGCCTCGATAGTTGAGTTATTTCAAAGGCATAAGCCCCCTACCTTCGATGGAACATCTGGTCCACTAGTAGTTGAGGAATGACTTCGTAAACTAGAATGAATTTTTCGGCTCATAGACTGCACTGATGCCCAAAGGGTTCAATGCGCGGAGTTTATGTTTATCGGTGATGCAAGTCACTGGTGGGATTCGATGTCCCAAACTAGGACTTCGGAGCAGCAATTGGCAATAACTTGGGAACAATTCAAGGAGGAAGTGAAGGACAAATATTTTCCTCAATTTCTAAGGGATTTCAAGGAGAACGAATTCCTTCAACTCAAGCAGGGTAATATGTCCCTAACGGATTACGAGCGAAAGTTCGATCAACTTTCAAGGTATGCTCCATATCTGGTTGGCACGAAAATTAAGAAAACTCGAAGGTTTGAGCAAGGGTTAAACCCAGACCTAAGTATGATCCTTATGTCACATTGCTTCACGTCGTACCATGAGATGCTGGAACGAGCTCACGCTATCTGGTATCAAAAGGCTAATGCAGAGCAACATCGTCAATTGTACAACCAACAGGATAAAGGACAAATTGGAAAGAGAAAGTGGAATGGTCAAGACAAAGGAAGGGGCAAATGGCAAAATAAGAAAGTTAATATCGGATCTAGCGCCAGTAAGGCCATGGTAGCTGTAGTAGCGCCATGCCCTAAGTGTGGTAAGCCTCATCGTGGTGAATGCTTGTATGGGAATAATGCATATTTTTGATGTGGCAAATCAGGACATATTGCTGGGGATTGTCCCACATTTGCTTAGAGGAAGGATGATAACAATGATCAGAACAAGAAAGGGAAAGCACGAGTTTTGACATTGACTCAAAAGATGCAGAGGGGAACTCAAATGTAATAACAGGTATTTTACTGGTAGCCAATACACCTGCTTATATACTGTTTGATTCAGGAGCTACTCACTCTTTTGTATCAACGAATTTCATTGCTAAATCTAGTATTACTTGTAATAAGTCAAAGAGTACACTAGAAGTCAGCCTCCCCTCAGGCAGGACATTGAACACAGACAAGTTAGCCAAGTCAGTGAAATTCGATATTGAGGAAAAAACCTTAGAAGCTAATTTGTATATGATAGATATGAAGGACTTTGATATGATTTTGGGCATGGATTGGTTAGGATATAATTATGCGACCATTCATTGTAGAGAAAGGGAAGTGTCTTTTCAAAAACCAGGAGAAGAACAATTTTCTTTCCTCGAAATAACGACCAAACCCCTTCTCCAACTGGTTTCGGCCTTACAAGCCAAGAAAATGTTGAAAAAAGAAACATCTCAAGGGTTTCTAGTTAATATCTTTGGAGAAAAACTGGTAACGACAAAGATTGAGGATGTACCAGTGATACAAGAATTTATAGATGTGTTTCAAGAAGACCAACCTAGTATGCCATAAGATAGACAAGTGGAATTCACAATAGATCTGACTCTCGGAGCAACACCAGTGTCTAAAGCTTCATACAGAATGGCTCCAAAGAAACTTTAGGAGTCAAAAATTCAACTATAAGAACTATTAAACATTGGCTTTATTCGACCAAGTGTATCACCATGGGGCGCATCGGTATTGTGTGTAAAGAAGAAAGATGGAAGTATGCAGATGTGTATTGACTATCGGGAGTTGAACCTTTTGACCATCAAGAATAGGTATCCTCTCCCAAGAATTGAGGATTTGCTTGATCAATTGAAAGGGGCTAAGGTATTTTCCACGATCGATTTATGATCTACTTATCATCAATTGGAGGTTAAGGAAAGTGATATACCTAAGAAAGCTTTCAGAACTCGTTATGGATATTACGAGTTCACAGTTAGGCCATTGAAATTGACAAATGCTCCGACGGTATTTATGGATTTGATGAATGGAGTATTTCATCAGTATTTGGATAAATTTTTTATAGTATTCGTTGATGACATTCTAATTTACTCCAAGAGTAAAGATCAGCATGAAGAACATCTTAAAATAATGTTAGAAACATTGCATAAGAAAAAGTTATATGCCAAATTTAGAAAGTGTGAATTTTGGCTTGAACAAGTTGGATTCCTTGATCATGTAGTTACTGCCAAAAAACTGTAGTAGATTCAGTAAAAGTGGAAGCGGTAACAAATTAGAATACATCGACTAACGTTGGTGAAGTTCAAAGTTCTCTAGGATTGATCAGGTACTATTGAAGATTTATTGAAGGATAGTACTAGACCAATGATACAGTTGATAAGGAAAAGAGTAAAGTTTCAATAGATAGATAAATGTGAGCAAAGGTTTCAGAAGCTAAAGTAAATATTGATTATTACACCCGTGTTAATCATACCCAAAGGTTGACAAGGGTTTGTTATATATAGTAATACTATCAAATAACGTCTGGAATCTGTACTAATGCAGTATGGAAAAATGATTGCTTGCACGTTAAGTCAATTGAAGCAGCATAAGCAGAATTACCTGACACACGGTCTAAAACTTGTGACGATTGTTCTTACATTAAAGATATGACGCCATTACTTATATAGAGAAAAGTGCGACATTTACACTGATCATAAAAGTCTCAAATATTTCTTCACACAAAAGGAATTGAATATGAAACAGAGATGATGGTTGGAGCTAGTAAATGATCATGATTGCATTATTTATTACCATCCGAGTAAAGCAAATGTTATCCCCTATGCTTTAAGTAAAAAATCAATGGGACAGTTGGCATCATTACTTACTACTCAGATGGAGTTGATCAAAGACTTGGAGAATTTGCAAATCAAAATGGTTACCGTGCCAGAGCAAGTCACCACTCCTTTAGCAACTTTGGTAGTGGTGCCTACTCTTAGAGATCAGATTATAGAAGCACAAGGTACAAACATATTACTGCAGAAGATCAAAAACAAGATCGGTACCGACGAGAGAAAGGATTTTAGTATACTTTCAGATATGCCATTGATGTTTAAAGGAAGAATTTGTGTGACTAAGGATGAAGTTTATAGGAATGAGATATTGGAAAAGAGTCATTTTACTCCAAACATCGTACATTCTGGTGGTACAAAAATGTATCGAAATCTTTGAGATACATTTTGGTCGAAGAATATGAAAAGAAGTATATGCCTATTTATGATAAAATTCATAGTGTGTCAACAAGTTAAAACATAACATCAAAGATTGATATGGCTTTTAAATCCATTCGACATACTTGAATGGAAGTAGGAGAATATCACAATGGATTTTATGGTAGGATTTTCGAAGTCAGCAAGAGGACATAAAGTCAAGGTGCAATGGAATAATCATGGAGTAGAAGAAGCTACTTGGGAAAGAGAAGAAGAAGTTAAAGACAAATACCCAACACTCTTTGTCCAACCATAAGGTAAATTTCGAGGACAAAATTTTATTTAAGGTGTAAGGGTTGTAGTAGTGGAGAAAAAAAATAAAATGGAACTATGCTATTTTTTTGTGATGATCTAGCACCACGAGTCTAACCCATTTTAGAAACGACCTATGGAAGCTCAGCCCATGTAAGATTACGAAAGCCCCAAGTCATAAATTAATTAAAAACCCAGCAATTTAAGAGATTAAGTTTAAGTAAAATTGATTAAAAAAATTTAATGAATAATTGGGTTGTTTCAATGGTCATCTACATGGTATTTCATATAGGAAACCCAAGTTCGAATCACCATGTAGATGTTTTTTATAAAACTTTCATATGAATTATTTTTATAGCTTAGAGATTCTTCAAATTCTTAGTTAAAGACTAATTTTAATAAATTTAATGATAATACAGCTCCCCACTTAATTTTTCATTAAAAAGAAAGGTTATAGAAGTGGAAGGTCACTTTTTCACTACAATCCTCTTCAAATCCGAATTTCATCTCATTTTCTCTCAAAAAATATATTTCATATCTAGTTAAGCTTAAGGAATAACAAGGGTGAGAAGAAGGAAGGCTTTCTATACATTTTGTTCTTTTATCCAAGAAAATTCAAGGTAGGTAGAGGTGCAAGTGTTTATTCGTTTTCAAATCTGATTTTTCGATAAAGTTTAAATGAAATGGTACCTTCGGGTACGGTGCTTCGGCACTACAACA
>NC_036246.1:22285185-22312584 GCF_002742605.1 Olea europaea var. sylvestris
CGGTGCTTCGGCACTACAACAGTTTGAATGATCATTCTCCGGCTCTACGTGTTATGATAATGCTATAGTAATTGAATTTTGCCGAAAATTCATCTACGTGAGACGGTATGAATCTATGGTTCGGAATTTCTAATTTGATAACGAATTGCACAGATGATATCTACTGAGTTTCAAAGTCATGGGTTAACTCTTCTTACAGGTTGAATGGATTTTTCTTGGGGTATAGATGATAGTAAAGGATGATGCAACATGTCATGGAGAAGCCGGTGATTTACATCTTTAGTTGATTTTGAGATGTTTACACTTTCTTTAAATTCGATTCCTATGAATATTGTGTGGATCTATTTTACGAACACTCGTTATGAATAAATTATATTTGAAAGTAGATATACGTCATAAGAATTAATTTACAAATCACCATATACAAAAAAAAAGTTAGGGACTTAAAGTTTTGATATCTTTTCAGAAATTTTAGTTTCTGCCTCATCTTTAAAAAAATTATAATTCTTTCATTACTTGATATTTTTATACGAAACCAATTGGATTGAATAACCTAATAAGTTAGATACTGAATAAAATTGGAATCATGTCAATCCAATATCGGTAAAAGGTTATATGTCACATAAAGTAAACTGTGCTGGGTGCTGTCTCTGTTTTTTAGCTTCTACCCTTATTTTCAAAAATTCATAACTCACTCGTTACTTGGAATTTTTGGATGAAACCAATTGGATTTGATAGTCTCGTGGATTAGCTACTGAATAAATTTGAAATCATGTGGTTTTGACGTCGGTGGAATTTTATATGCCATTCTAAGTGAACTGCACTGGTTACCTTTCAACCGGGTCGCTGCTGAGTTTGAAAAATATTTTAATACTCCATATGATGTCAACAGAAGCTAATTTTTGACTATATCATATTATATGGAGTTTTCTACCTTACATTACAATTTGATGAAATTTCAAGATCGATAGCTGTGAAAACAAATTTATTTTGGCAATTACTGTTTGAGGCAAAAAAAAAAAAAAAATGGAACAGCAACATTACTTTTAAGTTTTGCCCAAATTTAATGTCAATAGTCGTTACATGCATGGAACCCATTCTGAATATATTTTTGAAATTGTTTTCTTTTAAAATTGGATTATTGTTTAAATAAAAAAAGAAGAAAATTCTTTAATTAAATTGTAAAATTTAATATTTATATCTTCTACTAAAAATATATTGAACTAACTTTACGGCTAAAGTACAATGGTTTAAGTGACGTTTCCGTCTATGTGGGTCGGGGCGTTACAATTAAGTCATAATTCAAACGCTTTGATCAACAATTAGTTATATTTTGTGGTCAAATAAGTGTGTAAAAACGCACTTATCAATCCTAATCCTGTATTAGCCTTCTTAAATTGTCCAAATCCTTTCTATTTATTCAATCCATTTTACTTTCATTTCCCACATGTTTCATTATTTTTCTCAGTCATCCGATCCACTTCTATGTGATCAGAAATTGACTGAGTTCGTTGAAACACTTCACTATAGATAGTCATATTGTGAGATGCTAGATTCATCCAATCTCTGCACGCAAACCAATTTAGAATTGTAATTCTTATTTTTTTACATGATTATTGTTAAATAGAATAAAGAAGTCCAAAGTTCTAACATGTGTCATGTGGAATTTACGTTGCCAAATTTAGCCTTTGTTTGGTCTACATAACCTTCAAAATACATTTTTCTCTCTTTTATTTTAAACGACATATTTTTCAATAAAATAATATACGGCAAATTCAAAACTTTTTCTTATTTTTAACCATACATTCTTCATCAAAATGTTATTTCAAAATGTATTTTGGACAAAAATGGGCAATAAATAGGCTCCTAATAGAATATTACATGTAAAAAAAAGTACATAAATTTAACCTCCTCGAATTTGCAAGATGAACTAAATGCTACAATCGAGTGATGATTGATTTTAGAGTAATGCTATTTAGCATCATTTGGATTATAACTCCAGTTTATGTGGTGTTAACTTAACATTAAATTATAATGATAATTAAATAAGTCATTTAATACCACTTTTTATTTAACCTATCATCTAACCGGCTAACACCATATAGATTGAAGTCATAACCCCAGTAAAACTAAAAAATATAGCAATTTCAATAGACATAATTACAAGACATGCTATTTGAAGTCAAAGTCTTCATGTTAATCCAACAAGGAAATTTCAAATTTGAACAGTTTTTCCCTTCTTACTTTTTATTCAATTATTTCTAAGGATTTCATATTGTTGCTAACTTAAGTATTACAGTATCTCAAAAGAATTTTCGTATATTTTGAGTTTCACGTCAAAAGGTCGGAACTATCACCTCAAATGTGCAATTTTAGACGATATTGGCTTGAATGTAAGAGACCCAAGTCCATGAGCATATTATTGAAAATTAACCAAATTCTTGACGTAATGTGTTGTCATTTTGTAAATCTTCTCCATAGTAACTAAAAGTTTTTATTAAAAAGAAAATACAAATTCATTCATTTCGGACAATATCTATTTCAAATTGTGGCATACTACACAATAAAAATATAAATTTAATAACAATGAAGAAACATCTGTGCTAATTTTCTTTACTCATATTCATTGTCATTGAATTCAGTCGCTAGTGAGTTGTGTTTTCAATTATTTTTGTTAGGTTTTGGACAAAATTATTAGTGCTTCACTAATAGATGTAGGAGGATCTTTTTGGAAAGTAAGAAGCTCTTTTGACATCTCTTCATCTGCAAATAATTCTCGTTGTGAAAACACGGAGCTTGGGGACTGATCTTTGAATAGGAAAAAAACCCTTGCTATCCACAAAATTCTCTGATGAAATCTAACCACCATAATTATTAACAGTAAAATAATAATATTAATAAATTAAAAAAAAATCCATAGGAACGCTGCATTAGTTTTTATTTAGTAGGTGCATAGAATTTCAAATATGTGTAATATTATGTTCTTTCGACCTATAAAGTAACACACTAGTGTAATAGAAGCATTCGAGATTTAACATCATCTTATATTTAAGGTATTTTGTTACATAGAATTCAATAGAATTAAGAAAGAAAGATGTCCCCCGGGGCATAACCCATTGATGTAAATGACAGGAGTGAGGTAGTCTCAGCCTTACTGGCGGCCGCAGTGTGAAGGTTCAATTCCTGAGATATGAAATTAGACTTTTTGTCCGCACCAGTATACAGAGAAACTCTTCTTCCCTGACCTGTTGGTGAACATTTCGCGATTTACCTCCCTCACAATGCTACAAGGACGGGACAGTGAGGCCCTCAAGGTTGGAGTTCAACCTTTAAGGAAGAAAGATGCGAGACAATTTTTATGGGTTACATTGCATATCTAATCTTGTGTATCAAATATCTTATAATTAAACTTCAAAATACTTTAAAAATCGTCCCAAAGAAGGAGAAAAATAATCCGATATAAGTTGGTCGATGACATTTGAGTAACAAAGTCTTTATCTTTTACATTTCTTCTTCTTCTTCAAAAAAAAATAATAATAAATAAATAAAATTCTTACAACTCCTTCCACGTCTTCCAATAATTAGAAGATAATTTTATGGGAATTTGAAGACATTTGTTTGTTAGAGAAACTTTCTGACTGTTTGACGATCATTATTTGATAATTGGATAATTGACACAAAACATTCCTACCTTTTGAGATTATTGTGGAAAACGTCAATACCTTTCATTTCTTGACATTTTTGCCCTTATTTCAATATTTCATTGTGCTAAAGATCATTTTAATTATTTTGGAACGTAAAATGATAATTATACCTTCTTATTTAAAACAAAAAAAAGAGAAAAAATTAGAATAAATTGCAATCCTATCCCTAAGCTTTTAAAAAAGTGTAAATGAGTCCCCAATACTTAAAATATTGAAAAAAAAAAAACACTTTCTCTAGCCAGAAGTGAAGATTCCGGCCACTATTTGTTGCGTGGGTAACTTATTTCGGCTTGAATCTTCGGCCAAATTGATTGGAGTTATGATTGGATTTTGGGTGAGTTACGAAGAGGGAAGTGCGGGCTTCAAGATGGCATTTGGTCCCGTGCTCTAGGTGGTCAGAAGGTGGAGTTTTGGTGGTCCATAAATGGTGGTTCTAAAATCTTAGTTGTGATGGATTGAGGGAGTATTGGAGACTCAATTGCACTTTTTTAAAAGTTTAAGGATAGGGTTGCAATTTGTTTTGAATATTTCTCTTTTTTTTTTTAAACAAGAGGGTATAATTGTCATTTTACATTCCAAAACAGTGAAAAGGACCTTCAGCGCAACGAAATGTTGAAATAAGGGAAACATTGCCAAAAAAAGAAAAAGAAAGGTAGAAACGTTTTCCACAATAATCTCGAAAGGTAAGGACGTTTTTCGTCAATTACCATTTGATAATCTTTTTTCTACATATTTATTTTCAACCACACATTCATATAATAAAATATTCTGCAGTTAAATCCAAAAAAAAATTCTTTTTTTAATCATATATTCTCTTAAAAATTACTATTCAGAACATTATTTTTTTTCCAAATAATTGTTATCAAACAAGGGCTAAATATTATCTATAAACTTGACGGAAAAAATTAAAATCTTATATATTATTATGTAGTCTAAACTTACTCCACATTATGTTTCTCCATATCTCGATGGGTGGCTTAGACAACGAGGTCATGATTTTGCATCTTGTCAATATTTAGGAGATTTTATTATTATTTTTTAACTTGAATCACCTATGTATTTATTAACTGAACATTAGTTTATTTATATATATCACATCAAAATTTTCAATAAATAATATTTATCGTTGGAAAATAAAATGGATCGAGGTAATATATAACGCGATATGAAGTATATGATCGCAGATATACAACAAGATAAAAAGAAAATAATTAATTGGCAAAGGACGGAGTATTTTTGTTTTCAATTGACTAATAAGGAGAAAACAACTAAAATAATTGTGCTTATATAATTATTCTATATTTCAATAATCAATTTGTTTGTAAAGAAGAGCCAACTATTTATTGAGGACATATTAGAATACTAACAGTATTTTTAAAGATACAAATAATATTAAGATCGTGTGGAATAAATGAAACAATATATTTTTTTTTTAAATCCAACCTAATTTAGGTCAAATATTCAACAATCTCCATCTTGTCACAAATTTCGATGCAATGAATGAATCTCAAAAATATCTCTACCTAAAAAAATAAATTAGTCTGCAACTAATATCCAAACTCTTCAATAAGAACCAAATTTTCTCCAACACAAAAATAATCCATCTCTTCCACAGTATCCAAAACAGATACATGAACCCAAACATTAGGTTTCTCAAAATTCACAAAGAATTAGAAATTTTCAAACAGTGTCGAAGCACACTCTGTAGCAAAATCAACTTCCTTTGCTTTCATAGAAGTCCCCTAGCTAGCTAGTCTCAACACCATCAAAAAAGCTAAAAGCATGTGCAATCGAATCAGCGTCCACGTACCTATGGGTCTATCCTTAGCAGTTAAGTACAATGAACTGCAGGTAATGGTGGCAAAGCGAAATTGCACATATCCTCCAAACTCAACTATGTAGTACTCTTCAAATGGACCCTAAACTAGATCCCAAGTGTACAGAACCAAACTGAATCTCTACCACGGTACTAAATATGTGCTGACTTTTCTTCATAAATTTTGCCCGACCTTGCAAAATGTATAAGTGGGGCCTCTTCCGTCCCTTCAATACAACACGAACACCCTTCCGAACTCTCAAGACTTCATTTCCTCCGAGAACATGCACTCTTTTGAATCAAGAGTATTCAACGAAATGAAATTCTTCTTTAAGTTTGGAATATGTCCAACGTGATCAAGTATTCTACATGTTCCATCCACCAACATCAATCTCACTCTACTAATACCAGCTACCTGACAAGGTTCGTTGTTACCCGAGATGACGATGCCTTGCATCACTATTTCATATGTTTCAAACAAATTCCAATTGGACACATGGAACGCACAAGTTTATCCAAAATCCATTTCTCATCATGTTTGGATTTCATGTTAGAAATCGTCAAAACATCTCCATCACTTAAATTAAGTCAAATTACCTTTGTTCTGTAATTTCTCGCAATCCTTCTTAATGTGTTCTTTTTTCTTGCAATAATAACAAACCTTTAATATTGAAATTTGACCCTGACTTACTCATTCTCCGATCACCATGAACAACAAGATATTCTCCATCTCTGGCTTCAGATCCAACCACATGCTTTATCCTCTCTTTTGAAAACAAGACATCATACACATCTTCAATGGTGAGAGTATCACGACTATACAAAATCGTTTCTTTAGACAAAGCAGGGAGCAAACACAAAAGAATTAAGGCAAAATCTTCTTTATCATACTTTACCTCTAAGGTCTCCAAATCTCTTCTAATCACCAAAAGCACTTTAACAAAATTAGCCAAACGGGTCCAAAAATAATTTTTGAACCTCAAAAACTCCTTTTAACATTTCAAACAGGCTCTAAATACTATCAAATTGAAAAGTTAAAAACTTATCAATTTGCAAAAATTTAACATCAATGATATACTCTTCTACAATTAATATTCCTTGAAATAAATTAGTATTTACTTCAAAGTTACTGATTCGGCATGTACTTGGATGTCACTTTTTTGACTTTATATAAAATGTCCAAAAAACCCATGACTCAACTCAATTCCATCACTAACTTCAGCCTCGATTTGATAGAAATTTAAATTTAAATTTTTTTCAAAATTAAAATCAACAAGAAGTTTCAATCGCATATTTTATGGAATCTACAATTGTTCAACCACACATTTTACCAACTTTTATCAAAATTTGATAAAAAAATAATTTTAATCCCCAAAAAACAAGGTTCACCTTTTGGTTTTATTTAAAACTTCTATTTCAAGTTTAAGTGGTCATATTTACACTACAATTTTTATTTGTTATATCATATTTTAATTGCAGTTAAACTCCTTTTGGTTTTATATCGAAATGAGTTATAGCAATTATTTCCTTAATTTTTTTATTGAATTCTTATTTTCGACATTCAATTAATTAATGGATCGTGCTGTGTCAATTTAAACGTTCCGTGTACACTCCCCTCACAAAAAGAGGAGTTCGCACTTTTTTATTGAGCGCGAACCTTCTCATGTGAGGACATGTACACTGATGTGTCAACCGCAATATACAAATAACAAATTTCTCAATTAATAAGTATTGTCCTTGATGATAATTTATACAAAATATTTTGTTTTCTTGTTTTGAAATGGAAAAAAAGAATTTTTTTCGTATTTTTTATTCTTTCTAAAAAATAAGAAAAATAATTAATTGTTTTATGACATTTCAAAGGACTTTTAACCAAAAAACTGTTATTATATAAAAACTGTGTTAATTAATAAAAAATTCGAAGATAAAAATAATATGAAAAATGGTTAAGAAGGCAAGTGCTATGATAAGCAAAGATTAAGAAATGCAGTGTAAATGGTGTGAATATAATTACTTTCAAGCTTTGACATGAAGAAAAGAACGTGATCTATTCAATTTTTTGATGGTCCAGTGCACGGTCCCTTCGTCTTTAGGGCCCCACCTCACTCCACCCCGGAATAATTGATAAATCAAAATTCTATGCATTGTCAAAGCTAAAATTCCTTGTCTCCCTGCATTTCGCTTGGCGTGCTCTACTAAATTTCTAAATCTTTAACTCTAAACTCTGGGATTCTTCGACAAAATCTTGAATCGCAATTAGGTATGGTTTTTTTATTCAAAATTAATTTTGTATTTCGTGTTGGTTCTTACTTTAATTATTTCAGATCTTAAATACATGCTTTTAGGTTTTGATAATTAACCCATTATTTACGTGGCGTGAAATCCAAGTAAAATGGTTAAACCCATTAGTTTTTGATATATTTTTGCTTAATATTTAAATTTAGATGAGAAACTATGTTGTGATTGGTTAAACCAAGATTTTATTATATAGTAAGTTGTAATCTACGCATGAAAAGACTTAGTTTATATTTTAGATTACAGTAAGGCCATGTTTGATAGCACTATATTTTCCATGGAAAATGGAATTCAAATTCTAACTTCCATTTTTTGATTGTTTGATAACATATTTTTTTTCATGGAATTTGGTTTTCTTGGAAGCTAGAATTTTCTTGGTTTTGCTTGAAACCAATTCCCACATTACGGTGTTTTTTTTTTTTTAGCAATGAAAACAAATTCTATCCCTAATTGTTAAAAATAATAAAAATAATCCCTAATAATAATAATAATAATAATAATAATAATAATAATAATAATAATAATAATAATAATAATAAAATTCTTTTAATTGACAATTCTCATGTAAAACAAAGCCAAACGAACACCAAAAGATAAATGATTATCTTTGCTTTTTTTTTTTTTTATATTTTTTTGGCAATGAAAACAAATTTATCCTCGATACTGGTAAATTCTATTCCTTTAATTGGCAATTTTCATATAAAACAAAGTCAAACAAATATCAAAAAATACTTTTATTTCAATATTTTTCTCGTGAAAAATTATATTAATTAAACACAATAATTGACAATTTTCAGTAAAATAATTTTTAAGCAATTCAATTTCCAGATTTTCATTTTCTTTCCACCTAAATTTCGTTTTTACAATTAAACGGACCTTAAGTGCTGACCTCAAAAAATTGCGCCAACAAAATCTCGATCTCATTCCCTCCACACATGCACACAGAGCACACCGTTAGGAGGCAAAGGCCATCGGTCGAGAAAAATGTCCAACGCCCGTTTGCACTCTGATAGTCAGGTCACGATCGGACAAAAAGAAATAAAGAGTGTAAGAGACGAGAGAGTGGGTTTGGTTCGGGTTAGAGAACTTACTTTAATTATGAAATGAGTTCCGTATATATATAGAGAAATAAATAGAGATGGGCCTGTGGGTTAAAAAATGGGCCAAGTCTAATAAGGCCCAATATGAAATAGTGGAAATTACACCCTTCCCTATGTTTAAAATCCCAACTTCACAAATCAGACCCAATGTTTGTTTATTCAAAAATCAGATATTTTTAATAAATTAAAACACACAATTTCAACTATAGACCCTAATTTATATCTTTCCATTATTTTCTTTCTCTAAATCATCTCTCATCATCACTCTCTTCTCTCACAATCACTCTCTTCTCTCCTTCATCTCTGTCGAAGGCAAAGCTCGCACCACTACCGCGAGATGCGGTGTAGATTTTGACGGCATGGCGTGGTGGATATGGCGACAGCCTGTGCAAATCGCGACGATTCCTCTCTTCTCTCCATCTCTGCCGACGGCACAGCTAGCACCACTGTTACGAGATGAGTGTGTGTGTACATGGTGTGGGGGTGTGTGCGCGGTGGAGGTGGTGTGAGGCTGTTGTGGTGTGTGCGACGGAGGTGGCGTGGTAGTGGTGCACTGCAGATTTCCCTTTCGTTGCAGCGTTGTGGATTTTGTGTGGTGGTGGTGTGCTGTGATCGTTACAGCATCGTAGATTTCGTGTAGTAGTAGTGCGCTACAGATCCCCCGATCTGTGGCGATCGTGGATTTTGTGTGGTGGCACGACGGTGTTTGTGTGGTGGCGTTGTTGCAATGGGTAGCTAATCTAGCGGTGGGAGTTCCCTGACAATACTTAAAGGGTGGCGATGGTTTGTTTGAAGTGTCGCGGTGGGTTGTTTGAGGTACTGTGGTGGCGGCTATCGGAGGATCTGGTGTTGTGCGGACTGTGACTATGACTCCCAATTGTGGTGTTGGTGTTTGGCGGCTAGCGGCTACGATGATGGCAATGAGAATTGTGATTGTGATTGACTCTTAATTGTGAATTATGACTCACAATTGATACGTAACCTAAAAATTATGACTATGACTTCCAATTGTGACTCACGATTGATTAAGTTGTGATCGAAAAATTAATCGTAACCAATTGACCCAATAATTTGCAACGAGTAAATGAGTTGTAACCAATAAAAGTTTTGAATCTGTGACTTTCAAAATTTTTGGATTC
Source organism: Olea europaea var. sylvestris (assembly GCF_002742605.1). Lineage (NCBI taxonomy): Eukaryota > Viridiplantae > Streptophyta > Magnoliopsida > Lamiales > Oleaceae > Olea > Olea europaea. The sequence goes on from NC_036246.1 coordinate 22,295,240, forward strand.
GTGATCGAAAAAATATTCTGTAACCTATAACATTTTCGATTGTGACCGAGAAATAAGTGGCGATCAATAATTTTGTGACTAAAAACTAATCTGTGACCAATTAATTAGATAACTGTGACAAAAAATTATGACCTAAATATATTTAATTAATAATATATATGTTTAATAACTTAATTTATAAAAATAAATTTAAAAAATCTGATTTTTGAAATTTTAAACCTTTGTTCTTAATTTTAAAAAGGGGTATACTTACCTTCTTGCTAATGAATTTTTCCCTATGAAATAAGTATAGCAATAGTCTCCTAAATCTGAGTCGTATATTTATATACGGGTCGAATTTCGAAATATAAGTAGTCAAGTAGGTGATGCCACGTCGACCAAAGTGGAACACCCTCCGTCATGCATATGCTAACAACAGTCCACAAGTTTGAGTCGTAGATTCATACGCGGCCTGGACTTTAAACTATAAACTGCTAAATATAATGTGCACGAGAATGAATAAACGAGGACTTACAAATTGCCTCAAAAGATAGATGTTGCATATAATTTTTCGAAATTTCAGCAACATCTTCTCTATAATATGGACTAAACCAACATGTAATATAACATAATATCTCCACCGCACATATATTAAATAAATTGGGATCCATTTACCCCTCAAATTACTCATAAAAATTAAGTAAATAATGATATATCACATTTCTGAAAAATATAATACGCCTGAGGCCTATCATGCATCAGAGTAAATCGTACGCTCACATAGCTTAGTGTATTAGTAGTGTTATGGTGAAGCAAGTAACATGATGTCGATATTAAAATGAAAATGATGATAACATGGCATACGTATTGACTGTAATGAAAATAATGTAAGACATGCAAGCAGTGATATGGCATTCATGCTTTCTAGCAGTGATATGTCGATAATACTAAGATACTAGTATCACAATAGTCCATCAAGTCTGAGTTGAATATCTATATGCGGCTTCGACTTGAAATATAAGCCAGTGCGATAAAGATGATGACGAGATAAGACTGAATATATAAGCCGCTATGAGATGTAAAGGCAAGACTGGATATCTAAACTATGATAAGCTGATGTAGAGGCGATGCTTTGGATGTGAGTAGTAGAGACCATGCTCGAACATAAGCAACAGAGGCGATGCTCGAACATAGATAGCAGAGGAGGCCATGCTCGAACATAAATAGCAGAGCCCATGCTTGAACATAGATAGCAAAGGAATGCTCGAACATAAATAGCAAAGGCGATGCTCTAGATGTATAAATAGCTGTACTGATACTGATGCAAAAGCTAACTCTGAACTGAATATAAGTAGCTGTACTTATATTGTGACACATAGGCATGATGAGCTCTCTTGAATATATATGTATTTGTAATGCAACAAGAGCGAGAAATGACTAAAGAGCTAGTGGCTTGTCTTGAACTATCAAAGACTTATAAGCTAGCTTTCCAGTATATGAGCTTGTCATATAATAATTATTCCGAAGAGACCTATGGGCTCGCCATAGACAAATTAACTTGGTAATTTGCAATATATGAGCTTTTCATATAATAATTATTTCGAAGAGATCTATGGGCTCGTTATAGACAAATTAACGTAGGCAATTTGCAGTATATGAGCTTGTCATATAATAATTATTCCGAAAAGACCAATGGACTCGCCATAGACAAATTAACGTAGATAATTTGCAGTATATGTGCTTGTCATATAATAATTATTTCGAAAAGACCTATGGGCTCGACATAAACAAAATAATTATTCCGAAGAGACCTATGGACTTGCCATAGACAAATTAATTTAGATAATTTGCAGTGTATGAGCTTGTCATATAATAGATATTCCGAAGAGACATATGGCTCGTCAGAGACAAATTAACTTAGGTAATTTGTAGTATATGAGCTTGTCATATAATAGATATTTCTAAGAGACTTATGAGCTTGCCATAGACAAATTAACTTAGGTAATTTGCAATATATGAGCTTGTCATATAATAAATATTTCGAAGAGACCTATGGGCTTGTCATAGACAAATTATCTTCTCGCATAATTAGGAATAAGCATCAGGCAAGGCGGGAATAAACATCTCGTAGAGCCAGGAATAAGCATCTGGCGAGTCGGGGAATAAACATCCTACAAGACGAGGAATAAATATCTCGCGGAGCCAGAAATAAGTATCTGGCGAGGCGGGGAACAAACATCCCGCAAGGCAACAAATAAACATCTCGCATGGCCATGAATAGACATCTGGTGAGGTGGGGAATAAACATCTCGCAAGGCGAGGAATAAACATCTTGCATGGCCATGAATAGGCATCTGACGAGACGAGGAATAAATATCTCGTGAAGCGAGGAATAAACATCTCGTGAGGCCAAAAATAAGCATCCATCGAGACGGAGAATAAACATCTCGCATGGCCATAAATAGACATCTAGTGAAGTGGGAAATAGTCACCCGGCAAATAAGGCTAGGAAAGGCCCCTTTTTTAAGAACACTACGTTTGACAATTTGCCTCTTCCCCTTTTGTAAGGAATGAAGACTTATAAAATACCACATCTTCCTTTATTCAAGAAACGAGGACTTCAAGGTACCGCCTCTTTCTTTATTCAAGGAACGAGGAATTACAAAATACCGGCTCTTCCTTTATTCAAGGAACGAGGACTTCAAGGTACTGCCTCTTTCTTTATTCAAAGAACGATGATTTACAAAATTCTGCATCCGATAATAAGAAATCCGTAGGCTAGTATACGCCTTCAATTATGCGAGGTCTTACAAGCTAGCCTAGGTGAGTGAAGGCTTAGAGCTTGCCTCAAATAATAAAGATGAAGACCAAAAAGGCCTTTGAATAAGAAGAGTTTGGGCTTAAGCATTTCATCATACACTTTGCGTGCACCTGCAAAAAGAATGGTATGACTGAGGTTTGTAGCCCGTCCACAAAACCATCCAGAATTATAGCAGCACATTTCACACGTCTTTCACATTTCCTCTTATAAGACGACTGAATGAATCCATTAGAATGTGAAAAAAAGAATTCAACAGCTTCAAAAAATTTTCTTGGATATTACCTCTTGATATTATTGAAATCCCAGCAAGATCTAGTAACCAAAAGTTCAATTGAAGCCAAATTAGCTTTTATAATAATTGATAAAGAATGCATTGGCTTCCAATCAGTTTTTCACGGTGCTATTTGAGTCTACTGAGCATATTCCGGAAATTACCTTCTTCGAGCCATCAAATTTATGACGCCATACCAAAGCAACTAATTAGGAATTTGACGTATTGAGCATTTCAGAAATTAGCCACATATGATAACTTTGATTTCCACTACTCTTGTTTGTTTGATTGTAGGCAGAGGCTTTGTGCAATGGCAATTTCAAATTTTGTTGTAGAAAAGTTAAAGACATGTTGTTGTGAGTGGTAAGGGAACCTAGCTTCAACCAACTTTTTCTTTCCCTTTTGGACACAATTAACATATGGGCTGGAGAAGACTTACTATTGAATTGAAATACCAGAATTAATAAACCTTGTGAATCTGCGAGAGTGAAACAATCGTAGCAGCCGAAGTGGAAGAAGCCCCTATTCTGCCTTCCATTACTATTATTAATATAAGGTTATTTCCAACACTACACCGAAATTTATACCATTTTACACCAAATTTTGTACCAAATCAAAATTCTTTTCCAATCATTACACCAAAATTTACACCAAATGAACAACACTTTATTATTTTATTCATTCTTTCGATTTTTCTCAATGTATTTATTTTAAAAAATTATTTAATTATTTTATAACTGTATAAATTATTACCAACTCCAGTAGCCCCTTTTTCTTAGAATTTTTGGTTGATGTCTTTGCTATTTTGGTAGAGAAATTGTTTGGAAAATCCCTCTTTCCCGGTGGCCTTTTGTACAGGGTATAACATAGTTAACGTAATGATTTTCACGGACGGCGCCAATTCGCTGACAAAAATTTTGCCTATAGAATTTCGACCTCATCCCCTCCACACTTGCACATGGAGCGCACCGTTAGGAGGCAAAGGCCATAGGCCGAGAAAAAGTCCGGCGATCACTCCGACGGTCAAAACAACTGTTGGACGAAAAAATAAAAAAAAAATAAAGAGTGCAAGAAACCGGAGAGTGGGTTTGGTTCGGGTTAGAGAACTTATCTTAATTATGAAATGAGTCCCGTATATATATAGAGAAATAAATGGAGACAGGCCGGTGGGTTAAGGAAATGGGATAAGTCCAATGATGGCCAATATGAAATAGGTATAAAGTAAGTATATATGGTTGTTTATTGTTTACTTAGATTAAGATTCACGCACTTATTATTTACTTAGATTAAGATTCACGCACTTATTATTTACTTAGATTAAGATTCACGCACTTATTATTTACTTAGATTAAGATTCACGCACTTATTATTTACTTAGATTAAGATTCACGCACTTATTATTTACTTAGATTAAGATTCACGCACAAGTGAGTATTTGTGCAAAAGCAAAACTGAAATGATGGTAGTTTTCGAATACTTTTCTAGTTTTTTATCTCCGCTTTTCCAAGAATGTAGAATTATCATGGAAGTTGCTGTAAATTCGCCGAACAAGAACTCTACTTTTGATCCATCCCATAGGGTTATTTGAAGTCCTCTACATTTGGTCCTTCCCATATTGTTTGTGGGAGGATTGTGCAACTAATTTACGAAGTTTGGTAGCTATTGTTTAAAAGTCGGTTAGTGTCCGACTATGCTGCTAATGCCAAGGGACTAACTCAAGTTCCTATTGGAGGTACTATTCACGTAGCCAATTTTGAACTTGTTGAGTGGACATTGCATAGGCCAGCTCCTTTTTGTCTACCCTTCTTTAAATTTTTATTTTTTATTTTTTTTTAGTAAAACTCATTTTCAACCGCACATTCTTACTATAAAATATTTTGCAGTTTTTACCTTTTTTTTAACCACACGTTCCCCAAGAAACACTATTCTAAAATGCGTTTTCCCAAAAAAAAAAAAAGAAAAATGGCAACAAACAATAACATCGGTCGTGGGGATGTAGTGTTATTGGTTTTTAAAAATTGAGTAGAAACTATTTATTAATGTGGGGTTAAACATTTTACTTTAATTGTTTAGTACCTAACTACAATTGCTAATGCCAAGGGCGTGTCCCATGTCCATACACTCACGACTACTAGTTAATTTGGTTTATGGATGAACTTTAGATGGTTATTATATGTTAACGTCTTTGTAAGGGTTTTTTATTGTTTATTACTTCTATTATTTGTTCTGGGTTTATCATTTGTGAATGTATCAGAGCAAGTCTATTGAAAATGGCTGTTTTAATAAACGTCAGCTCAAGCTATTGAAAATGGCCGATAACAATGCACTACCTGAGAAGCATGATTCCTCTGCTGACAGTAACTTACCTTCTGAGTCTCTTTCCCATGTGAAAAAGCACAAGTTTTGGGAAACCCAGCCTGTTGGCCAGTTCAAGGATCTTGGGGATTCAAGTCTACCTGAAGGCCCGATTGAGCAACCGACACCCCTGTCTGAAGTCAAACAAGAGCCTTATAATCTTCCGACTCCTTATGAGTGGATTACTTGTGATATGGACTCAGGCGAGATGTGTAACGAGGTGTATGCTCTCTTGTCCAATAATTATGTCGAGGATGTTGACAGCATGTTCAGATTCAATTATTCGAAGGAGTTTCTTTATTGGGCACTTCACCCTCCAGGTTATTATAGGAGTTGGCACATTGGAGTTAGGGTGAAGAATTCAAAAAAATTGGTTGCGTTCATTACTGGGGTTCCTGCAAAAATCCGGGTCCGTGACACTGTTTTTGTGATGGCAGAGATAAATTTTCTGTGCGTTCACAAGAAACTCAGGTCGAAAAGACTTACTCCGGTCATGATTAAAGAGGTCACCCGAAGGGTTCAGTTGGAGAATATCTGGCAAGCTGCTTATACTGCTGGGGTTGTCCGTCCTACGCCCATAGCTACTTGTCAATATTGGCATAGATCATTAAATCCTAAGAAACTTATTGATGTTGGATTTTCTAGGATCAGTGGAAGAATGACAAAGAACAGGACAATAAAGCTGTACAAGTTACCAGATCAAACAGTGACTCCCGGGTTTCGAAAGACGGAACCCATGATGTTCCTGCAGTTAGTCGTTTGCTTAAGAATTACTTGAAGAAGTTAATTGTTGCACCAGATTTTGATGAGGATGATGTAGAGCACTGGCTGCTTCCAAAGGAGATTGTTGTGGATAGTTATTTGGTAGAAAGTCCAGAAACTCATGAAATCACTGACTTCTGCAGTTTTTACACCCTCCCGTCTTCTATACTCGGTAATCAAAACCATTCTACTTTAAAGGCTGCTTATTCTTTTTATAACGTGTCGACAAAGACTCCATTGATTCAGTTGATGAATGATGCTCTCATTGTGGCAAAGAAGAATGATTTTGATGTTTTCAATGCTTTGGATGTCATGAATAATGAGACTTTCTTGAAGGAGCTTAAGTTTGTTCCAGGAGACGGAAAACTCCACTACTATCTCGACAACTATCACCTCAAGCAAGCTTTGAGACCATCAGAACTCGGGCTCGTCCTCTTATAAATTGTGATTGGGATTCAATCTGCAGTACTACAGGGCACTCATATTTCTAAGTTGAACTAACTTTTCTCATTTCGTGGTTGATACAATCGCCCCCATCATACTTAATTTTCATCCATGGTGAGTTTGACTTTTTGTGAAACAAGGAACAATAAATTGTCACTGAACATTTGGCCCGAGTTCCATGGGCAATTATTTGTTTTATGCTAAGAGTTGCCTGTTAATAAAAGATAAAATAAAAATATTGTTTGCTCCACTTTCTTTGTGTTCTGCACTTATATGTTTGAAAATGATCTATAGCCATTATTCGGTACAGCATTAATTATCTTTCCCATGGTTCTGATGTTTCAGAGCATAAGTAATTTCAGGTTGATGTTCCCCATTAGTTGTTGCTCGCTATGAATAATTTTAAGACATATTATAGTCGATCTTTACCGTATGTAGATGCTGTTTCCGTATTTGGATCTCTAGCCATGAACCTTCGTAAACAAGAGTTTTATACAGATATTACAATATGGGCGTGAAAGTCATATCTGGATAGAAGTTGTTTTCAGAAATCTACTATTTATCATCTCAGCAGAGTACCTTTAAAGGATTCTTTCATAACTTGGTAGATCTACTAGTCGAGGAGCCCAAGGCTTGTTACTACATGTGCTGCAACAAAAACGATGAGTCCCCTTTCTGCTCGGGCTTTATGTACACGAAGGAATCAGTAGCTATGTCAAACTACAGGCTGTAACGTTCCAAAATCTATTTCATTTTTTATTTTATTTTATAAAATAGACTTAAAGTGTTATCGAGAATCCTCTTTTCCTAATTTAAGCAAAAATCTACTTTTATTTAAAATTTGAAATTTGTTCGATAAGTCGATAAATTTATTATAAACATTTTAAGTGAAAAGTTTACACATCAAATAAAGTCTTAAAGTGCTACAATTTCAAACCATCAATTCGAATTTAACATAAAATGTCAAATGCTCGAGCACAAGAAAAATATATTAAATAATGTGCATAAAAGTTAATATAAATAGGTTTTTGAAATGAAACTTTTTGTAAATTATTATTTCTAGAAATTTTAATTGGCGACCGCATGAGTATCACATGACATGTTCTAATCCGAAATTATCATTTCTCGAAATTATCAATCTATCACGCGTCCGCACGACGCGTTCTAATCTGAAATGTTATTATAAAAGTGAGTATTAAAAAAAAAATACTCAATAAGAAATACGTGCATATCCTTATTAATATGATATAAATATAAAATGACATGGCATATCGATATTTTTAGATTTAGAGCAAACTGATCACGACATCCAACAGGTCAATAAATTTCATAAGAATTCTTATATCCCGTAAGATTTACATATTTGATCAAACCGTCAATCCCATAAGATTTAACATATTCAGTCTAACGATCCACTTCGAAGAATTTAACATAAAAATCGATTCAAAGGCCTTAGAATATTTCATGTCAAAATCTATAAAAATATCAAGAAAATAAAAATTTAAAAAAAAAAAAAAAAAAAAAAAAAAGGAAGAAGAAGAAGAAAAAACACTGTGATTCCAATGACCACTGTCAGTTTCATTTTTTTGAATTTCAATCGAATACTTTTAAGTTTCAAATTTAATTCTAAACATATTATTTAAGAGTTTATCGGTTAATTATATCAATTATTATCAGGGATTTAATTATTTTTAAGTTATAATATTCTTTTCAACTTCCAAGTAACCGCACTACAATTTCCTCAATTTTTTTATTATTTACATTTTGTTTATTAATAAAATATGAAATCTAGAATATTTTCTTTTTATCAAAATAACAAGGGTAATAACTAGTCTAAAAATATTTATTCTTGAGCTAAATATGTTCTATTTAATGCAAGCTATAAAATGAGTATAATATCTTTTATCAATTTCTAAAATGCTTAAATATTCGGTCCAAATAACTTACGATAAATTTTTATACGTAAGCAAATAAAGTATAATTACAAATCAGTGGATCGAGTTTATCCATTCAACTATTGAACTTTAATGTGACGACAAAGGCTAGACATGGACTATTTCATTTGCTAGAAGACCATTATTAAATTTAGTTTCATATGAAAATATAATTAAAATTCAGGGTGTTACATCCCTTCCCCCTTAAAATAATTTCGTCCCTGAAATTACCCTATTTAACCGAAAAGATCAAGATACTTGGCTTTTATTTCTTCTTCTTTCTCCCAAGGAACCTCGTCTACAACATGATTTTTTCATCAAACTTTAATTAAGGCAATTTCTTTATTTCTTAATGCATGTATTTTCCTTTCGATAATCTCAAAAGGAGTTTCATAATACATTAGATCCTTCTGTACTTTCAATGATTCATAGCTTATCACATGTTCGGGATCATGCACGTACTTTCTAAGCATTGATACGTAGAATACATTATGTGCTACTGATAGTCTAGGTGGCAATGCTACATAGTATGCTACATTTTCAATTTTGTCTAAAATTTCGAAAGGACCTATAAATCAAGGTCTCAAAATTTCCTTTTTACCAAATTTAAGAACCCCACCTTTAGAAACACTTTCTCACCGACTTCAAAATTTATCAATTTTTTCATTGATTTGCATAGCTTTTCTATCTATCTTGAGTAGATTTTATCCTATCTCTGATTTTATCAATTGTTTGCACTATCCTTGTATTAATCTTTAGACCTAAAATTCATTTTTCTCTAACTTCATCCCAATGAAAATGGGATCTACATCTTCTACCATAGAGAGCTTCATAAGGAATCATGCCAACAGTAGCCCAAAAGCTATTATTTTATGCAAACTCCACTAATGATATGTGTGATTCCCAACTACCTCCCAAATTCAAAACACATGCTCGGAGCATGTCTTCCAAGATCCGAATAGTCCTTTGAGACTGTCCATTAGATTGAGGATGATAGGCAGTGCTAAAATTAACCTTGTCCACATACCTCCTTGCATGTTAAGTAAACATTGAGTCTTGATCTGAGACAATGGATGCTGCAACTCCATGTATCCTTACAATTTCCTTAGCATATAATTGAGCAAATTGATGCATACTATAGTTCATTCTTATTGGAAGAAAATGAGCTAACTTTGTCAACCTGTCCATAATTACCCAAATGATATCGTGTCCTTTGGTTGATTTCAGAAAACCAACGACAAAATCAATGGTTATTTGCTCCCATTTCCACTTTGAAATTTTCAATGGATTTAATGGTCCTGATGGTCTTTGATATTCTGCTTTAACTTACTGACATACAATACACTTCTCAACAAAAAAACCAAACCCTCTTTTCATATTCCTTTACCAAAATATATCGCACAGGTTTTGATACATTTCAGTACTACTAAGATGTGCATCATACGGGGCATAATAAACTTTTTCTAATATTTCTCTTCTAATTCCTTCATCCTTTAGTACACGTAATCTTCCCTCGAACATCAAAACATTGTTATTTGCTATTGCAAAACCTTTTCTTTTACTTGTATCAACTTCCACCTTGATTTTCCTAAAAAATGGATAGTTATCTTGAGCATCCTTGATTCTATCCCTAAGAATAGGTTAAATTTTTAATGCTGCAATCTTTATAGTAACTTGAGTTGGTGGAATGACAAGTTCCAATTTCAATTTATCAAACTCCTTTATTAACTGCACTGGGTAAGATTGCTAGTTGTCCCACTATATTCCTACTAAGAGCATCCGCAACTACATTAGTTTTACCCGGATAATAATAGATAGTGCAATCATAATCTTTAACTAACTCCAACCACCTTCTTTGCCTCATATTCAAATCATTTTGAGTGAAGAAGTATTTCAAATTCTTATAATCCGTATAAATATCACACTTCACACCGTAAAGGTAGCGATGCCATATCTTTAGAACGTATATTACGGCTGCAAGCTCTAGTTCATGCCTAGGGTAGTTTTGCTCATGTTGTTTTAACTATCTTGAGGCATATACGATCACCATTCCAAACTGCATTAGTACACATTACAAACCTTGTTTGGATGCATCGCTATATATAATGAAGCCATTTGAACCCTCTGGTATAGCTAAAACTGGAGCAATAACCAATTTATGTTTCAGTTCTTGAAAGCTCCTCACAGTCCTCAATCCATTGAAATTTTAAGTCCTTCCTAGTCAGTTAGGTCATCGGCCCAGCTATTTTGGAGAATCCCTTAATGAATTTTTTATAATAATCTGCTAGTCCTAAGAAACTACGAACTTCGCCTACTTTCGTCTATTTGGACCAGTTGGTTATCGTTTCAACTCTACTAGGGTCTACTTCAATCACTTATGCAATAACCACATGACCAATGAAAATTATACGATCAAGCCAAAATTCACATTTTTTGAATTTGGCATATGATTTCTCCATTCATAGTGTTTCTAACATTATCTTGAGTTATTTTTCATACCAAAATGTCATTAATGAAGACAATGACAAATTGATCTAAATACTGATGGAATACTCTATTCATCAAATCCATAAAATACTGCAGGAGCATCTGTTAACCGAAAGGGCATTATTGTGAACTCCTAATGACCATAGCGAGTTCTAAATGTCATCTTTGAAATGTCATTTGCTTTCACTCTCAACTGATGATAGCCAGACCTCAAATCAATCTTAAAAAATACCATTGTACCTTTTAACTGATTGAAGAGGTCTTCAATCCAAGAAAGGGGATTTTTTTACAGTCAGTTAGTTCAGTTCCCTATAATCAATGCACAATATCATTGATCCGTCCTTCTTCTTCAAATACAAATTCGGTGCACCCCAAGGAGATGTACTTGATCGAATGTAACCTTTATCCAATATTCTTGCAACTGTATCTTTAATTATCGTAGTTCTTTTGGCCCCATCCTATATAGAGCTTTAGATACTGGAGTTGCTCCGCGTACGAGGTTAATTGTAAACTCTAACTGCCTATCAAGTGGTGCGCCAGGTAAGTCATCAGGGAATACATCAATGAAATCTCGTACAATTGGCACATTATCAATAGTAAGCTTCGATTGCTGAGTTCATGTATACTTACTAGAAATCCTCGGTAAGATCTTTTCTTTAACATTTTTTCTGCCTTTATGATCGACACGAGTCGGGGTAAATACTTAACTCGTATAGCAAAAAATCAAAACTCTACTTTCCCAAGCTTCTGAAAAATTACTTATTTTTTCGAAACATCGAATGGTTACGTGATTGCCCCAACCAGTCCATTCCTAGAATAACAAAGTCTTTTCATATGTAGGAGGTTTAGATTAGCTACAAATTCTTTTCCTTCCATTTCTAATTTTATTGCCCTAGCAATCTGATTGGCATTTATAGTTTTACCTGATGGGATGAAAATTTCTAAAACACTATTGGATTTTTAACATGCAGTACATGATTTAGAAATAAATGCGGTAGAAATAAATGAATGAGTAGCTCCTGAACCTATAAGAACATATGCAGGTAGTTCAGATATTGATAGAATACCTGCCATTACATTCGGATCCTCTGTTGCCTCTTTCTGGATTAAAGCAAAGACTTTGGCTTTCACTTTCTTGCCCTGTACATTGTCTTTCTTAGGTGAACATGTCTTGTAGTCCGGGGTAAAATGACCTTCTTGGTCACATCGATAGCACACATTTTTCTCAAACAAGCACTTTCCTTGATGTGCCTTGTTGCACTTAGGACATCGTGAAGTAACTTTATTTTGTTTGCTTGATCCTAATCCCAATCATGTATTGGCTTTCTTAAATTGTTCAAATCCTCTCTTTATTCGATCCATTCCACTTTCATTTCCCATAAGATTCATTATTTTACTCAGTCATCCGATCCATTTCTAGACAATTAGAAATTGATTGAGCTCGCTAAAGCACTTCACTATAGGTAGTCGTATGAGATGCCATGATTCCTCCAATCTCTGCACGCAAAACAAGTTTGAACCTCCTAGCCTTCTTTTGTGCGATTTCCACAATGTGTGTAGCATACCTAGAAAGTTGTTCGAGCTTTCTTTCATATTCATCAAGTGACATATTTTCTTGTTTCAACAGTAGGAACTCTGCCTCTTTCCAATCCCTCAGTGATTGGGGAAAGTAGTTTTTCATTACACCTTTGAACTGTGCCCAAATCATAATGCGTTGTTGTGCTTTTGTTCTGGAGTGCGAAGCAGACTCCCACCGGTGGCCTGTTGCTCCAACCAGCATAAATTCAGCACATGATACCTTATGTGCATCAGTGCATGTCATGTATTTGTAGATTCGTTCTAGCTCTCTTACCTACTCATCGGCTGCGATTTGCTTTGCCGTCAAAAGAATGAGATCTGAAACAATAAAAATTGCTCTATAATTGAACTTGTGTTATTGGCATTTGCCAGTCTTTTTTGATGAGGTGCTCTTACGGGTGCTTGATTCCTACCAAGGTCATACATCACTCTCACCTGATCCTTAAACATAAATGCTTGGTTTTGTTGTCCCGCTATTTTCTTTAAATTAGAAATGTTGAACAACATAGTAGTTCAATATGTTAAAAAAAAATTAAATTTTTTTATTAATAGTACTCCTTGAAATCAGGATATACAATAGTTTGACAAATTTTAATGTTTAATAACATAAAGGAAAGATATCATAGTAATAAGGAAATGAAACCTAAGTCTCTAATCTTTATGAATCATGCGAATCTTCTTTAATGGAGCTTCATCCTTGGAAGAGTCTTCTGTCTTAGGCCTGGATTCTATGTCCATTTGAAACAGTAGCTCAAGTTCATGCTTGTGATCATTCTCTAACGACAACCCAAAGTCATCCCCATGCTCCCATTCGAAATCTTCTTCTGGGTCCGATTCAAATTGAGGTTTTGGCTCGAGCTCAGGATCAACGTCATCATCGAGATCGTTCATTATATCCGGTTGGGATTCTAAGCCCTCACACCACCTATCTAGAAGGGTCTGACAATATATACCAAACTCAATTGTGTTTAGGTGTTCTGGAGGGTTACCTTCTAATATCTCATCCCTAACCATAACTCCCATGTCTCCCCCATTCAAGTGGAAGTGAGTGTATAAGGTTATTCACAACTCGATATGCATGATCTCCAATCCTGTATCCACAGCTACCATAGATCTTTCATGAATGTTTTGCACGTGTTCGACAAGCGAATGAGTCAAGTCAATCACATAATTCTCATAATATTGAATGATGGAGCTACAGTTCAACATTGCTCTACAAGTTATGGTGTTTCTAACAGTCTAATAAGTTATAATCATGTCTGTCACGTAAGTGTTCAATTATATTTATTTTTGTAGCGATACACAGTATACGTTATGCTCTTGTGATCTTGATAAAATTACTAATCAGTATACCTTTATGTATAATAAAATAAAAACATACATAACATATTTCATTCTAAACATTCAATTATAATCATTTCACGAATTCAAGCGTAATTAATACATAAATCATGCTTAAAAATAAAATGAAACAAAACAATTCCTCCATACCTTGAGTTCATCGGATGGATAGTAGATTGACGAGTGTTAAATACCATATATCTTATTTTAATACTTGTTTAATAAAATTCTCATAATGTGTAGAAATAAATAAATAAAAATTAAATAGACACCTATTGGCATATTAAAAAAATATTATTTTTATTATTATCTTTATATTTTAAATAGAGATTACGATAACTTACCAATCAAATTTTAATTTTTTTTAATACTGTCATCTGAAAAATCGCACACTACATAACGATGACTAGACATTTCTTTAATTCACATTTAAGAACACATTAGCCATTTTCTTTGTTACGGATTTGGTGGTCAGACAATATAGGTATTTAAAAAAAAAAAAAAAAAAACAAAAAGTTTTCTTCAAGTTCCTAGTTTAAAAGTTTTTTTTTCCTTGTACTGTGATTAAATTATAATGAGGTTGCATTATTTTCTGTTGGCAAATATTCTGATCACTTCATAGTAAATTTTATGATGCAGTAAACAAGCAACAACTAAAATTTACAATTGGATTGAAAATACACTTATGTTGATTAAGCATGCAATTAAGTCTCTTTTAAAAATATTACTGAGAACTTAAATATTTCAACGATTTACTCAAAGTAAATTCAACTAATTCTCATAATGTCATAATCGTAAAATATTTAACAAACTAGAAAATACTATTTGTATTATTATTATTATTTTCCATTTAGACCACTACGTCTCCCATTTAAATTATTATTCAAAGAAAAATCACTAATGCACGTAATTCACCTAACAAAAAAAAAAAAAATCATATTATACTTGATGGTAAAAATGAAAATATAATAAAAAAAAATTTCAGTCTCCAGAAACGAAGATCTGAACTTTGATATCAAACTATAATGCCTCAAAATCTATTTCATTTAAAAAAAAAAAAAAAGACTTGAAGTGTTACCGAAAATCCTCTTTTCCTAATTTAAGCAAAAATCTACTTTTACTCAAAATTTGAAATTTGTTCGATAAGTCGATAATTACAAACCAACATTTTAATTGAAAAGTTTACGCATCAAATAAAATATTAAAGTACTATGATTTCATACAATCAATTCAAATTTAACATAAAATGTCAAATGTTCGGGCACAAGAAAAAATATATTAAATAACGTGCATAAATGTTAACATAAATATGTTCTTCAAATGAAACATTTAGTGAATTATCATTTGTAGAAATTTTACTTGACGACTTCATGAGTATCACTCGGTTAATCTGCCAAGCGTCCAGACAACCCGTTCTAATCTGAAATGTTATTATAAGGGTGAGCATTAAAAAAAAAAAAAAAAAAAAAAAGAACTCAATAAGACATATATACATATCCTTATTAACATGATATAACTAAAATGACATGGCCTACAACATTTTTAGATTTAAAGC
The DNA here is from genome assembly GCF_002742605.1 of Olea europaea var. sylvestris. Taxonomy (NCBI): domain Eukaryota; kingdom Viridiplantae; phylum Streptophyta; class Magnoliopsida; order Lamiales; family Oleaceae; genus Olea; species Olea europaea. The sequence goes on from NC_036246.1 coordinate 22,310,767, forward strand.
AAACTGGTCGCGACATCCAATAGTTTGAGGAATTTCATAAGAATTCCTATATCTCGTAAGATTTACATATTAGCCCAAATGATCCATCCCTGTAGGAATTAATATATTGGACTTAACGGTCCATTCAGAAGAATTCAATATAAAAATCGATCTGAGGCCTTAGAGTATTTCATGTCAAAATCTATAAAAATATCAAGAAAATAAGAATTTACCACTTGCACAAAGTATTCTTGCCTCGATTGATATGAAAAATTCTGAAAATATGTTTGTAGAATAATAGTGAAGAGAATTATTTCCAACAGTGTGTATATCAACACAGAAAATGAAGTTTATGTTCTAAAAGAAAATTTTAACTATATACATATATATAATTCATCAAAAAAAAATGAAAGAGGGAAGAAGAAGAAGAAGAAGAAGAAGAAGAAGAAGAAGAAGAAGAAGAGAAGAAAAAAGAAAAAAAGAAAAAAAAAAAGGCGTGATTCCAATGACCACTTTTAGTTTCATTTTTTTAGAATTTCTATCAAATACTTTTAAGTTTCAAATTTAATTCTAAATGTATTATTTAAGAGTTTATGGATTAATTATATCAATTATTATCAAAATTAAGGGATTTAATTATGTTTAAGTTATAATATACTTTTCAACTTCCAAGTGACTGTATTGCAATTTCCTTTATTATATTATTATTTACATTTTGTTTATTAATAAACATTTCATTTCTGAGTAGAAGAGCCGTTTGCAAAAAGGAAATTTAGAATACTTTTTTTTTTTTTTTATCAAAATAACTCGGGTATAACTAGTCTAAAAATATTTATTCTTGAGACAAATATGTGCTATTTAATACGAGCTACAAAATGAGTATAATATCGACATATTTTTATCAACTTTTACAATGCTTAAATATTCGACTCAAATAATTTAAGATAAATTTTTATACATAAACAAATAAATTATTTATGCAAATAAGTGGTTCGAGTTTATCACTTCAGCGTTGAACTTTAGTGTGACGACAAAGGCTAGACATGTACTATTTCATTTGCTAGATGATCATTATTAAATTTAACTCATATGAAAATATAATTAAAATTCGGGGTGTTACACAGACAACCTATGCCAAGAGAATAGTTTCGCCCTCTGAATCTAATATGAATATCCAGCAACAAAATTTTTTTTTATGCTGTACAAATGCAATGCTTTCTTTATAAATGAATAAATCTTCCACGGTTTAAGTCTTAAAATAACGATGACAAATATTGCGGCATAATGGCAAATTATGGTAACTACACTTCATAGTTCAAGCATCTGTTTAAAGATAAGTAGGGCTGAATCTTGTGTGCAGCTATTGTAGCAGCATCTTCGACTGTTTCTTCAGAGCTGATTGATGGCGAATTCTGTAATGGACTTGGTTTGTCTTCTCTTTTTTTCAGCACTGGTGATTTAGTGCCAAAAGCAGCTTCTTTAATCTTGTAGCAGTCCTGAACCAGCACATTGCCACATTTCCAACAATTAAATTGCAAAGTTATCAGCAATACTACCATCCTAGCGTGAAAGGGAGTGTGAGATGTGGAAAATACAGCGAGGGTCTATACACGAACCAAATATGTTAAGACTGTAGATTTAACTTTACAAAAAACAAACAATTATAAACACTCAAAGTCACTTTTTAATTTTTATCCATGTCAATGTTTGGAAAATCGATCCTGACATTGACTCGGAAGAGAGAGGGTCAAGGGTGATGAAAATTGAATATGGCTGATTTTAATTTAATTTTGACAATTTTATCCATGTATCATATTTCATTTATATTTGATTTTTTTT
>NC_036246.1:22313231-22327967 GCF_002742605.1 Olea europaea var. sylvestris
GACTCAATTTTTCACTGTATTACTTGTCATGAACCGTACACTTGCGAATACAAATCGAAAGAATAATTTCGTGAACAAGAGGATTAGGATCAAGCAAACAAAATAAAGTCACTCCATGATGTCCTAAATGCAATAAGACACATCGAGGAAAGTGCTTGTTTGAGAAAAATGTGTGCTATTAATGTGGTCGAGAAGATCATTTTGCCCCGGACTATAAGGTATACCCATCTAAGAAAGACAATGAGTAGGGCAAGAAAGTGAAAGCTAAAATATTTACTTTAACCCAAGAAGAGGCAACAGAGGATCCAAACGTAACAGCAGGTATTCTATCAATATCTGAACTACCTGCATATGTTCTTATAGACTCAAAAGCTATTCATTCATTTATTTTCACTGCATTTATTGCTAAATCATGTACTAAATGTGAAAAATTCGATAGTGTTATAGAAATTTTCATCTAATCCAGTAAAATTTTGAACACTAATCAGATCGCTAGGGCAGTAAAATTGGAAATGGAAGGAAAAAAATTTGTAACTAATTTACACCTCCTACACATGAAAGACTTTGATGTTATTCTAGGAATGGACTGGCTAGGGGACAATCACACAACCATTCGATGTTTCAAAAATGTAGTTTTTTAGAAGCCTGGGGAGGAAGAGTTTCGATTTTTCGCTATACGAGTTAAGTTTTTACCCCGACTCATGTTGGCCATGAAGGTAGAAAAGATCTTGCCAGGGATTTCTAGTGAGTATACATGGAACTCAATAATCGGAGCTTATTATTGGTAATGTGTCGATTGTATGAGATTTCATTGATGTATTCCCTGATGACATAACTGACACCTGATAGGCAAATGGAGCTTAAAATTGACCTCGTGCCTAGAGCAACTCCAGTGTCTAAGCTTCATACAAGATGACACCAAAAGAACTACAATAATTAAAGATACAGTTGTAGAAATTGTTGTATAAAGGTTACATTCAACCAAGTACATCTCCTTGGGGTACATCGATTTTATTTGTGAAGAAGAATGATGGATCAATGAGGTTGTGCATTGATTATAGGGAATTGAATCGATTGACAGTTAACAACAAATATCCCCTTCTTCAGATTGAAGACCTCTTTAATCAGTTGAAAGATGCAACAGTAATTTTCAGATTGATCTGAGGTCAGACTATCATCAGTTGAAAAAGAAAACAGATGACATTTCAAAGACGTCATTTAGAACTCGCTATGTTCATCACAAGTTCATGGTAATGCCCTTTCAATTAACAAATGCTCCTGCAATATTTTATAGATTTGATAAATAGATTATTCCATCAATATTTAGATCAATTCATCATTATCTTCATCGATGACATTTTGGTATAAAAACAACTGAAGATAGTGTTGGAAACACTGTAAAGGGAGAAATTATACGCCAAATTCAAGAAATGTGAATTTTGACTTGATCATATAGTTTTCCTTGGACATGTGGTTGCGGCACAAGGGATTAAAGTAGACCTTAGTAAAGTTGAAGCAGTAATTAGTTGGTCCAGATCGACGAATGTAGGTGAAGTTCGTAGTTTCTTGGGACTAGTTGATTATTATCGAAAATCCTTTGAAGGATTTCCCAAAATAGCTATGCCGATGACCCAACTAACCAGGAAGGGCGTAAAAAATTCAATGGATTGAGGAGTGTGAGAAGAGCTTTCAAGAACTGAAATAGAAATTGGTAATAACTCCAGTTTTAGCTATACCAGAGTGTTCAGATGGATTCGTTATATAAAGTGATGCATTCAAACAAGGTTTGGGATGTGTACTAATGCAGTTTGAAAGGTGATAGCATACGCCTCAAAACAGTTAAAGTAATATGAGAAAAACTAACCAACACATGATCTAGAACTGACAGCGATAGTATACGCTCTAAAGATATGGTGTCACTAACTTTACGGGGTGAAGAACGATATTTATACGGATCTTAAGAGTTTGAAACACTTCTTCACTTAAAAGGATTTGAATATGAGGCAGAGAATGTGGTTGGAGTTGGTTAAGGATTATGATTGCACTATCTATTATTACCGGGTAAAGCTAATGTAGTCGCGGATGCTTTTAGTAGGAAGATAGTGGGACAACTAGCAGTATTATCCACAACTCAAGTGCAGTTGATGAAGGAGTTTGATAAATTGAAATTGAAATTTGTCATTCCACCAACTCAAGTTACTGCAAAGATTGCAGCATTAAATATTCGACCTACTCTTAGGGATAAAATCAAGGATGCTCAAGACAATAATAATTTTTTTAGGAAAATCAAGACGAAAGTTGGTACAAGTAAAATAAAAGGTTTTGCAATAAGAGATAACAATACTTTGATGTTTGAGGAAAGATTATATGTACCAAAAGATGAAGGGATTAGAACAGGGATATTAGAAGAAGCTCATTGTGCCCCGTATGCTGCATATCCCGGTGATACTAAAATGTATCAAGACCTTTGCAATACATTTTAGTGGAGGAATATAAAAAGGAGGATTGGTCTTTTTGTTGAGAAGTGTATTATATGTCAGAAAGTTACATCAAAACATCAAAGACTATCAGGACCAGTAAATCCAATGAAAATTCCAAAGTAGAAGTGGGAGCAAATAACCATGAATTTCGTCGTTGGTTTCCTGAAGTCAACCAAAGGACACGATGCCATTTGGGTAATTGTGGACAGGTTGACAAAGTCAGCTCATTTTCTTCTAATAAGAATGAACTACAATATGGATCAATTTGCTCAATTATATGTTAAGAAAATTGTATGGCTGCATGGAGTTCTAGCATCCATTGTCTCAGATCAAGACCTAAGGTTTACTTCTAAATTTTGGAAGAGTATGCAAGGAGATATGTGGACCAAGTTAAATTTTAGCACTGCCTGTCATCCTCATTCTGATGGATAGCCTGAAAGGATTAATCAGATCTTGAAAGATATGCTCCGGGCATGTGTCTTGGATTTGGGAGTTAGTTGGGAATCACACATGTCATTTGTGGAGTTTACATACAACAATAGCTTACAGGCTACTATTGTCATGGCTCCTTATGAACCTCTCTATAGTGGAAGATGTAGATCACTCGTTTATTGGGATGAAATCGGAAAAAAAGGAATTTTGGTCCAAAGATTAATGCAAGGACTGTGCAAGCAATTAATAAAATTAGAGACAAGATAAAGTCTGCTCAAGATATACAGAAAAGCTATGCAGATCAACAAAGAAAATTGATAGAATTTGAAGTCGATGAGAAAGTGTTTCTAAAAATGGCACCAATAAAAGGGTTATTAGATTTGGCAAGAAGGAAAAGTTGAGACCTTGATTTATAGGTCCTTTCAAAATTTTAGACAAAATTGAAAATGTTGCGTACTGTCTAGCATTGCCATCTAGACTATCAATAATACATAATGTATTCCACGTATCAATGCTTAGAAAGTACGTCCCAAACATGTGATAAGCTATGAATCATTGGAAGTAGAGAAGGATCTAACATATGAAGAGGCTCCTTTGGAGATTGTCGAAAGGAAAATACATGCATTAAGGAATAAAAAATTGCCTTGATTAAGGTTCAATGAAAAATCATGGAGTTGAAGAGGCTACTTGGAATAAAGAAGAAGAACTAAAAGTCAAGTATCCAGATTTTTTCGACTAAATAAGATAATTTCAGGGACGAAATTATTTTAAGGGGGAAGGGATGTAACACCCCGAATTTTAATTATATTTTTATATGAACTAAATTTAATAATGGTCATCTAGCAAATGAAATAGTCTATGTTTAGCCTTTGTCGTCACACTAAAGTTCAACAATTGAAGTGATAAACTAGACCTACTTATTAGCATAAATGATTTATTTGCTTACGTATAGAATTTATCGTGAGTTATTTGGGTCGAATATTTAAGCATTTTAGAAGTTAATAAAAATATATCGATATTATATTCATTTTGTAGCTCGTATCAAATATAATTTATTTGGCTCAAGAATAAATATTTTTAGACTAATTATGCCCGAGTTATTTTGATAAAAAAAATACTCTAGATTTTATATTTTATTAATAAACAAAATATAAATAATAAAAATAGACGAAATTGCAGTGCGGTTGATTGGAAGTTGAAAAGAATATTATAACTTAAACATAATTAAATCCCTTAATTTTGATAATAATTGATATAATTAATCCTAAAACTCTTAAATAATATGTTTAGAAATAAATTTGAAACTTAAAAATATTTGATTGAAATTTAAAAAAATGAAACTGAAAGTGGTCATTGGAATTTTCTTATATATATATATAAGTTAGATTTTCTTTTAGAATATAAACTTTATTTTCTACATTGATACACACACATCGTTGGAAATAATTCTCTTCACTACTATTCTACAAACATATTTTCAGAATTTTTCAAATCAATTGAGGTGAGAATACTTTGAGCAAGTAGTAAATTCTTATTTTCTTGGTATTTTTTATAGATTTTGATATGAAATACTCTAAGGCATTCGGGTCGATTTCTATGTTAAATTATTCAAAATTGACCGTTAAGTCGAATATGTTAAATCCTACGGGATGGACCATTTTGTCAAATATGTAAATTATATGGGATATAAGAATTCTTATAAAATTCCTTAAGCAAATGGATATCGCGACCAGTTTGCTATAAATCTAAAAATATCGATATGCTATGTCATTTTATATTTATATCATATTAATAAGGATATGCACGTATTTCTATACCCACTTTTATAATAACATTTCAGATGGGGTTGGCAACGGTTCGGTTATGGGTCGGTTCGGCTAAAACCATAACTACACCACCAATTTTTTGACCATACCATAACCGCACCATAACCACGTAAATCGGTTCGGTTCGATTCTCGGTTCGGCACGGTTCGGTTCAATTAATAACCACGAAAATAAATTATTTTTTATAAGTTCATCCGTCAAATTGATATAAAACAATTTATGAAAAAAGTCAATGAAAACAAAAACACAATATTCCAAACGAAAATGCAAACATTATCCTAATTTTCAATTGCGAAATACAAATTTAACAAATAATATTATAAATATAATAACACTAAAATTTTCCTTCATTCTTAATTGTTGTGCATCGAAGTTACTTGATTCATTCTTCCCTATAAATCTTACTAGCATAGATCAGCATTCAAATTTGATTCCTATATAGTAAATAAAAAATGTTAGTAGAGAATACAACGATACTACATATTTCAGAATAATCTTAACTAAGATTTAAATAAAAAAATGTTCTTCTTCGTCATCTTCCTCCTCACTAAACATTGCACAAGCTCTAGAGTATGATGAAGGAGTGAAATTTTCTACACACAATAGAAAAAAATTAACAATAAAATGAAATGTATAAATAACAAATATAAAACAATAAATCCTACCATGAATATCAGTCTAAAACCAATCCCAAGCACACATGAAAGCTTCTAAAGTCTTTGGGTGAAGCCTATTTCTATATGGACTCATAAATTTACCACTTGTACTAAATGCTGACTCGGATGCCACAGTAGATATTGGAATGGCTAATAAATCTCTTGCAACATTCAGTAAAGTCGAATATTTTATTGAATTTTTTTTCTACCATGTCAACAAATTAAAACCATCCATCCTTGGCAATACTGGCAAGTCTAGAAAAATATCGAACTCTCTTTTTATATAATCAGCAGTAATAGAATGACTAACAAATATAATAAATTTTCGAAGGCGACGACGACTTGGACCGTGGAGGCAGTGGAGCCGTGCGTGAGTTTGTGGAGAGTAGGGTTTGTATTTATATACCGTCATACTAATAATATTATTATGGGCTAATGGTAAGTGAGCTGGCTGGCTGAGTCAGGCAGATGTAATGATGGGGATTTTGTTTTGGTCTGAATAGAAAAGTAGTATAAAGCTCAATAATCAATTCAGTTGTGTTTTTTTTTTAGCGGGTAATCGGTTTGGTTTCGGTTCGACGGCGTAAATACCATATCCGCACCACCACGAACTGGTTCATTAAAATCAAAACCATATCCATCTCGTTGCACCATCGGTTCGATTTTTTTTGCCTCATTCGGTTCGGTTAACCGCGATTTTCGATTTTGACGGTTCAAATTGTCATCTCTAATTTCAAATTAGAACGTGTAGTATGGACACATGGCAGATTGACAATTTCTAGAAATAATAATTTCATATTAGAACGTGTCGTGTGATACTCATGGGGTTGCCAACTTAAATTTCTAGAAATGATAATTTACAAAATGTTTAATTTGAAGAACATATTTATGTTAACTTTTTTATTTATTAATATATATTTTCTTGTGCCCAAACATTTGACATTTTATGTTAAATTCGAATTGATGATTTGAAATCGTAGCACTTTAAGACTTTATTAGATGTGTAAACTTTTCACTTAAAATGTTTATAATAAATTTATCGACTTATCGAACAAATTTCAAATTTTAAATAAAAGTAAATTTTTGCTTAAATTAGGAAAAGAGGATTCTCGATAACACTTTCAGTCTATTTTATAAATAAATAAATAAAAAGAATGAAATAGCTTTTGGAACGTTACATCCTGAAGTTCGACATAGCTACTGATTCCTTTGTGTACATAAAGCCCATACAGAAAGGAGACTAATCGTTTTTGTTGCAGCACATGTAGTAACAAGCCTTGGGCTCCTCGACTAGTAGATCTACCAAGTTAAGAAAGAATCCTTCAAAGGTACTCTGCTAAGATGATAAATAGTAGATTTCTGAAAACAACTTCTATCCAGATATGACTTTCATGCCCAGATTGTAATATCTGCATAAAACTCATGTTTACGAAGGTTCATGGCTAGAGATCCAAATACGGAAACAGCATCTACATACGGTAAAAATCGACTATAATATGTCTTAAAATTATTCATAGCGAGTAACAACTAATGGGGAACATTAACCTGAAATTTTTTATGCTCTGATACATCAGAACCATGGGAAAGATAATTAATGCTGTACCGAATAATGGTTATAGATCTTTTTGAAACATATAAGTGCAGAACACAAACAAATTGAAGCAAACAATATTTTCACTTTATCTTTTATTAACAGGCAACTCTCAGCATAAAACAAATAATTGCCCATGGAACTCGGGCCAAATGTTCAGTGACAATTTATTGTTCCTTGTTTCACAAAAAGTCAAACTCACCATGGATGAAAGTATAACTTCAACTTAGAAAAATGAGTGCCCTGAATACTGCAGATTGAATCGCAATCACAATTTATAAGAGGACGAGCCCGAGTTCTGATGGTCTCAAAGCTTGCTTTAGGTGATAGTTGTAGAGATAGTAGTGGAGTTCTCCGTCTCCTGGAACAAACTTAAGCTCCTTCAAGAAAGTCTCATTATGCATGACATCCAAAGCATTGAAAACATCAAAATCATTCTTCTTTGCCACAATGAGAGCATCATTCATCAACCGAATCAATGGAGTCTTTGTCGACACGTTATAAAAAGAATAAGCAGCCTTTAAAGCAGAATGGTTTTGATTGCCGAGTATAGAAGACGGGAGGGTGTAAAAACTGCAAAAGTCAGTGATTTCATGAGTTTCTGGACTTTCTACCAAATAACTATCCACAACATTCTCCTTTGGAAGCAGCCAGTGCTCTACATCATCCTCATCAAAATCTGGTGCAAAAATTAACTTCTTCAAGTAATTCTTAAGCAAACGACTAACTGCAGGAACATCATGGGGTTCCATCTTTCGAAACCCGGGAGTCACTGTTTGATCTGGTAACTTGTACAGCTTTATTGTCCTGTTCTTTGTCATTCTTCCACTGATCCTAGAAAATCCAACATCAATAAGTTTCTTAGGATTTAATGATCTATGCCAATATTGACAAGTAGCTATGGGCGTAGGACGGACAACCCCAGCAGTATAAGCAGCTTGCCAGATATTCTCCAACTGAACCCTTCGGGTGACCTCTTTAATCATGACCGGAGTAAGTCTTTTCGACCTGAGTTTCTTGTGAACGCACAGAAAATTTATCTCTGCCATCACAAAAACAGTGTCACGGACCCGGATTTTTGCAGGAACCCCAGTAATGAACGCAACCAATTTTTTTGAATTCTTCACCCTAACTCCAATGTGCCAACTCCTATAATAACCTGGAGGGTGAAGTGCCCAATAAAGAAACTCCTTCGAATAAATGAATCTGAACATGCTGTCAGCATCCTCAACATAATTATTGGTCAAGAGAGCATACACCTCGTTACACATCTCGTCTGAGTCCATATCACAAGTAATCCACTCATAAGGAGTCGGAAGATTATAAGGCTCTTGTTTGACTTCAGACAGGGGTGTCGGTTGCTCAGTCGGGCCTTCAGGTAGACTTGAATCCCCAAGATCCTTGAACTGGCCAACAGGCTGGGTTTCCCAAAACTTGTGCTTTTTCACATGGGAAAGAGACTCAGAAGGTAAGTTACTGTCAGCAGAGGAATCATGCTTCTCAGGTAGTGCATTGTTATCGGCCATTTTCAATAGCTTGAGCTGACGTTTATTAAAACAGCCATTTTCAATAGACTTGCTCTGATACATTCACAAATGATAAACCCAGAACAAATAATAGAAGTAATAAACAATAAAAAACCCTTACAAAGACGTTAACATATAATAACCATCTAAAGTTCATCCATAAACCAAATTAACTAGTAGTCGTGAGTGTATGGACATGGGACACGCCCTTGGCATTAGCAATTGTAGTTAGGTACTAAACAATTAAAGTAAAATGTTTAACCCCACATTAATAAATAGTTTCTACTCAATTTTTAAAAACCAATAACACTACATCCCCACGACCGATGTTATTGTTTGTTGCCCATTTTTCTTTTTTCTTTTTTTTGGGAAAACGCATTTTAGAATAGTGTTTCTTGGGGAACGTGTGGTTAAAAATTAGGTAAAAACTGCAAAATATTTTATAGTAAGAATGTGCGGTTGAAAATGAGTTTTACTAAAAAAAAATAAAAAATAAAAATTTAAAGAAGGGTAGACAAAAAGGAGCTGGCCTATGCAATGTCCACTCAACAAGTTCAAATTTGACTACGTGAATAGTACCTCCAATAGGAACTTGAGTTAGTCCCTTGGCATTAGCAGCATAGTCGGACACTAACCGACTTTTAAACAATAGCTACCAAACTTCGTAAATTAGTTGCACAATCCTCCCACAAACAATATGGGAAGGACCAAATGTAGAGGGCTTCAAATAACCCTATGGGATGGATCAAAGTAGAGTTCTTGTTCGGCGAATTTACAGCAACTTCCATGATAATTCTACATTCTTGGAAAAGCGGAGATAAAAAACTAGAAAAGTATTCGAAAACTACCATCATTTCAGTTTTGCTTTTGCACAAATACTCACTTGTGCGTGAATCTTAATCTAAGTAAATAATAAGTGCGTGAATCTTAATCTAAGTAAACAATAAACAACCATATATACTTACTGTTTTACCTATTTTATATTGGCCATCATTGGACTTATCCCATTTCCTTAACCCACCGGTCTGTCTCCATTTATTTCTCTATATATATACGGGACTCATTTCATAATTAAGATAAGTTCTCTAACCCGAACCAAACCCACTCTCCTGTTTCTTCCACTCTTTATTTTTTTTTTATTTTTTCGTCCGACAGTTGTTTTGACCGTCGGAGTGATCGCCGGACTTTTTCTCGGCCTATGGCCTTTGCCTCCTAACGGTGCGCTCCATGTGCAAGTGTGGAGGGGATGAGGTCGGAATTCTATAGGCGCAATTTTTGTCAACCATTTGGCGCCGTCTGTGAAAATCGTTACGTTAACTATGTTATACCCTGTACAAAAGGCCACCGGGAAAGAGGGATTTTCCAAACAATTTCTCTACCAAAATAGCAAAGACATCAACCAAAAATTCTAAGAAAAAGGGGCTACTGGAGTTGGAGTTCAAAACTAAGTAATTTTTGAGGATTTTTTTTGACATTCATACCAAAGAATCAGCCATTGGAAGGATGAACAACAGAGTTATCAGCAAACTAAACCAAGCAATTCTACCATCTTTTTCAAAAATGGCGGCAATTACAATCAAGTTTGTAATATTCAGGTTGGGGGGAAATGGTTGGTAACCAAGAATTATAAAAAACCAAAAATGAAACTTTATCCTCAAATTCCCTTCACATATTCTGCTTTAGCTGGTTACACAAAGGATGGAGTTCATTCACTTCAAACACAAAGACCCGTTTGTGAAGCTTTCAACACATACAAACTTTACAACACTTTGGACAAGATGGAGGTTTCTGCTTTTAGGTGTGGCTAATGGCATCTTCTACATAGAGAAATGAGGACTAAATCTTATGGGAATATTATGTTGTAAACGAGGAAGAGTTTAGGACGGGCGCAGCAACCACCTGACCTTCATATCACCAACAACATACAACCCCTGCAAGCATCCAGCTAGTCTCGTTGGGCTGTCAAGCAGTTGTTGCACCACTTATATCTCCGGTACTCGTCATTCAGGCAGCCACTTTCATTCTCCAGCCTCGAGCAACACCAATCGGCATTCACCATCTCCGGCGAAGACTGCTAAAGCTATCGCTAGCTTTGGCAAAAAGTAGCACAACCGCAACCCACATTAACTTCCGGTCTATGGTCTATTTGTGACTGGATCTCAATTTGCATTAATTTTGATGGAGACTGGACAATTATGGTGGCGTGTTTGGAAGAAGAAGCATTGTCCTGCAACTGTTGTTGTCTGATATAATTGGTACATTTCAAGTGGTGCAGGTTAGTTTGGGTTTCATTGGAATTGGGCATGGGATTTCTTGTTCTTTGGTTCCCCTATGGCACTTGCATGGATTATTATTGGGTCAATATTTATTCTCCTTTGTACATCATTTCTGGCCCTTTTATTTGTGGAGTGGTGATCTGGCCCACATTACTATGCTCTCATATTCTATGGTCCAGTTTATTATTCTCTCTTGGGACATTTCCAATGGTTGGACCATTGCACTATTTTGCATCATTTTTTGGTGCAAAGTTACTCGAATGCAATATCGAACTTTGCACACCATTTTAGTGCAAAATGAATAGTGTTGCACCATATTTGTTGCAACACTATTCATTACACTATTTTTTGCGTCAAATGATGCAATGTTCATTTTGTCCTTATTTTTCATTTTTCAAAGATAATGGTTAAGGATATTTATGTCATTTTCGTTATATAATGATGATGATGATGATGATAATAATAATAATAAATTACACTATTAATTATATTATTAAAATTTATTATTTTTAATAATATAATCAATAATAATTAACGTATTTGTTAATTTAACATAAAGTTTAATTCATAAAATTTACGTTTAAAGTTTAATTTAATGTAAAATTTATATTATTAAAGTTTATTATTTTTGTAAATTTAACGTAATTGTTTATCATAAATTAAGAATATAATCAATTATTTTTATCAATTTAACATAATATATAAAACACTTAAATAATTTAGTAATTAATATATTTGTTAATTTAACGAAGTTATGATTTAATAATTTATACAGTTATAAAATAAATAAATATATTTTTTAAATAAATACATTGAGAAAAATCGAAAGAATGAATAAAATAATAAAGTGTTGTTCATTTGGTGTAAGTTTTGGTATAATGGTTGGAAAAGAATTTTGATTTGGTACAAAATTTGGTACAAAATGGTATAAATTTCGGTGCAGCGTTGGAAATAACCTTATATTAATAATAATAATGGAAGGCAGAATGGGGGCTTCTTCCACTTCGGCTGCTACGATTGTTTCACTCTCGCAGATTCACAAGGTTTTATTAAGTCTTGTATTTCAATTCAATAGTAAGTCTTCTCCAGCCCACATGTTAATTGTGTCCAAAAGGGAAAGAAAAAGTTAGTTGAAGCTAGGTTCCCTAACCACTCACAGGTCACAACAACATGTCTTTTAACTTTTCTACAACAACATTTGAAATTGCCATTGCACAAAGCCTCTGCCTACAATCAAACAAACAAGAGTAGTGGAAATCAAAGTTATCATATGTGGCTAATTTCTGAAATGCTCAATACGTCAAATTCCTAATTAGTTGCTTTGATATGGCGTCATAAATTTGATGGCTCGAAGAAGGTAATTTCCGGAATATGCTCAGTAGACTCAAATAGCACCGTGAAAAACTGATTGGAAGCCAATGCACTCTTTATCAATTATTATAAAAGCTAATTTGGCTTCAATTGAACTTCTGGTTACTAGATCTTGCTGGGATTTCAATAATATCAAGAGGCAATATCCAAGCAAAATTTTTGAAGCTGTTGAATTCTTTTTTTCACATTCTAGTGGATTCATTCAGTCGTCTTATAAGAGGAAATGCGAAAGACGTGTGAAATGTGCTGCTATAATTCTTGATGGTTTTGTGGACGGGCTACAAACCTCAGCCATACCATTGTTTTTCAAGTGCACGCAAAGTGTATGATGAAATGCTTAAGCCCAAACCCTTCTCATTTAAAGGCCTTTTTGGTCTTCATCTTTATTATTTGAGGCAAGCTCTAAGCCTTCACTCACCTAGGCTAGCTTGTAAGACCTCGCATAATTGAAGGCGTATACTAGCCTACGGATTTCTTATTATCGGATGCAGAATTTTGTAAATCATCGTTCTTTGAATAAAGAAAGAGGCAGTACCTTGAAGTCCTCGTTCCTTGAATAAAGGAAGAGCCGGTATTTTGTAATTCCTCGTTCCTTGAATAAAGAAAGAGGCGGTACCTTGAAGTCCTCGTTTCTTGAATTAAGGAAGATGTGGTATTTTATAAGTCTTCATTCCTTAAAAAAAGGGAAGAGGCAAATTGTCATACGTATTGTTCTTAAAAAAGGAGCCTTTCCTAGCCTTATTTGCGAGGTGTCTATTTCCCACTTCACTAGATGTCTATTCATGACCATGCAAGATGTTTATTCTTCGTCTCGATGGATGCTTATTTTTGGCCTCGCAAGATGTTTATTCCTCGCTTCGCAAGATGTTTATTCCTCGCCTCGTCAGATGTCTATTCATGGCCATGCAAGATGTTTATTCCTCGCCTTGCGGGATGTTTATTCCCCACCTCACTAGATGTCTATTCATGGTCATGCGAGATGTTTATTTGTTGCCTCGTGGGATGTTTGTTCCCCGCCTCGCCAGATACTTATTCCTGGCTTCGCGAGATATTTATTCCTCGTCTTGTAGGATGTTTATTCCCCGACTCGCCAGATGCTTATTCCTGGCTCTGCGAGATGTTTATTCCTCGCATCGCGAGATGTTTATTCCCGCCTTGCCAGATGCTTATTCCTAATTATGCGAGAAGTTAATTTGTCGATAACAAGCCCATTGGTCTCTTCGGAATATTTATTATATGACAAGCTCATATATTGCAAATTACCTAAGTTAATTTGTTTATGGCAAGCTCATAAGTCTCTTCGAAATATCTATTATATGACAAGCTCATATACTACAAATTACCTAAGTTAATTTGTCTATGACGAGCCATATGTCTCTTCGGAATATCTATTATATGACAAGCTCATATACTGCAAATTACCTAAATTAATTTGTCTATGGTGAGTCCATAGGTCTCTTCGGAATAATTATTTTGTTTATGTCGAGCCCATAGGTCATTTCGAAATAATTATTATATGACAAGCTCATATACTGCAAATTACCTAAGTTAATTTGTCTATGACGAGGCGAAAGATCTCTTCGAAATAATTATTATATGAAAAGCTCATATATTGCAAATTACCAAGTTAATTTGTCTATGGCGACCCATAGGTCTCTTCAGAATAATTATTATATGACAAGCTCATCTACTGGAAAGCTAGCTTATAAGTCTTTGATAGTTCAAGACGAGCCACTAGCTTTTTAGTCATTTCTCACTCTTGTTGCATTACAAATACATATATATTCAAGAGAGCTCATCATGCCTATGTGTCACGATATAAGTACAGCTACTTATATTCAGTTCAGAGTTAGCTTTTGCATCAGTATCAGTACAGCTATTTATACATCTAGAGCATCGCCTTTGCTATTTATGTTCGAGCATTCCTTTGCTATCTATGTTCAAGCATGGGCTCTGCTATTTATGTTCGAGCATGGCCTCCTCTGCTATCTATGTTCGAGCATCGCCTCTGTTGCTTATGTTCAAGCATGGTCTCTACTACTGACATCCAGAGTATCGCCTCTACATCAGCTTATCATAGTTTAGATATCCAGTCCTACCTTTACATCTCATAGCGGCTTATATATTCAGTCTTATCTCGACATCATCTTTATCGCAGTGGCTTATATTTCTAGTCCAAGCCGCATATAGATATTCAACTCAGACTTGATGGACTATTGTGATACCAGTATCTTAGTATTATCGACATATCACTGCTGGAAAGCATGAATGCCATATCACTGCTTGCATGTCTTACATTATTTTCATTACAGTCAATACGTATGCCATGTTATCATCATTTTCATTTTAATATCGACATCATGTTACTTGCTTCACCATAACACTACTAATACACTAAGCTACGTGAGCGTACGATTTACTCTGATGCATGATAGGCCTTAGGCATATTATATTTTGAAGAAATGTGATATATCATTCTTTACTTAATTGTTATGAGTAATTTGAGGGGCAAATGGATCCCAATTTATTTAATATATGTGCGGTGGAGATATTATGTTATATTACATGTTGGTTTAGT
>NC_036246.1:22328350-22340210 GCF_002742605.1 Olea europaea var. sylvestris
TTGCAAATTATTGGGTCAATTGGTTACGATTAATTTTTCGATCACAACTTAATCAATCGTGAGTCACAATTGGAAGTCATAGTCACAATTTTTAGGTTACGTATCAATTGTGAGTCATAATTCACAATTAAGAGTCAATCACAATCACAATTCTCATTGCCATCATCGTAGCCGCCAGCCGCCAAACACCACACCACAATTGGGAGTCATAGTCACAGTCCGCACAACACCAGATCCTCCGATAGCCGCCACCACAGTACCTCAAACAACCCATCGCGACACTTCAAACAAACCATCGCCACCCTTTAAGTATTGTCATGGAACTCCCACAGCTAGATTAGCTACCCATTGCAACAGCGCCACCACACAAACACCGTCGTGCCACCACACAAAATCCACGATCGCCACAGATCGGGGGATCTGTAGCGCACTACTACTACACGAAATCTACGATGCTGTAACGATCACAGCACACCACCACCACACAAAATCCACAACGCTGCAACGAAAGGGAAATCTGCAGTGCACCACTACCACGCCACCTCCGTCGCACACACCACAACAGCCTCACACCACCTCCACCGCGCACACACCCCCACACCATGTACACACACACTCATCTCGTAACAGTGGTGCTAGCTGTGCCGTCGGCAGAGATGGAGAGAAGAGAGGAATCGTCGCGATTTGCACAGGCTGTCGCCATATCCACCACGCCATGCCGTCAAAATCTACACCGCATCTCGCGGTAGTGGTGCGAGCTTTGCCTTCGACAGAGATGAAGGAGAGAAGAGAGTGATTGTGAGAGAAGAGAGTGATGGTGAGAGACGATTTAGAGAAAGAAAATAATGGAAAGATATAAATTAGGGTCTATAGTTGAAATTGTGTGTTTTAATTTATTAAAAATATCTGATTTTTGAATAAACAAACATTGGGTCTGATTTGTGAAGTTGGGATTTTAAACATAGGGAAGGGTGTAATTTCCACTATTTCATATTGGGCCTTATTAGACTTGGCCCATTTTTTAACCCACAGGCCCATCTCTATTTATTTCTCTATATATATACGGAACTCATTTCATAATTAAAGTAAGTTCTCTAACCCGAACCAAACCCACTCTCTCGTCTCTTACACTCTTTATTTCTTTTTGTCCGATCGTGACCTGACTATCAGAGTGCAAACGGGCGTTGGACATTTTTCTCGACCGATGGCCTCTTTGCATCCCATCGAGTGTTCCGTGCACAAGTTTGGAGGGAACAAGGTCGAGATTTTGTTGGTGCATTTTTTAAGGTCAACAGATTGGCGCCATCCGTAGCAAATGGTACTGACCATGTTATACTATATTACTACATAAAAAATGGCCTCTGGAAAATTCCATTTTTCCGGTCAGCTTCTCTACAAAAATAGTAGAGACATCAACCAAAAAATTTAAGGGAAAAAGGGCTACTAGAGTTGGAGTTCAAAACTAAGTAATTTTTGAGGATTTTGTTGGACATTCATATCGAAGAATCAGCCATTCGAAGGATGAACAATAGATTATCAGCAAGCTAAACCTAGCAATTCTACCATCTTCTTCTAAAATGGCGGCTATTGTTGGGAATCTACTTAACATGCACAGCGAAAAATTAAAATATATTTCGATTCCCACCAAGAATTGTCTTTGTATTTAGATAGAAATTGTGATAAGATTGTATCTTTTCCAAATTTGCAAACTTCTTTGCTATTCTTTTCATTCCAACAATCTTGATTCGCTACCCACAGCTGTCCAATTGTCCAGCCTCCAATGGTGATCCATACAGAGAACAAGATTACAGCTACCAGAGTTTTCTTCTCTTGTGCTAGAAAGAATAATTATGAAAAAAAACCATGTGGATTGAAAACCCTAGCCATGTATTTATATATGCCCAAACGGGCCTGGTCCAGTCCGACCAAATATTTAATTAATCCATTTAATTAAATCCGGTCCATGAATTAATGAATTAATTAGGGCCTATAAATAACTAACACAATTAATTAATTTATCTAATGATTGTCAAATTAATTAATTGACAAATTGAAATTTTCCAATTCTCTTTTGTGTGTGACCCATTAAATTCCCGATCACAATATCTAACGACGTGAAGTATTATTTTGATCTAATCAAAACTGATAAATTTAAATACCCTTTTAATTTATCATCAATTCACACTCGCCGTCCCAGATTGACATCTAGTAATGTGTCAGGGCAGTACATGTGACGGGAAATGTCACGTGGTATGACAAAACCAAACTCGTTCGTTTATCGTGAAACTATAATTCCTTCATCAATATGATCCGATCAATTACGAGATATGAAAGTGTGTCAATCTTGATTAACGATCATATCTTTCACTCCACTATTAAGTCAATATAAGTCGAAAACTCTTTTTCGACTTATGAGTATACATTGGCAATGCATAGAATTTTGATTTATCAATTATTCCGGGGTGGAGTGACGTGGGGCCCTAAAGACGAAGGGACCGAGCACTGGACCTCACGTTCTTTTCTTCATGTCAAAGCTTGAAAGTAATTATATTCACACCATTTACACTGCATTTCTTAATCTTTGCTTATCATTGCACTTGCCTTCTTAACCATTTTTCATATTATTTTTATCTTCGAATTTTTTATTAATTAACACAGTTTTTATATAATAACAGTTTTTTGGTTAAAAGTCCTTTGAAATGTCATAAAACAATTAATTATTTTTCTTATTTTTTAGAAAGAATAAAAAATACGAAAAAAATTCTTTTTTTCCATTTCAAAACAAGAAAACAAAATATTTTGTATAAATTATCATCAAGGATAATACTTATTAATTGAGAAATTTGTTATTTGTATATTGCGGTTGACACATCAGTGTACATGTCCTCACATGAGAAGGTTCGCGCTCAATAAAAAAGTGCGAACTCCTCTTTTTGTGAGGGGAGTGTACACGGAACGTGTAAATTGACACAGCACGATCCATTAATTAATTGAATGTCGAAAATAAGAATTCAATAAAAAAATTAAGGAAATAATTGCTATAACTCATTTCGATATAAAACCAAAAGGAGTTTAACTGCAATTAAAATATGATATAACAAATAAAAATTGTAGTGTAAATATGACCACTTAAACTTGAAATAGAAGTTTTAAATAAAACCAAAAGGTGAACCTTGTTTTTTGGGGATTAAAATTATTTTTTTAACAAATTTTGATAAAAGTTGGTGAAATGTGTGGTTGAACAATTGTAGATTCCATAAAATATGCTATTGAAACTTCTTGTTGATTTTAATTTTGAAAAAAATTTAAATTTAAATTTCTATCAAATCGAGGCTGAAGTTAGTGATGGAATTGAGTTGAGTCATAGGTGTTTTGGACATTTTATACAAAGTAAAAAAAGTGGCATCCAAGGACATGCCGAATCAGTAACTTTGAAGTAAATACTAATTTATTTCAAGGAATATTAATTGTAGAAGAATATATCATTGATGTTAAATTTTTGCAAATAGATAAGTTTTTAACTTTTCAATTTGATAATATTTAGAGCATGTTTGACATGACTTTTGAAAAGTCAAAATGAGCTTTTGAGGTTCAAAAATTATTTTTGGACCCGTTTGACTAATTTTGTTAAAGTGCTTTTGATGATTAGAAGAGTTTTTAGAGAAAGTTGATCTAATGTGATTTTTTCTAAAGTACTTCCAGAAAAAAAAAACTTTTAAATATTAGTTTTCAAACAAAAATTAAAATAGTTTTCTTCAAAAGCTCTTCTACGAAAAGCAAAAGCAAAAGTTATACCAAACGTACCCTTAATCTTATGGATGGTTTTCATCCTTTTTTCATTTCAAAACTTGGAAGTTCAATATAAAGGAGTAATTATGCTCTTTTAAAGTCCAAAGACTCGGCAAAAAACATGTTTACTTAAAAAAAGAGTTGTTTGGTTGTGGTCACACAAGTGCTTATTGATTAAAATAAAACTATTGTATTATTCTTACTATTTTAACAAAATCTTAAATCTCTCTGTCTCTCTCTTTAATAGAAATTTTTATAATTTCTTTTTATATTAGGTTTTTTTCTATGCAATTCTTTGGTCGATGATAAATTATTTGTCGATTTTAAAGTTCTTTAATCCTATAGAATCTCAAAGATTTTATAGAAATAAATGCATGTCAAATTTCTGACGTAATGTGCCACGTAATTTTAGTAGATTTTCAGGATATGAATTAAATGTTGGATTTATTTTTTTGGGAACATATTGTTTCCTTTATTCTATCCATTTTTATGGGAAAAAATTTGTTTCCATTATTTCACATGTTTTTTTATACTATTTTCATCTTTAAAAATATTTAGGGTTTTGATAAGCTATCTATTTGTAGTTGGCCCTTCTTTACAAGTTGATTGATTATTGAAATATAGAATAATTGTATAGACACAATTATTATATTTATTCTCTCCAAATTAATCAATTGAATAAAATATTCTTTTATCCTACCAAGCTAATTCATTATTGAAATATAGAGTAATTGTGTATACACAAATATTGTATTTGTTTTTTTTCATATTAGTTAATTGAACAAAATATTTCATTCCTCCAAATTAATTCTTTGTCTTTTATCTTTTTGTTTGTCTGTGATAATATATTTCACATCAAGCCATATATATTATCCCGATCCATTTTATTTTCCAATAAGTGGTATCATAGTTATTGGTTGTAATTTACTCGAGATTTTTCATTATTGATTGCAACCATGAAATATGAAATTTGGCTCTTGAATTGCAATACAAGAATCTCGTTGTGGCAAGTAAATGTGTGAGTTGTGCTCGTTCAAATAGATTTGGATGACGCTTTGTTGGGATTTACAAAATGACCACAACTTGGATGACAGAGGAGAAATAACGGAAGGATCGAAAGGAACTTTCATAGATCCATCTTCATGTCTCTAACAATGTCCTTTAGGATGTTTTGAAGTACAAAACGATAGCTACATTGTGATTAAAGTTGGGGCATTGTGTATGACTAAAAGCCTGATAAATAAATTGCATCTAAAGTAGAAGTTGTATTCATATCAAATGGCAGGATGCGAATCTTTGGAAGATCATCTGGTTGTTTTCAAGGGAGATCGTCTTTGATTTGAAGACCTTAGAGGTAAAGTATGATAAAGAAGATTTTGCTTTAATTCTTTTGCGTTTGCTTCCTGCTTTGTCTAAAGAAACGATTTTGTATAGTCGTGATACTATCATCATTGAAGATGAATATGATGTCTTGTTTTCAAAAGAGAGAATAAAGCATGTGGTTGGATCTGAAGCAAGAGATGGAGAATATCTTGTTGTTCATGATGATCGGAGAATGAGTAAGTCAGGGTCAAGTTTCAATATTAAATGTTTGTTATTATTGCAAGAAAAAAGAACACATTAAGAAGGATTGCGAGAAATTACAGAACAAAGGTAATTTGACTTAATTTAAGTGATGGAGATGTTTTGACGATTTCTAACATGAAATCCAAACATGATGAGAAATGGATTTTGGATAAACTTGTGCGTTCCATGTGTCCAATCGGAATTTGTTTGAAACATATGAAATAGAGATGCAAGGCATCGTCATCTCGGATAACAACGGACCTTGTCAGGTAGCTGATATTAGTAGAGTGAGATTGATGTTGGTGGATGGAACATGTAGAATACTCAATCACGTTGGACATATTCCTAACTTAAAGAAGAATTTCATTTCGTTGAATACTCTTGATTCAAAAGAGTGCATGTTCTCGGAGGAAATGAAGTCTTGAGAGTTCGGAAGGGTGTTTGTGTTGTATTGAAGGGACGGAAGAGGCCCCAGTTATACATTTTGCAAGGTCGGGCAGAATTTATGAAGAAAAGTCAGCACATATTTAGTACCGTGGTGGAGATGCAGTTTGGTACTGTACACTTGGGATCTAGTATAGGGTCCATTTGAAGAGTACTACATAGTTGAGTTTGGAGGATATGTGCAATTTCGCTTTGCCACCATTACCTGCAGTTCATTGTACTTAACTGCTAAGGATAGACCCATACGTACGTGGACGCATATTCGATTGCACATGCTTTTAGCTTTTTTGATGGTGTTGAGACTAGCTAGCTAGGGGACTTCTATGAAAGCAAAGGAAGTTGATTTTGCTACAGAGTGTGCTTCGACACTGTTTGAAAATTTCTAATTCTTTGTGAATTTCGAGGAACCTAATGTTTGGGTTCATGTATTTGTTTTGGATACTATGGAAGAGATCGATTATTTTTGTGTTAGAGAAAATTTGGTTCTTATTGAAGAGTTTGGATATTAGTTGCAGACGAATTTATTTTTTCATGTAGAGATATTTTTGAGATTTATTCATTGCATCGAATTTTGTGTCAAGGTGGAGATTGTTGAATATTTGACCCAAATTATGTTGGATTTTTTAAAACAAATATTGTTTCATTTATTCCACACGATCTTAATATTATTTGTATCTTTAAAAATATTGTTAGCGTTCTAATATTTCCTCGATATATAGTTGGCTCTTCTTTATAAACAGATTGATTATTGAAATATAGAATAATTATATAAGCACAATTATTTTAGATGTTTTCTCCTTATTAGTCAATTGAAAACAAAAATACTCCGTCCTTTGCCAATTAATTATTTTGTTTTTATCTTGTTGTATAACTGCGATCATATACTTCATATCGCGTTATATATTACCTCGATCCATTTTATTTTCCAACAATAAATATTATTTATTGAAAATTTTGATGTGATATATATAAATAAACTAATGTTCAGTTAATAAATACATAGGTGATTTAAGTTAAAAATAATAATAAAATCTCCTAAATATTGACAATATGCAAAATCATGACCTCGTTGTCTAAGCTACCCATCGAGATATGGAGAAACATAATGTGGAGTAAGTTTAGACTACATAATAATAGATAAGATTTTAATTTTTCCAGTCAAGTTTATTGATAATATTTAGCCCTTGTTTGACAACAATTATTTGGAAAAAAAATAATGTTCTGAATAGTAATTTTTAGGAGAATGTATGATTAAAAAAAGAAATTTTTTTTGGATTTAACTGCAGAATATTTTATTATGTGAATGTGTGGTTGAAAATAAATATGTAGAAAAAATTTATCAAATGGTAATTGACGAAAAACGTCCTAACCTTTTGAAATTATTGTGAAAAAGTCTCTACCTTTCTTTTTCTTTTTTTGGCAATGTTGCCCTTATTTCAACATTTCGTTGCGCTGAAGGTCCTTTTCACTGTTTTGGAATGTAAAATGACAATTATACCCTCTTGTTAAAAAAAAAAGAGAAATATTCAAAACAATTTGCAACCCTATCCCTAAACTTTTAAAAAAGTGCAATTGAGTCCCCAATACTCCCTCAATCCATCACAACTAAGATTTTAGAACCACCATTTATGGACCAGCAAAACTTCACC
Source organism: Olea europaea var. sylvestris (assembly GCF_002742605.1). Taxonomy (NCBI): domain Eukaryota; kingdom Viridiplantae; phylum Streptophyta; class Magnoliopsida; order Lamiales; family Oleaceae; genus Olea; species Olea europaea. The sequence continues at coordinate 22,335,799 of NC_036246.1, forward strand.
CTCTTACCACCTTGAGCACGGGACCAAATACCATCTTGAAGCCCGCACTTCCCTCTTTGTAACTCACCCAAGATCCAACCATAACTCCAATCAATTTGGCCGAAGATTCAAGTCGAAATAAGTTACCCACGCAACAAATAGTGGCCGAAATCTTCACTTCTGGCTACATCCATGCCCTACACAAATGCCACTTTGGCCGGACTAACATACCACCTTAAAACTCTCACTTTCCTCTTCGCAATCCACCCAAGATCTTGCCATAACTCCAATCAATTTCCCTGGAAATTCAAGCAAAAATAGGTTACTCACACAACAATCAGTGGCTGGAATCTTCACTTCCGGTGACATCCATGCCCTACACAACCTCCAGATCGATTCTACACACTAAAACGTCCCTGTCCATAGTCGTCAAATATCGTTTAACGCACACAATCAAACCTAGCTGGCTGAGCTTCGAACACAGTCGCTGTGTAGCTTTTAGGCGATTTTTTTTTACGTCGGTGGTGGGACCTATGATTGCGAACCACCACTTGAGGTACCTACGCCTCTTGGCACATCCAATGAGCATATGGGTCTTCCCCATTGTCGCTTGGACATGGTTATTCATTCAGAAACCAAGAAATGAAACATAACCCACATGAAAGAGAATTTGTACCATTAGAATGAAATTAATGGAAGCCCATTGGGTGGTATGTGTAGAGGGGAGTGAGGGCTTTCCGGTGGTTTGGACGATGGTTGGCCGAAATTTTTTGGTTTAAAAGGTGGTAGTGGAGGGGGAAGGAAGAGAAGAGAAAGCGGTTTTTTTTTTTTGTTATTTTCAATATTTTAAGTTTTGGGAATTCATTTACACTTTTTTAAAAGTTTAGGGATAGGGTTGCAATTTATTCTAATTTTTTCTCTTTTTTTTGTTTTAAATAAGGGGGGTATAATTATCATTTTACGTTCCAAAACAATGAAAATGACCTTTAGCACAATGAAATGTTGAAATAAGAGCAAAAATGTCAAAAAATGAAAGGTATTGACGCTTTCGACAATAATCTCAAAAGGGAGGAATGTTTTGTGTCAATTATCCAATTATCAAATAATGATCGTCAAACAGAGGCTCAGTTCAGAAAGTTTCTCTAACAAACGTCTTCAAATTCCCATAAAGTTATCTTCTTATTATTGGAAGACGTGGAAGGAGTTGTAAGAATTTTATTTATTTATTTATTTATTTGAAGAAGAAGAAATGTAAAAGATAAAGACTTTGTTACTCAAATGTCATCGACCAACTTATATCCAATTATTTTTCTCCTTCTTTGGGACGATTTTTTTTAAGTATTTTGAAGTTTAATTATAAGATATTTGATACACAAGATTAGATATGCAATGTAACCCATAAAAATTGTCTCGCATCTTTCTTCCTTAAAGGTTGAACCCCAACCTTGAGGGCCTCAATGTCCCATCCTTGGAGCATTGTGAGGGAAGTAAATCGCGGAATGTACACCAACAGATCAGGGAACAAGAGTTTCTCCGTATATTGGTGCCCACAAAGAGTCTAATTTCATATCTTAGGAATCGAACCCTCACATTGCGGCTGCCAGCAAGGCTGAGACTACCTTACTCCTGTCATTTACAGCAATGGGTTATGCCCTGGGGGACATCTTTCTTTCTTAATTCTATTGAATTCTATGTAACAAAATACCTTAAATATAAGATGATGTTAAATCTCGAATGCTTCTATTACACTAGTGTGTTACTTTATAGGTCGAAAGAACATAATATTACACATATTCGAAATTCTATGCACTTACTAAATAAAAACTAACGCAGCGTTCCTATGGATTTTTTTTAATTTATTATTATTATTATTATTATTATTATTATTATTATTATTATTATTATTATTATTTTACTGTTAATTATTATGGTGGTTAGATTTCATCAGAGAATTTTGTGAATAGCAAGGGTTTTTTCCTTTTCAAAGATCAGTCCCCTAGCTCTGTGTTTTCACAACGAGAATTATTTGCAGATGAAGAGATGTCAAAAGAGCTTCTTACTTCCCAAAAAGATCTTCCTACATCTATTAGTGAAGCACTAATAATTTTGTCCAAAACCTAACAAAAATAATTGAAAACACAACTCACTAGCGACTGAATTCAATGACAATGAATATGATTAAAGAAAATTAGCACAGATGTTTCTTCATTGTTATTAAATTTATATTTTTATTGTGTAGTATGCCACAATTTGAAATAGATATTGTCCGAAATGAATGAATTTGTATTTTCTTTTTAATAAAAACTTTTAGTTACTATGGAGAAGATTTACAAAATGACAACACATTACGTCAAGAATTTGGTTAATTTTCAATAATATGCTCATGGACTTGGGTCTCTTACATTCAAGCCAATATCGTCTAAAATTGCACATTTGAGGTGATAGTTCCGACCTTTTGACGTGAAACTCAAAATATACGAAAATTCTTTTGAGATACTGTAATACTTAATATGAAATCCTTAGAAATAATTGAATAAAAGTAAGAAGGGAAAAATTGTTCAAATTTGAAATTTCCTTGTTGGATTAACATGAAGACTTTGACTTCAAATAACATGTCTTGTAATTATGTCTATTGAAATCGCTATATTTTTTAGTTTTACTGGGGTTATAACTTCAATCTATATGGTGTTAGCCGGTTAGATGATAGGTTAAATAAAAAATGGTATTAAATGACTTATTTAATTACCATTATCATTTAATGTTAAGTTAACACCACATAAACTGGAATTATAATCCAAATGATGCTAAATAGCATGATTCTAAAATCAATCATCACTCGATTGTAGCATTTAATTCATCTTGCAAATTCGAGGAGGTTAAATTTATATACTTTTTTTTACATGTAATATTCTATTAGGAGCCTGTTTATTGCCCATTTTTGTCCAAAACACATTTTGAAATAACATTTTGATGAAGAACGTATGGTTAAAAATAAGAAAAAGTTCTGAATTTGCCGTATATTATTTTATTGAACAATATGTTGTTTAAAATAAAAGAAAGAAAAATGTATTTTGAAGGTTATGTAGACCAAACAAAGGCTAAATTTGGCAACGTAAATTCCACATGACAAACGTTAGAACTCTGGACTTCTTTATTCTATTTAACAATAATCATGTAAAAAAATAAGAATTACAATTCTAAATTAATAATTTAAGAGATATGCATGCGGAAAGCATCTTGAACGCAAATATTAGCGCTAGATTTTCCTTTTCTTGCTCCTCACAAAAATATTAGCCATCAATGAGACAAGTTAATAAAAACATAAAGAGAGGACAGGGGACCTAACCTTATGTAACTATGGTGTAAAATGGCCCAAGTGATCACTCGATATATTGATTTTAACTGTAGTATTATTATGAGCTATACATCTAACCCGTTTTATAAAGCATAAAATTTGCAATCTAATGAAAAGCTCGTATTTTGAAATTATTCTAACATTTACAACTATTCAGTGTCACACAGCAGCCGGCCTCATGCAACATGCACAAATTAAGCCTATGTCTAAGCCCCATGCTTTCAATCATATATTATTTCAATAAATAACTTTGCACAACTCTTGTCAACCCAACCTTATAACTGCACATTTCATATTTTTTTAAGCTAAACCAAATAACAGCTAGAATCAAAATTAGTGTTTTAATGTCATAAAATCCCTTACGAAACCTACAGATGGTAGAGAGGAAATTTAAGTCTCGAAATCTCGACTAATTGATACTCCTAATTCATGTATTCTGTGTACGTCATTTCTTTTCAAATCGACTTATTGTTATTGATTCGACAATCCCTATATGACCCACTCCGAGGTGAGACTCCCTTAAAAGACGATTTTATATACATATGTGATAGGATCGTCTACTCAAATGACGACATTTCGAACCTCCAAAACACACAAGTCATGATACATGGGATGCTGACTAAATAGGAGAGAGAAAAAAATTGGGTAGATAAACTCGCTTGATTTTTGAGGTAACGTGATTTGACTGATTTGAGATATGCGGTAGCATAATTTAAACAACCGTAACACTTGTGCATGTATGTAGAATCATCCTACTAAAATTTTTCTTCAATAAATATTAACAAAAAAATGTATCCAGAGCAAACCTGCAAGTTGTTCATTGGGGAATTTGATAAAGAAGAAAAGATTAAAGCCACCCCACTCAAACTTGACCCCACCCCTACTCCCTTAAAATTAACTAAACTAAAGCAAAGCTCTACGAAAAAGTCTCTCTCTCTCTCTCTCTTCTTGATTCTTGTATGGAGAAATTCAGTAGATCTAAATCAAGCAGAGTGCAGGTAGAGAAGTACAACTCCATTAATGGAGAAGCTCCAACTAGCATGCAAGATCTGAGGAGTTACAGCACTTCTACTTCTTC
>NC_036246.1:22340245-22359601 GCF_002742605.1 Olea europaea var. sylvestris
TTAAGGTGGGAAATTAAAATTGATGACATGTTAATTTAAAATGACGTGTCACTAATTAATTGGATGAATATCAGATCTCAACTCGTTTTGCATCTATCAATTTGTAATAGAAGATTAGGGAACCCGTTGAAGTTATTCCGGAGAGCCGATTAATTTTGTAAATTAATAATATCTATTTCTGTCCAATCTAGCATATCAAAAGTGCCTTCAATGTTTTTAGCTTCATATTCCTGCAATATGCCTACAAAACTTGACGGACTAAAGCTTCCGAAGTGGTTTAATTGCAGAGAAATTGATTTGAACAAGGCTTAATTTAAGGTAATGAAATCATATAATCATCAGATTGCTGTATAGAGAAACTTCAATGTATTCAAGGATTTCACCCTCTGAGATCTAATAGAATGAAGGAGAAGGGAAAGAAAAAAGTCAATTTGTTGTTCACGATCGATATCCTCATCTGTCATGACTCTCTCGACTGTGAATGTTTGAATGAGCGTGTATAAAGGGACGTACGATACACAACGTCGTTCAAGACCTATAACATCTTCGTTTGTTAGAAGCGCGTGTATGGACAAACATATGTGACATCAAAGACAATTGAATCATGTCAGAATTAGTTGTGAATAGCAACAAACACTCAAAGCAGGAAATATCCCCAAATGGGACTGTGAAAGAGAGAAAAGAGACAAACGCAACATTACATCCAAAAAGAATGGCCAACTAGTAAAGCAACAAAATGAGGATCTAGTTCATTTGTTGGGTTTTGATACCCAATAACTCCCTGAGCAATGATTGAAGGAGAAAACGCGTTTCTCCAAAATTGCTACTTAAGGGAGGGTAATCTGGACATTTACCGCACCTTAAGTTGGTGACGTTACGTGGCAGCTCCTGATTCGCTCATACCATATAACTTGGATCTGTGTTTCTGTTGGCCATGTGTGGACCGTTCGATTGAATGAAAGGTGGAGATGAAAAATAGCTGGCCCTTAGTCTTCTGAAGGATACGGCTGGGGTGCGGTTTTTCAGACTTGACTTTTGAATATTTTCTCCTCTCCCTCTCTTCGTTTTTGGGAGAAAATTTTCTCCCTTTCTTCTTGGCCCGTAGAAATTTGAGATTATTATTCTCTTGATAGATTCTTGTGAATCTTATGTGCTACAGTAACTTGGATGCCGTTTGTGTGAGTAATCTGTCGTATGTGTAGCTGTGGCCGATTTTGTGAGGAAGAAGTGTAGTTTCCAGATTTGAGATCCATTTTTGGATCGATGATTGATCTGGTTATTCTATTTGGTTCTATGTATTGTACTCTCTCTGAGAGGTAGAATTGTACTAGTGGATTGGGCTGACTCTGAGCCCCCCAGATTAAGCCATTCAGGCCGAACTGGGTGAATATTTTTGCGTGTTCTTTTATTTTTCTTACACTTTACGTTTGTGTTGTTAATGTTGCTATCGGTTTAAGGCATAAATTCCCTAAAAATCTGGTATCAGAGCCATTAAAGCGGTGAGGTAAGGCATATTTAAATACAGTTTGATTTCTTGTCGTATTAATGCATTTTCTTCACTTGTGCAGTAACAAGAAAGTGAAATAAATCGATCATTGAAAGCTAGGTCTTCGGTTTCGCAACTACAGAAAGCGGTACCGATTTTTGTAAAATACTATAACACAGTATTTGGTGAGATCTTATACAATTAAACAATAGTAGTTGTTTGCATGATATAAATGATATATCTGATCTTGAAGATTGATTGGTACCAACTGTTTTGGAAATTTGAAATTGGTCCTATCATGCTATTGTGTTTCAGTCAGTGCATGTTAGATAACTGTCTGTTTGCCATTTCGGGTCTACTTACTTGTCAATTATCTGCATAAATTTTTTAAAAAAACTTTTTCTGTAACTTAAGTGATTTCTTGAATTGAATCACTTATGTCCTCGAGTAATAACCCTTTTACAGAACCCGCAATGGGTTCGAAGGTTGAATTGAGTCAATTCGATGGAAAGGGTGACTACTCTATATGGAAACAGAAAATGAGGGTCATTCTGGTCCAGCAGAGGGTTGCAAAAGCCCTTGACGATCCTGACAAATTTTCTGATGAATTGAAAGCTAAGTCTGCTGAAATTGAAGATATGAATGAAATAGCATATAGTTCAATCATACTGCATCTGTCTGATAATATAGTGAGACAAGTTGAAGAACATAAAACTGCTCGAGCCCTGTGGGAAGCACTAGATGCTTTGTTCTTAACTAAAACACTACCTAATAAGATCTACCTATTGGAGAAATTGTTTAGCTTCAAAATGGATCCTGGAAAAGACTTAGAATCTAATCTTAGTGATTTTAGCATTCTGGTTAAGAGTCTTTCACATAATGATAATAAATTCAAGGATGAAGATCTGGCTGTGATTCTTTTAAATTCACTACTTGAATCTTATAAAGAAATCCGAAATGCTATAAAATATTCGAGAGATGCCTTAACACAAACGATTGTGACAAATGCCCTAAGATCTAGGGAATTGGATTTTAAGAAGGAATCAAGAACTAATCCCAGAGAGGAGAACCTGTTTGTGAGAGGGAAAACTGAAAAAAGGGAAATCTATTCATCGAATAAGAGGTTCAAATCTAAATCTAGAGGTAGGTCCAAGTCAACAGACAAAAGTAACAAAAAATGTTATCATTGTGGAAAACTTGGACACTTCAAAAGGGACTGTTTTGAATTAAAAAAGAAGTTAAAGGAACCTAATAACAGTGAGTTAAATAATGCTGCTGTAAGTTCAGAACTTGACAGCCTTCTTGTTATGATTGTGTCTAATGATGGAATAGAGACTGACTGGATACTTGACTCTGGATGTACTTATTATATGTGACCCAAATAAAACTTGGTTTTATAACTACAAGGAGATAGAACCCAGGAAAGTGTATATGGGTGATAATAATTCACAAAATGTTCTTGGAATCAGTGATATTACAATCAAAATGTATGATGGTAGTGTCAGGCAGATTAAAAATGTAAGGCATGTCCCAAATCTAAAAAGAAATCTCATTTCACTAGGAATTCACGAAGATGAAGGACATACATTTAAATCTGAAAATAATTCCTTGAAAATTCTCAAAGGATCTCTTGTAGTTATGAAGGGACCAAAAATAAATGGTTTGTATTACTTGATGGGAGAGACTGTCAATTCCCAGGATTCGAAATCCTTAACCATCACTGAAAGTAAATCTGAATTGTGGCATTGTAAGATGGGACATATTGGTAATAAGGGCTTAAAATATCTAAATGATCAAAAATTGTTTGGAAAAGATAAGATAGAGCCACTTAACTTCTGTGAGACGTGTGTACTTGGAAAGTCTCATAGAGTTAGCTTTGAGACGGGATCACACACTACAAATAGAACATTAGATTATGTCCACTCAGATTTGTGGGGTCCAGAAAGCCGCCCAACCTTTGGTGGGAACAAATATTTTCTTTCTATAATTAATGACTATTCTAGAAAAGTTCATACCCTTTAAAAGCGAAATCTAAGACATTTCAAAAATTTAGAATGTGGTTAACGATGGTTGAAAATCAATTGGGTAGAAAATTGAAAACCTTAAGGATAGATAATGGGTTGGAATTCTGTAATGCAGAATTTGATAACCTTTGCAAACAAAAAGGGAATAATTAGACATAGAACTGTTAAGCATCCACCCCAACAGAATGGGGTAGCTGAAAGAATGAACAGAACCCTTATGAATAAGGTTAAATGTATGCTGATAAGTTCTGGTTTAGCAAAAGGTTTTTGGGCAGAAGCTTTATGCACTGCAGTCTATCTAATTAATAGATCATCCTGCAGTTTAGTAAAGTTCAAAACCCCTCAGGAAGTGTGGACTAGAAAGCCACCTAATCTGTCTAATATCAGGGTCTTCAGATGTTCTGCATATGCACATCAAGTTGAAGGGAAATTAGACCCTAGAGCCACTAAATGTGTCATGTTGGGATACCCTAAAGGAGTTAAAGGGTACAGGTTATGGGTACTAGGTGAGAAAGGCATTAAGATCATTAACAGTAGAAATGTAGTGTTTAATGAATCTGAAATGTCATGCTTGAAGAATAAAAGGGATAAACAGGAAGCAATTGAAAATAGTACTTCACAGAATGAGGTGAAGTTGGCAAGAATGGGTCACAATCCTACAGATATAACTGAACCTGAATATGTATAGCCAAATGAAGGGACAGATAACATAGATGAAGGTGAAGCTACTACCTCCCAAACTGAAACTGAAATTGTGACACAAGATAATCCTGTAAGTGAAACTAGTACCCAAGATTACCAATTAGTGAGAGATAGGGAAACGAGACAAATTAAGCCTAATCCCAGATATGAAGCTAACAATCTGACTGATTTTGCCCTAATCACAGGTGAAAACTTAGAACATGCTGAACCCTTATCTTATGAAGAAGCTATAGCTAGTCCTAAGTCTCAGAATTGGAGAGAGGCCATGAGAGAAGAAATGAAATCTCTGATTGACAATAAAACATGGAAACTTGTTAAGAAACCAAAAAATCAGAGAGTGGTTCAATGCAAGTGGATTTATAAACTCAAAGAAGGCATTTCCCAACTGACCCTTTGAGGTATAAGGCAAGGTTAGTGGCCAAGGGGTTCATCCAAAGGGAGGGAATTGATTACAATGAAATTTTTTCACCTGTGATCAAATATAAAACTATAAGGCTAATGCTTTCTCTAGTTGTTCAGTTTAATTGGGAACTTGAACAATTAGATGTCAAAACAGCCTTTTTGCATGGGGAATTGGATGAGGACATCTATATGTGTCAACCTCAAGGTTTTGAGGAAAAAGGGAAATCTGACTATGTTTGTAAATTAGAGAAATCCCTGTATGGACTAAAACAAAGTCAAAGACAGTGGTACGTCCGATTTGACACATATGTTGTGAAAATTGGTTTTAGAAGGAGTATGATCATTGCTTGTATTATTACACCTCTAAACCTGCCAGCAAGATATATCTATTCTTGTATGTAGATGATATGCTGCTGGCCAGTGCAAGTAAGGCTGAAATAACAAGAATGAAGAATCTCCTAAAATCAGAATTTGAAATGAAAGATTTAGGGAATGCCAAGAAAATACTAGGAATGGTCATAACTAGAGATAGACATCAAGACAGGTTAACAATAACTCAAGAATCTTACCTGCATAAATTCATATCAAAATTTGGCATGAAAGAGGCAAAGTCTGTTAATGTTCCACTTGCTGCTCACATGAATCTCTCTTCAGCCCAATGTCCTAAAAATGAATCCGAAGTTAAGGACATGAAAAATATTCCTTACTCTAATGCAATAGGATCAGTAATGTTTTCTATGATCACAACTAGACCTGACCTAGCATATTCAATCAGTTTTTTAAGCAGGTTTATGGCTAACCCTGGGAAACCACATTGGGCTGGTTTAAAATGGCTATTATGGTATATAGCTGGGACACTAAAGGTAGGTTTAGTGTACAAAAAGGAATCAGAACCATTAACCCTTAAGGGGTACATGGATTCTGATTTTGCAGGAGATAAAGATAAAAAAAATCTACCACTGCTTATTTCTTTTCACTTGGTGGTAATTATATCACATGGAAGTCTCAACTTCAGCCTATCGTCACTTTATCCAGTGCTGAAGCTGAATATGTGGCTATTACTGTATGTGTTAAAGAATGTATATAGCTAAAATGAATTTTAAGTGAACTGAATTTTTTGTTAACTTCACCAGTTATACTTATTGATAGTCAAAGTGCCTTATTATTAAGCAAGAATCCTGTCTACCATGAAAGGTCCAAACACATTGAGGTGAAGTATCATTTTATAAGAGAAAAACTCTCTTCAGGTGAAATGGTTATTGAAAAAATTCATATTGACATTAATCCATCTGATATGGGCACTAAAATTCTGCCTGTAAGTAAATTCAGAATTTGTCTGTCACTTTTTAATATTGATACTGGGTAATTTTCTTTGCAGGTACCTTGGGCAATGATGTTGTTCAGCTTTCCACAAATGTGCAATTCAGCAACTGAGAGAGTGAGTGCAATTTTTGAGAGCCAAGGTGAAGATTGAAGGAGAAGACATGTTTCTCCAAAATTGCTACTTAAGGGAGGGTAATATGGACATTTACTGCACCTTAAGTTGGTGACGTTACGTGGCAGCTCCTGATTCGCTCATACCATATAACTTGGATCTGTGTTTCTTTTGGCCATGTGTGGACCGTTCGATTGAATAAACGGTGGAGATGAAAAATAGCTGGCCCTTAGTCTTCTGAAGGATACGGCTGGGGTGTGGTTTTTCAGACTTGACTTTTGAATATTTTCTCCTCTCCCTCTATTTGTTTTTGGGAGAAAATTTTCTCCCTTTCTTCTTGGCCCGTAGAAACTAGAGATTATTATTCTCTTGATAGATTCTTGTGAATCTTCTGTGCTACAGTAACTTGGATGTCGTTTGTGTGAGTAATCTGTCGTATGTGTAGCTGTGGCCGGTTTTGTGAGAAAGAAGTGTAGTGTCCAGATTTGAGATCAATTTTTGAATCGATGATTGATCTGGTTATTCTATTTGGTTCTATGTACTGTACTCTCTCTGGGAGGTAGAATTGTACTGGTGGATTGGGCTGACTTTGAGCCCCCCAGATTAAGCCATTCGGGCCGAACTGGGTGAACGTTTCTGCGTGTTCTTTTATTTTTCTTGCACTTTAAGTTTGTGTTGTTAATGTTGCTGTCGGTTTAAGGCATAAATTTCCTACAATGATGTTAAATTATTAGTTATTTAGTCGACATCGACCAAATGACTGAAGTGAAATATCGACACCTCAAAATGGAACGACCTGAACCTATATCTATTTTGGGCCATTGAAAGTAGCCTAATTTAGTTAGAGTTTCTCATGGCTTAACCCCTCTCTCATTGAACAGCTTTCGATGTTTAGCCCATTTATTGGTTATCTATTGTCTCCTTTTTGGGCCTAATCCATTACTTAACCTAAAAGCCTAATATATCACTATATATGGCCTGCCTCCTTACCTTGAGAAAAAGGTTATTGCCTTGAAGAAAAAATACCGACCGTTCTTTCTCTACTTCATGGTACTGCTTGCCTTCATTTTTTTCTTCTCTGTCCAGTTCTTTCTTCTGCCTTAGTGGCTGCTGTGTGGCAGCAATAACCTCTCACCTTTGAGTCCTTTACACAAAAGAAACCGAAGTTTGGGTGAAAGTTGTAGGAGATTGGTTTTTATTTGGTGGTAACGATCTCGGTTGATTTAATAAAATTGAGCCTGGATAACCTTGGTGATCAATTTTTTTTTTAACATTCTTGCTTAAATAACAAAAGCATTTTAAGCATTCATGCCAATATATAATGGCTTGGGCTATTTCGCATCAAGGGTACTCTAAGCTCTATTGTTGGGTTTTTTGATACCCAATAATCCTTAGTGATGATATTAAATCGATGTTGGATAAATTAATCATCAACACCCAGGATTCCCGACCCTAGAACTATTTGGATCATTGGAAGCAACCTAATTAATTAGTATTGCTCATGGCCCGACTTTCACACACATTGGACGACTTATTTTTTTAGCCCACTTACCGGTATTCGTATTGAAATTGGCCCACATAACTTTGACCTAACCTAAACTATATAAGCTAGCCCCTTAGTCTTCTATCTCTCACTTGTGTTTCTTGGCTTTGGAAGAAAACTTTCTGCCTCTTTCGCTTTGTGCTTTCTCTTGACTAGTTTTTCTTCTTGCTTCTTCATAGCCTTTGTGGGTAAAACACATAGTCCCTATTGTGTTCTTAGTAGGTACAAGGTAAAGTAACCGAAGTATGGAAGAAGGATTGGAGGTTAGGGTCGTGATTTGCTTGGGTATTGTAAGGCTGAGATTAGTATACTGAGCCCGAAAAAACCACCAATTGGAGGTCGATTATTCAACATTTGGTATCAGAGCGAGGTTGGGGTGGAATTTTCGATCAAAATCTGACCAAAAAATTGGCAGAAAATACTGTCCAGTTTTTGTCCTAAACAATCGAACCTGTAAGCCTAGCTTCTCGGTGATCCAGACGTCTTTTGGTGAAACGGAGGCCGGATTTGTAATTTGAAGGTAGAGGCGGTGCTGGGTGGCCGACGCGTTTGGGCGATGGTGGCCCACGACGACGGTGCGTAAGCGTTCTGATAAAGGCGTGTGCGAGCGCGTGCAACTGTTTCTGGAGGGTCCCTTTAGGCAGTTTCTTCCTAACATTATTTTTGACATTTTTCGTGCTAAAAGTTTTCTGTTTCAGGGTCTACAGTAGAATCTGGATAGCATTGTTCTTCGGGCATTCGGGACGTGATCGTGATTTCTTCATTGCTGTAGTTTTCAAAGACTTCAGAACAAATAGTGGTGGTTCTAAAGTGATAAATTCGCATCTCTCGTAATTTACAAACTCAAATAGGTTTGCTCTGGTATATTGGCTTATCTCAATTTAAATTTCAGCATTAGCAGATCATCGTGTGGGGTGATCGTTAGGATTGAAGGTTGTTATTGCTTGGCAACCATTGCTTGTGTTAGAAATTAGGATTACTTGCTCTTAATCTTTTTCGATTGAGTACTTAATTTTGGATAAATTAGCGTATTGTGTTTTGTGCTAAAATTGTCGTGAAATTTCGTTTGATTGGATATGCCTATTTTGTTGCATCATAAATTCCGTTGTGTTGTTACTTCCATTAGAATACCTAGACCTTACCGCTGTTCGAACGTTTCATTGATCTAAGACCACGAGTCTTACGAAATCCTGGGAATCTAGGACGGTGTATATTGCGGCCGTAGGATTACTTTATGTGACCTATTTGTACATTTAATTGCTTCGTTTTTCCAAAAAATGTCTTTGAATTTCGAAGGTGGTATTTTTAATGAAAAAGATGATTTTTCAATCTGGCAACAAAAAATAAAGGGTATTTTGGTCAAACAAAAGGTTTCAAAAGCCATTGAAGGTAATTTTTCATCTAATTTTTCAAAAGAACATAAAGAAGAATCCGATGAGCTTGCTTATACCTCAATCATTTTACACGTGTCTGACGCTGTTTTGAGAAAAGTAGGAAAATTGAAAACCACCAAAGAACTTTGGAAAAAGTTGGAAAATCTGTATTTGCTTAAATCCACTTCTAATAAACTTTATCTTCTTGAGAGTTTCTTCCATTTTAAAATGGATCATTCAAAGGATTTTGACGACAATCTAAATGCTTTCAATAAACTTGTTCAAGCTATTGTTAACTGTGAATAAACTGTATCTGAAACATATAAGGCTATTATCCTGCTTAATTCCATGCCTGAGTCATTTGAGAAAGTTTAAAATGCCATTAAGTATAGTGGAGATACATTGACACCTGAAATTTTCATAGATTCTCTTAGGAGTAAAAAGATGAAAATTAAGGCTGAAAATGAAGATAAGAGGAGTGGTGAGTTACACATGATAAGGAGTAGGATGAAGTTTAAGAAAATTAATTTGGGTAGAGCTTAAAATAGTGGTGACTCGAGTAGTGACTAAAGTGATGAAAGTGGTAAGATAAAGGGCAAGGGGCAGGACAAGTCTAGTGGTAGACAGTGTTATAGTTGTGATAAATCTGGGTACTTTATTAGAGACTGTCCCAAGAAGAAGGATAAGTTGAAGGGTAAGATGAGAGGTGAGACGAATGTGGTTGAGGGGTTGAGCTATGACCCCAGTGAGGTTCATTGAGAGAGTAAACCTAGTCATTGCATATGCATCTGTGTGCGATCCTTTCTGTATGTGTGTGATTGCCTAATTTGTTGCATGACTATATGTTGCATTTTAATTTGTTTGATATGTGTGTTTGTATGAATTTGAGGTAATGAAATTACTTGGTATGATTGTTTGCATGCAGAGTAGGTTATGATGCATTAGTAGTGTGTTAGATGTTTTTTGGTAAGATAGAGTATAGATGTTTAGAGGTACATCGTGATTTGTACCGGAGGATGTAGAGTGTGACATTTGGATCACGAGTGGAGATGTGATCAAATGTGTAGAATCCTTTATTTGTAAAAGAGGCCCTGTATAGGTGGAGTGTGAGATAGACACTTCTATCACTTCTGTAAGGTGGAGGCTCATTATCCATGTAGGTTGGGAGATGTGATGTGGTGATAGAAGATTATCTCAAGAACTTAGGATCTATTATGACTTGCCAGTTAGACATGAGTTGAGTGATCTGTTTAGTGAGCATGGTGGGCAATGAGAGGAGATATGTGTTCTTGAGGTGGGAGTAACACGTAATGGATATGATAAGTGTGATGAGATTTTTTCATGGGGTCATTTAAGCATTTGTTGTATATGTGTTTGACTGTGTGCTGATTAACTTGGTGTTAGTTTGTTGTTTTGTGTGAACCTGATTTTCTTAAAAGATCTGTGTAGTATCCTATATAATATCTTCATCGCATGATTATTTGTTCATTGTGATACTTGTTCCTACTTGGGTATTTTTCGGACCTTAGCCCCGGTGAGTACATGGATCAGGTATGGTGTATGTTTCGGTTCGAAATACGAGGTAAGGTCCGTGATACCAATTTTATTGGATTATCTTGATTGTACAAGTTTAAACTTTGTGTTTTGGTTGCTTGCAGATTATTGGACATTAAGCTGAAGATTGTTGGGTTTTTTGATACCTAATAATCCCGGGCAATGATGTTAAACCGATATTGGATAAATTTATTATCATCACGCAAGATTGAGGACTCGACCCTAAAACTATTTGGACCATTAGAAGCAATCTAATTAATTAGTGTTTCTCATGACCCGACTTTCACTCATTGGACAGCTTATTTTGTTAGCCCACTTACCGGTATTCGTATTGGACTTGGCCCGCACAACTTTGACCTAACCTGAACTATATAAGCTAACCCATTAATCTTCTATCTCTTACCCGTGTTTTTGGCTTTGGAAGAAAACCCTCTGTCTTTTTGCTTTGTGCTTTCTCTCTGCTGGTTTTTTTCTTCTTGCTTCTTCATAGCCTTTGTGGTTGAAAAACACCGTCCCTATTGTGTTTTTAGTGGGTACAAGGTAAAACAACATGAGTGGAAGAAGGATTGTAGGTTTGGGTAGTGATTTGCTTGGGTGTTGTAAGGTTGAGATTGGTATAGTGAGGACAGAAAATCCATCAATTGGAGGTCGATTATTCAACATCTATGTTTGGGGTCCATCGGAGCATTCACCAGAATCATCAACTTAGGATCAACACATTCTCCAACTACATGATAAGGTTGACTTGGATCTTCAGAATGCTACTTAGATTCAAAATGCAAAACCATAAATGATAATCCTTCAAAACATAAGCTTGACCAAAAAAAAAAAGCAATAAAATTGATTTAACATAAAATGTCCTCACGTGGAGCAAGACATAAGCCGATCACCAAGCTCGAAATTAGAGTTGTAATTGCTACATTATCAAATGGTGACATCCCATTTCTCATATATGGCTCTTTTTCGTATTGGAAAAAAGGATATTGAAAAAAATAAAAATAAAATAAAGACATTAGGATAAAAATTTGAAACAAAACCAAGATTTTTGGTTCCTCTTCATTATTGCCTGGTCTCTCCATATATCTATACTTACAGACCCCTCACATGAGTCGGGCCCACTTGGGCCCGGTGCAATAAAAAATGGCAGGAAAAAAAAAACCCGACCTTACCCCTGAGGGTGGTTTCGAGATCCTTTATCTTTCTGGTAGAAGATGCAAGCTTGTGATCCAATGAGGTTAGTGGTGAGATTTTCCAGAGTGCTCCTAGGCCTCCGGGCAACTAGCAGATCATGATTATTAGATGGTAGGTTGCCTTGAAGATCCAATGTTAGAGCTAGATATATTGTCTATCACACGCTGGATAGACAAAAATAAATTTACTTTACAATTAAACAAATGAAAAAAAATATACATATATATTATTTTAATCTGCATGTTGGGGACATGTTGGTATTTTTATGAAAAATTACATGTGGACATGTTTGTCACTTCGTGTTGTGTCCTTATTTCTCAGCTTCACACACTCCAAAAAATGAACGCATCACACACTCTCTCACAGGAAGAATGTCTAATCTTTACCCATGAATGAGTCATTTGGAACTGGACCTTTCTGTCTAGACAAGCTTCAAGAAATCAAAACGTTTTTGCCACGATTAGCATTTGTGGAAGACCAACCATTTCCCTTTCCTCCTTCACCACCTGAAATAAGTTAAAAACTATATCCCGATGAAATATAAGCAAACTAGCTTAGTAGGAAATTGTAGTTGTATAATAAAATCTTCTTGCAAAAGAAATGACTGTTCACTATAACGCAACTTAATACAAAAGACATACCTAATTGCCTGCTCATATTAGGACGAGGCATCTCAGAATTGTTGGGATTTTACTTAATCATGTACAGCGAAATTTAAACAATATTTTAATTTCCACCAAGGATCTACTTTGTGTTTGAATAGAAATTATACTTTTGTTGAATTCTGCAAACGCCTTTGCTTTTCTTTTGATTTAACAATCTCGGTCTGCAACCCACATCTGTTCAATTATACAGCCTTCAATGGAAATTCACATAAGGCACAAGATTGAAAGGACCAGGGTTTTTGCATTTCTTGTGCTAGCAATAATAGTGAAATTTCTCTACAGTTTTCAAACTCTAACAGCTTATTTATATAAATCCAAACGGGCTTGGCCCTTCTCTTAATCCAGTCCAATATTTAATTAATCCAATTAATTAAATTTGGTCTATGAATTAATTAATCCAATTAATTAATTCGGACTTATTTATAAGCAACCCAATTAATTACTTATCTAATACTCGTTAATTAATTAATTGGTAAATCTCGTTCTTCTAATACTCTTTTGTATATGATCTATTAGGTTCCTAATTACAATGCCTAACGATGTAAATTATTATTTTGATTTAATCAAAATAGATAAACTAAAGCACCCCTTTTAATTTATCACTAATTTACATTCGTCGTCCCAAATTGATATTTAGCAATATGTCAGGACAATACATGTGACGAAAAATGTCATTTGGTATGAAAAAAACCAAACTTGTTCGTTTACGTGAAACTATAATCCCTTCGTCAATATGATCCAATTAATTACAAGATATGGATATGCGTCAATCTCAATTATCGATCATATCTTTTATCCCACTATTAACTCCATACAAGTCGAAAACTCATTTTCGACTTATGAGTACACATTGATCAAGGATTTCATAATCAATTTAATTAAATGAAATATAGATCATAATCTCTTATTATCTAAGAGTGACGAATCCACTATTGATCATAAACAACTTTCATATGATTCTTGATATACCCAAATGATTTCGTATTAGCGACCATTGGTAGAGATTGATCCAATATCACCAAAGTATGATTGCCCTCATATAAGGCACTATGATAACCTCAAGTCAAAGGCCAATTCCACTACCGAACGTTAGAGATTAATCACTGATACTCAGATAGTTATCTATGTAGAATCCCCTAGCGGGTCTCCAATGTTTTGTTATATAACAAAACATCCATATGTTCATTTAAGTATCACAATACTTTAGCTTGTGAGATCAGTTACTTACTTTACAAGAAAGAAATGTCACACGTAATGATCTATCCGTAATAACGATATCTATATCTCGTCATTACTTACGACCATGGATGATTTAAGATTGAATCATACGTAATTTGTATCTCATAATTACAACTCTTTGTGATTAACAAATCACTAAAACTTGACTATACGGATTCTGTTATTTAATAGATCTTGCCAAAATAAATGTATTAAACATATTAAAAGTATTTACAACCTAAATTGATTGGACTAGGGTATAACACTTACAAGAACTTGGTCCTTCAGCCCCTTATCTAAACATAACCATCATGTTATCTGTTTTGGGTATTAATAGAAGTGGTGCGTGCTGTCGTAGGCACTCCGAATTAAAATCTATATTTTTTAAAATTAAAGTAATAGTAGAAGTAAGGGTCGATCCCACGTAGAGTGATTAATTTACTTTTTATACTAAATTAACTAAACTGGGGGAGGGGGGGTTTGAATCCTTGAAATAACACAACTCACCAAATTAAATATAAGCAATAAAACAATCCTTGATCCAAGTCAACATCCATCGTTGGAAATTAATAACCGGTCATTGATCCACAAATAATCATCAATTTCATAATTGTAGCATTCATTGTGAAAAATTAAATTTCACATTCGAAACAATTTTCCTATTTCTCCTTAGTTTTAATTAATTAGAAACAAGAGATCTAATTAATCCTCATTATCAAACAATTCTAAACAAGCATGAAAATTTAATTTAATAATGGCTTTACGAATTAGAGAAATCAATGAACTAGGTAACACAAGCTAAGCGTTTGCATTTAACCTAGATAAATCTTCTCTCTAAGATTTAATAATTTCAAACCAGCAAATTATTAATCTTAGTTGTTTCATAAGTTAAACCAATTAATAATTACAATTTTGAAATTCAACCTATCTATAGATTATTGAGATTAATAACCTAGCGTGCACTCTAGAAATCAAACACAAAAATCATAAAAATAATTACAAAAGAAGATTTAATACTAACCATATGAATTAATCAATAAAAATCAGGTGGAGCTCATAGTTATAGTTGTTCCAAGGCTTCCATTTCCTTATTTCAAGTAAAAGAAATTAGTTGCACATCATAGATCTTTAAGCACAAACAGATAGAAATAGGGTTGGGGGTGTTCTCTTTGTTTTGGGCAAGATTCGGGGCTTATATATGGTGTATAAGATTTGTTTCCACAAGCGTTTGATTCAAATTAGGAAACTAAAAATCGCGTGTCGGAAATGAACTATGCTCTGAAGGTCAGAATTCGACCGCACAGAACAACCGTTTTTTCGTTGGATAGTTTTCAGTATTTTAATTGTGACTTTCTTTCCCAATATCCGATTGAGGTGATTCAAAGTACGTTTGGAAGCTAACTCAAAGGACTACATCTTTTCTTCAGATGTCATCTTCCAATTCGATCATTTACTGTGTCAAAAAGGGTCCCAATATGATGCTGAAAATTGGTGCATAACCTTTTTGATTAGAAATTGATGTGTGATTATACTTTTATTGTATTTCATCCCTTCGACTTCTTTTCTCATCCACTTGACCTCTAACACTCTTGAATCTTCATTCCATTGCTCATTTCATTTAGAGATTAGTTGCAACTTGGTTCCTGAGCTTTCATCTTCTCATTTCTTGGCCTCTTTTTCTTGTTTTCCTTTTTCCAACACTTTAAGTCTTCTATCAATTGACCTTCAAATCTTTCATTCCTTCGTTTTGCCTCATGTTTCAACTTTTGGATATTTTCATTTTAGTCCTTGAATTTTTGATTTCTTTCATTTAGGTCCTTTTTCACTCTTTGCTTCTATTTTATGTCATGATCATCCAAATGCAACTTAAATCACAATATAAGGGTACTTAGCATATTTATGTGTTAATTAGTCATAAAAATGCAAGAATGAATGGATGTAAATATCGACATTTCATGTCTTATCAAGAAGGCAAGTCTAGAATTTGATTTTACTTATAAGGGCACGAGAAGCTTGATTGGCAAGTTGTGACTGCTGATATTTCAAAATGGTCTCGTCATATACATTATCAAATTGTAAACCTGTAGGGAAGAGGAGGAAGATGTTAGCATGAGAATACTGTAAAACATCTTCAGAAATGAAAAGGTCACGAAAAATTCTCTTCATGTGAGCATAATCTGGTTTATCATCAAACCTTAGAGACGACAGTAATGGAATTACGAAGTGAACGCTATGGGATTGCAATGTTACAATGCCTGAGTATCAAAGCCAAACTGGTCATGGAATACAAACATGCCAAAGGAGGAGGGTGAAACAATATTACCTCACTTCTGCCCCTGTTTGTCATCCTTTAAAAATTTAAATTGTTTTTACAGAATCATTTTTACTACACATTCATATAGTAAAATATTCTACATATAAACCAATAAAGTTTCCTTACTTTTTAACCATACATTATCTAAAAAATACTATTCAATAACTCATTATTCCCAAATAATTCTATCAAACAGGCCCTCTGTTCTTGCATCCAGCTCTCATCCCCAACATAACTTTAATAATTGATCAAATAAGTTCTATCAAATGTTTCAAGAAAAAGAAAAATAAGTCACGACTAATACAAAGATGAGCACTCATGCATGTCTGGCTATTCCTATCAAATTTTTATTTTCTCTGCATTAGAAAGTACATTTTCTGAGTGATGTTGAACAATTAAGCACTTCAGACCTTAAAATAGAGGAAATGTATAATAAATTAGCTAAAAGTTTTCAAAAAATGCATAACATAACCATGAAGAGGACTTGCCTATATGGAATGTGTTGATTTGAGGAGTCTCTATACTTCTTGGCAAGTCCAAAATCAATAACATACACCTATGTGTAATTGGATTGTAAATCACCACAGATCATTAAAATAGACAGGTAAATAAAGCCAGGAAATCTTTAAAATAAGAAACAAAATCAGGCACCTGATTTGGACGCCTTTCCAAGCCCATGAGAAAATTGTCAGGCTTAATATCCCAATGTAGGAAGGATTTAGAATGAATGAATTTGACCAAGTTAATATGAAAAGAAATGAGATTGCAAACAAAAGCAGAAGCAATGCTTATATTTTTAACCAAACACGAGCAAAAACAATATCTTACCACTTGATCTGCAAGCATTTGAACCATCTTGAGAGAGCTTCTGACTACACAAGTTAAACAAGTCTTCAAGACTAGGTCCCAATAAGTCCATAACAAGGGTATTATAATCTCCCTCAACTCCAGACCAAGCCTTGGAATTCCAGCTACCAAAATTGGAAAGAATGAGGATATCAAACTAATGTACAATAATATCCAAAAATTAACGTGACAACTTGCAGTTGGAACAATGACAAAGATCATCACTTCCTCCTTGTAGTTATTTGTACGACTTTGACTCGTAGAGTAACTGGGGATACTTTTTCTTGACATTTTCCTGAGTATAAACATAGAGCATATGATTGAATCAAATAGTAAACAATTGACAATTCTTCTATTATAGAAAGTGAGTAATAGTCTTTGACTACTGCATAAACTACTCAAGGTTTCAAGTTTAAACACAAAAACCTTGACTACCAAAACATAAGTTTGAATAAGAAAGAAGCTTGGTGGAGCCCCCCTTGAAAGCTAAATGAGAGGGGGATTGGGATCACGGCCTTCTTTGTGTACACAATTTTACCTCTTTTATCCATTTGAATCACACTCCCCAAATAAATGACATTCTAATGTAAGTTTTGTTAACTATAAAATGAATGACACACATTCTCTTTCTTTCTCTGAAGAAGATGAGACGTTAAAATCCCTCCACGAAAAATAGTAACATAAAAATCCCAGAATTGACAACAAATTTAGATAATTTTAAAGCACACAGTTGCGATAGTAATTAAAATCACGAACTCACAAGTAAAAAAAAGTAAATTATAAAGGAAAAGAAAGAGGCTTTCCAATAGCTCACAAGCTTAACAACAACTTCTACATTCCTCAGTATATTAGTACTTACAGAATTAAGAAAATGAAAACAGTTTCACATTAAATGCAAAAATAAAATCAAGAAAAGCCACAAAATTCAAAAAGAGAAAAGTGAAAGACAAATTAATTTATTCGAACATACCTAAATAAATGATGTGATCTGGGATACGTCTCAAGAGTGCAAGGAATTGATGCATGTTGGCGAAGTATCGAGACATTTGAGCTAAGTTGGTGTCGATTGAGGTCGATAAAGCTGGCCAAATAATTGTTCACGCCATGGAGTCCAACATGATGAAGTTAACATGCCAAGGAGTAAGTTTGATGTTGCAAGTGAAGTCCAAAACAATGGAGACGAACCTATTGAAGATGAAGCTAGAAGGAGCCAAACGGTGAAGCTATGCAACTGCATAGCTTTGGGGCACATATAGCCGCATATGGGCAAGCAGGGATCGGACGGGAGAAGTTACTTCAACCATGCGACCGCATCCAATCCTACATTGCGGTCGCAAAGAAATGAAACGGGGCAGATTTTCTTTCCTTGCGTGAAAGTTCTATTTTGAGTGAAATTCTTAATTTTGGTAACTTTTATATTTCTTAGGACTCTAATTACGTTTTTAATTATTCTTAGGAGTTTGTTTCCAATTTTAATTGATCTTTAGGTTTTAGTATCAATAGTCTTTATTATTTTCAATTGTAGACAACTTTGACTATGAATTAAATTATTAGAATTTTCTCTGGAAGCACTGCTTCAAATTCTTTGTTCTGGATGGGACAAATCATCGAAGTTACATCTTGTGATGTTCAAAAATATTCAGGTGCAATTTCGTAGTCTCGTAATAAAGAGGTCGTTCATTAATATACGTTCGGTTGCTTGGTTCACTTTTGTGGGTCAAATCCAAAACCTTGATTGTATTAGGCATTCTTGGGATCTGGTGGCAATCTCCTATAGGCTCTGTAGTATTTGTTGCTACGTGGTTTCGCATCAAGAAATCTCTCTGAATGAACCACTTTCAATTTTTCGACCCAGTTGGAACTTATTTCCTACACGTGGCTCCATCCACCATCCCACGAATGAATAACATAATATCCTTCACCTCTCCTTGCAATTTCTTTTTCTTCTTCTCGAATTAAATCAAGCTGAAAATTTTGGATTTTAGAGAAAGAAAGAGATATGGCATTGAGTTTTGCTAGAGCGATAGGGGCAATCTAGAGGCACATGCACTGCCTGTTTTTTCAGGGCCCATGTGGTCTTGGATGACCAGCAAAACTCTATGGCATGTTCATGGGTTCTTCTTCACTGTAGTTGAGGCCTGCATACTTTTTGTTTAGAATAATGTTGCATGTACAGTGCCAAGCTGGCTAGGGGGGCACATATGATATGAGAGGGTAACAGGGGACAGTTGTTCCCTTGGCATATGTATGTGTAGAATGATCATTTGATTTATTTTTACGTCATTGTTATCAAAATGACCTGTATGCAGTGTTTGTCAAAATGAGTTGGGTGTGGGAATTGGGATCATGCATCTTGTTGAAACTTTGCGAAGAAATCTATTTAAACTACCAAAATAAGAACATATATATATATTACCCATATGGTTACTGAGCTTTGCAAAAAGTTTCCACGAGGTCACTGAATTTTAAAAATCATTCAATTCGCCACTAAAATTTACAAATGGTCTCCACAAGGTCACTGAACTTTGCAAAAAGTTTTCCAGTGGTCACTAAATTTAATGACCTATGAGAAACCTTTGCAAAGTTCAATGATGAATGAGGTG
>NC_036246.1:22360974-22381543 GCF_002742605.1 Olea europaea var. sylvestris
AATTTTTTGACTTGGAAAAAATAGAAATGCATCAATAGTGAAGATAGATCAGTCTCTAAGTTGAATTTATACGTGGTAGGTCTATTCATATTCACAGTGATAATGTTTATTATGGTTCTAGATATTTGTGTAATGGTTTGAGCTTTTGAGTTGTGAAAGCTATTTTATGTTACAAAATCTAAATTTTCATATAGTAAGTCCCTTTGAATTTCTTTGCAACCTACAATTAAGAGAAATAGAGATGGAACTTCATATTTTATTTTATTTATAGATGAATTCACATGTTCTAGCTATGTTTTCTGATTTGCATAAGTGTTTTGATTTAGACTTTGTTAAAGGTTTTGAGAACTATTTAAGACGATCATATGTGTTTTCATAAATGTCTAAGGACTCTATTAGTGCACAAAGAATATCCAAAAGTACCATATATAGTAGGGTTAGGAGTTAGAAGAATATTGTTATGTACACTTGTCATAACATTTTTTATGCCATGGATCTATTTAGCAGGTACCAACATTATTCGTAGAAATGATATTATAATACCAAAAGGGTATTGCTATTAGTTATTCTATTTTCTATTAATGGAATAACTTGTGATTTGGAATAGAAATGTAAATGTCTACTAAGGATGAGAGTTATTCGATAACAAATAGTTATTAGAATTGTGTACTCTGTCTATATAAAGTTGCAAGAAACACATCTTGACATAGATGTATTGAGCATCTAATGATATTGATTGAGAATGTGAGATCCATGATATTTATATAACTATCTCATGTGTTGATGATTTCAAGTATCACGATAGAGTCAAACACTCGATAGTATTTATATGAGAGTCAATAGTGAAGAAAAATATCTTTGTAATACATCTACGCACATGATGAAATACAATCATCATACTTCGAAAATGTTTAGAAATATAATCATTGGTAATGTCAAATCTCTAGATTGAGTAGAATATGATATGTTTTTCATTCAAAAACTAATGATTGAGTCTTTGTATGCACATAGATAAACGATTTTGAATTCATGTATAATCTTTTGTTGGTATTATGAGACAATATTTTGTATGGACATATTAAGTATGTTGAATAGGTTGAAATTGTATCACTCACATGAGTGATCATCTTAGATAATTTCGGAACACAATATGATGAGAAGAAGTGATCATATCCTGTGCTCGATTTGGTCGCCTCAATAAAATGTCAAGATGAGATTATTGTAAGTAATCGAAATTGAATTGTACTACCCATTAAACCTATTTCGTAACCAAATCAAGTTCTCATTTTAAAAATGTCTAGATGAATGAATAGAAGGAGAACTCAAGTTAGGTATCAAAGAATACCTGAACTATGATATGTACGATATTATTATTTTTTTTAAAAAAAATATGTTATACACCTTAAGAAAGGAGAAAACACAATAGCGCGTATTTTATATGCTTGTTTTTTCGACAATATTGGGGTGTGAATGGATCCTCGCTTTGTTATTGTTCGAAACCTTGAAGTTTATATAACCTTATATAAACAATTATGACTTTTGATTGTTTCTCGAGATTTCATTTTAATGTTACTATTTTAGTATGTTATCAATAACTATGATTAATTTGGTTTGATGAGACATGTCTAAGAAAGCAGCTGGTTTAAAGTTGGAAGATTTAAGTAGGAAATGAAAATTATTTTAACCAATATTTATGTTTGTATTTGCCAGTTGGATAGTTGTATTTAACCATTTTGGGTATATAACACAATTGTGAATACAAGGTTACAATGTGGAGTTCAAGTATGTTCCATAAATGTTCGAGGGGTTGGACCAAAATTAATTTTGGAAAATGAGTTGCAGTATAGCGAGATGTGATGTACCTCTAGTAAATGCTATTATATATTCTTAATATGTTTATAATATCGCGAGCTCTAATATTACTCGTTGATTGCACGATTTATTTGTCATATGAATTTTTTGTGAGATATACCTTGAGAAGGAAATAAAGTGAGATATTCATTGTCACTTATGGCTCGAGTCAAGTCCATTATCTGTGAGTGGAAGATGTTAAAAAAATATAGATCATGAGTCGCCCATATTGGGTGACCTAACCCACAAGACATAAATAGGGTTGAAGGAAGTGATTTGAACTTAGAATTCTAACCTACAACTCTCCCTGACCTCTCTTAACTTTTATATGACTTCCATAATTGTCAAAGAAAGAAGAGATAAAAAAATATCAAGAAAAGTGTGAAATTCGTATAGAAAATCACACATAGAAAGTTCCTTGAACCTCATTTTTGGCATGGAAACTAAAAAAAATTAGGCGGTGAGATTGTAGATAATAGTTCCCTTCCATTGTGACCTAAATTGGAACCATTGAAGAGCAATAAAATGCAGATTTTAGAGCTTGAAATGCAACGTGATTCAATTGCACAAAAAGATCTCAGAATTCATCATTTAAAGTAAGAATTCTTGAACCAAATTATATTCAAGTATGCTGTGATTTCTATCAGGATTTGTAGATAATTAGCTGTCAGTGGTGAATTAGTAGTTTACTTCATTTTTTGATTTAGTTTTTTTGGATTTTTGAATCATATAAACTGAAATATGATGTTTATTGCGATTGAATAAATTTATGGTAGACAGTAAGATTATGGAAATTAATCATATTTTTATGTTTATTGTCTTATTGGAATAGATTATTAGAATTGCTGTTGAAATTTAAGTATTTATTTAGATATTGAATTTATTTTTGAAATAGCCATGGAGATATATTTTAAAAGGAAATATGTATTTTCGAGTGTACAGCGAAGTATTCATGAAACGAGCGTTCAATATAAAATAAATGTTCGAGAAGAATTAGATACTCCGCATAAAAAGGTAAATTCAAGATAAAATTGATTTAGTACGAATTTCTTCCAATCCTAGAATAAAAATACAAATGATGAATTATAATGTAATGTTTGGAATGAAATTCAAAAATATATGTACAAAGAGGTCCGTGTCAACCTTAGAATTATGTGTGTCCACATAAAGAATTTGGAGATTCATCATTAAGGTGATTTAAACCTTCTTGGTTTAACGACTTTTCTGACTAGTTGGAAGATAGTACATCAAAAGATATTTTTGGCTTTTATTGTTATCTTTTCAAGACAAATAGTGATGAACATAATAATATTGATTATTTTGTTGATGAAGGGTTCTTAAATTGGAAAAGAGAGGAAGTCTTTAAATTCATATTGGAAAAAGTGGTATTGCACACAATTAAGTACGGATAAAGTATGATACTTTTGTGAATCAAAAACAAATTATTGAGACTACTCTCTTCAAAAAGTCCAAAAAATAAAAGATAAGTATCGGACTCATATGATCAATCAATTGATTGTATGTGATTGCTTCTATGACAAGTGGTTTTATTTTCGTGGAAATGAAAAATTTGAAGATTCAAGGAATCAAGGGTATTTTCTTAAATTATTACAGTGATTACTTGATCACAATACTTAGATTAAAACTACTTCTCTGAAGAATGTTCCTAAGAATATCCAATTAACATCAAAATGATATTGTAAGTGTCATTGTATTTGGAGCACTAGATGTTATTACGAAGAATATTGGTGATGAGTTGTTTTTTTATTCTTGTTCATGGATCTCTTACCGTTTCACTGAATGAGCAAACTTCAATTGTTTTATATTATATGAACAAGAAGGGGCACACAATTTTATTGAGTTGAGCATACGTTGAATACCACGACTCTCCCACTTAAGACTATTATTATTATTATTATTATTATTATTATTATTATTATTATTATTATTATTATTATTATTATTAATTTAACTTAAGTATATCTAGTTTAAGAGACCAATGTTATGATGAGACAAATATTTTGTGAGGTGAGTATAATGATCTCAAAGTTCTTATTTTGAAAGAGAACCCGAATGCTTTCAACATATATTATTTTGCTCATCAAGTACATCTAGGTTGTTAATGGTATAATATTGGAAAGACAAATCTCCATGACTTTTGTGTGAACCTTTTATATATGATCATCGATATGCAACTTTTAGAGTTGAATAATAATTAAATAGCGACTTACTCATTTGTGTTTCATGTTTGTGTCCGAATAATTTATTTTCTCGCTTTTGACAATGACAAATTAATTCAACTGTGTGAGTATCATCTCAATGTTCAGAGATCTTGATACTTAATGAACAAATTCAGACATATATTATTGAAAAGTAAGATGTATCTATTAATTTATAGGTTTGTAACATTGACATTAATTCTTCCAATCGCTAATGCTATAATAGAGAGAATATTTTTTACAAATGAAGATTGTCAAAAATCATTTGCATAAAAGGATGAGAAAACAATGGAGTGATATTTGTGATGTAGGATATTTGTGATGTATATTGAGGTAACTAATGCCGTTTTCAAAGCATTAAAATGTTTAGGCTACAATTGTAGCAATGTATTGATTTATTTTAATTCATATTATTTGTTTTAAAAAAATCATTTTAATTTTTTATCGCACAATGGAAAATATCCGACCTTATCACTGTTCCAGTTTTAGCATTGCGAGTTGGGCTTGGACCTTTTGATGAGCAAATTCAACTAGGTCGGCTTCTCTACATGTTATAAATTTTTGGTATATAAATTATTTTTAACAATTTATCTTTTATATGTAAAGTTTTAACTTATCGAAATCAAATTTTGTATTTGAATTTTGGTTCGTAGTTCAAAATTAAAATAGGTTCAACTGGATTTGAGTATTGACTCATTATAAGGTTCATTCTTTGATTGGTCACTGAACTTTGCATAAAGCACCGAGGGAGTCACTGAAAGCTTTCCCGCTAATCACTGAACTTTACAAAAAGTAATCTCGTCGAAGAGATATACATTTTATAAAATTCAATTATTATTGGGAAAACTTTTAAAATTTAGTAATCCCTTGAAACCTTACGCGAAGTTTACTGATCAATCAGGTAATTAACCCCCTTTTTTAATTAATTTTTATGCTTTTTAGTCTGTTTTAGCCTTTTTTTTAGTATTTTTTTTACTCCTACTTCAAAATTTTATTCTCTATGGCAAAACTTTAAAGAAAGAGAAAAGAATAACCATTTATCTCGAGACAATCGACGAGGTTGTCTGTTAATCTCTTTAAAATCAAAGAGGCAACAGAGGTCTATGCAATCAACTATTTTGGAATAGAACTCCTTCAACATTGATCACTTAGTAGTATTCAAATTTAAAATTCATATACATCTTCAACTAAGAATCTAATAAATTTTTAGTTTTTATTCAAGTACATCATGATAGAAAGACGATCGAAACTGAAGCAACTTGTGGAACCCTATGGACCAAAAATTTCTAGTTCACTGCATGGGCCTTTGTTGCCTTTTTTATCTTATAGAGGTTAACAAACAACCTTGTAGGTTAAATTTCATGAAACTATAGATTTCTGATTTTTGATGAACTTTGTAGTGCCGCGTGACAGTTCCATGAGCCACTTCATTTTCGATCATCTTTTTATGAGAACACACCTGAGTAATAACTAGAAATTTATTGAAATTTATTAGATTATGAGAATAAAAGTGTAGGATATGAGTACAAAAAAGAAAAAAAAAGATAAAGAAAATGTAAAAATTAATAAAAATGGGGGCTAATAACCTAATTGATCACTAAACTTTGTGTTAAGCTTCCAGGGGTCTTTGAACTTCAAAAATTTTCCGCTAGTATTGAACTCCAAAAGTTTTCCTTTAGTCAGTGAACTTTAATCCCTTGATTAGTCACTGAACTTTACAAAATATAATTGTATTTGTTCACCCCAAAAAATGAGTTAATAGAATTCTGATTGCATCCCTCCACGTGGACTCATCTTTACATTGAGCACCCATTAGAATGCAAAGGTCGTCGGTCGAGAAAAAGGTCCGACGAATGTTTACACTCAGACGGTCAAGTCAACAGCTAGGAGAGTGCAAGAGAAGGAGAAGGGATTTGGTTGGGTCAAAAAACATATCTTTTATTGTGAATGAAACTCATATATATAGAAAAATGTAAATGGAAATGGGCCAAGTGGGCTGGATCAAATTTAGGCCCAAAAATGCCTCAATTGATTAAGTAGGTCTAATCCAATTAAATAGTCGATCACACATCAACAAATATGGGACTCCCTCCATCATGCATCTGCCACGTAATTTATAGGAGCAATAATAGTTTCCCAATTCTGAGTTGTACATTCTTGTGTGGGTCGAACTTCGAAATATAAGTAGTCAACTAGGTGAGCTCGTATTGATTGCCTCAGAAACATAAGTAGCTTCGATAAACAAGGACTTGCGACCTAACTCGAAAATATGCATCAATCTCAAATAGGTAAGGACTTATGAATTACCTCGAGAATATTAGCAGCTCAATAAGTGAGATTTACGAATTATCTCGAGAAAATATTCGTGTGAGCCTGAATAAGTGAGGACTTACAAATTGCCTCGAAAGATAGATACTTTATATAATTTTTCAAAATTTCGACAATATCTCCTCTGTAATATTGACTAAACCGACTTGTAATACAATACTATATATCCACTGCACATATACAAAATAAATTTGGGGTCCACTTGCCTTTCAAATTATTCATGATGATAAAGTGAATGATAACATATCAAATTTCTCCAAAATATAACATGCAGAGAGTTTGTCATGCATCATAGTAAATCATATGCTCATATAGCTCAGTGTATCTGTAGTGCTATAGTGAAGTAAGTAACATGATGTCGATGATAAATTGAAAATGACGATAATTTGGCATACATAGTGTCTGTAATGAAAATTCTGTCATAATTTGCTAGTAATGAAGTGTCATGCGTACTTGGCAGTAATAATATAATGCTAGCAATAATAATGTAATGATACTAAAATACTAGTATCACAATAGTCCCCCAAGTCAAACATTTATATGCGGGTTGAACTTGAAATATAAGCCATTGTGTTGAAGCTATTGTCGAGACGAGACTGAGTATATAAACAGGTGTGATAAACTAATGCAGAGGCGATGTTCTGAATGTAAGTAGCAAAAACAATGCTCTGGTTATGAGTAGTAGAGGCCATGCTCTGAATATATATATCTGTGATAAGCTGACCTCCTTACATGAGAGTGATACATCTATTTCAAGGGCTTCTTCCTTGGTGTTTGGTCTAGCCATTGAAGGGATTAAATTCTAAGGTAGCAAGGCATGGCTCCTCGTGAGAGGCATCACACTTGTCCTTGTTAGAGCTCATTTTTTATTTTTATTTTTTTTACCTCCTTGCAAGGGATTTACTCTTATGTGCAAAGGCTTCCTCCATGGTGTTTGATCCAGCCATGGAAGACTTCATATTCATAGGTAATAAGGTGGACCTACCCCTCTTCTTACAAAGTATAAATGACATCTTTGCATGGTGGATGGTTCATCCATGCAGGGGATAATATATGCTCTCTGAAGATAAATAGATGTAACATAGTTGAAGCAAAAGCAAAACTTTGAAAGATAGGTAATTATAATGTAGAAGCATGATGAGTTTTCTGACAATAAATGCTGCTATAATGTAATAACTCATATGGTGAGCCATCTCGCGAAGTGAGGAATAAATATCAAGCTGGTGGTTCGTCTCAAACTACCGGAGATTTATAAGCAGGCCTTAGATAGATGAGGTCTTATAGTGGGGCTCAATGATAGTGAAAGATGAGGGATACTCATCTCGTAAAGCCAGGAATAAACATCTGGCGAGGCGAGGAATAAACATCCCGCGAATAGTTTTCAAACTATTGGAGTCTTATAAGCAGCCTTGGATAGACGAAGTCTTATAGCTAAGCTCAACGATAGTGAGGGACGGGAATAAACATCTCGCAAAGCTATGGATAAGCATATGGCGAGATGGGGAATAGAGATCCTACAAATAGCTCTTGAACTATTAGAGTCTTATAAGCGACCTCGGATAGATGAAGTCTTACAGCTAGGCTCGACGATAGTGAGGAGTGAGGAATAATCTTGCAAAGAGTTCTCAAACTATCAAAATCTTATAAGCGGCCTCAGATAGATGAAGGCTTACAGCTAGGCTCGACCATAGTGAGGGATGAGGAATAAACATCTCGCGAAGTTAGGAATAAGCATCTGGTGAGGAGGGAAATAGACATCCCATGAATAGCTCTCGAACTATTGGAGTCTTATAAGCGGGCCTCGAATGGACGAGGTCTTACAACTAAACTTGACGTTAGTGAGAAACGAATAATAAATATCTCGTGAATAAGGCTAGGAAAGGCTCTTTTTGCAAGGGTAAATACATCTGGCTATTTGCCTCGTCCTTTTTTCAAGGAATGAGTACTCTACTATATCGCCTCTCCCTTTATTCAAGGAACAAAGACTTCAAAAGATGTCACCTCTTCCTTTATTCAAGACACGAAGATTCCCAAATATCGTCTCTTCCTTTATTCAAGGAACGAGGACTTATAAAATACCATCTCTTCCTTTATTTAAGGAACAAGAACTTATATAATACTGTCTCTTTCTTTATTCAAGGAACGAGAACCCCAAAATTCTATCTTTGATGATAGGATAGCCACGAGCTAGGCTCACCTTCAATAATACAAGGTCTTACAAGCTAGCCTCAGCGAGCAAAGGCTTATGGATTGCTTCAAATACATAGAAATTACGATTAGAAGTATTCTAAGAGGTGTTTGACATCTATTTTTATGGAAAAATGAATTTTAGAGTAGTAGATTGATGGTGAATGTATGGATGAAAAATAAGGAATTTTTTTTTATTTACGTGTAATATTATTTTAATGAAGAATGTGTGATTAAAAAGAGAAAAATGTATTTTGATAAAAATGAGAATCAAATGAAGCCTAAATAAGAGAAATTCGAGCCGGGCATTTTCCTATATTCATGGTGCATGCCGTTGGCAATTCCCAATATATATAGGAAATAATTGGATAACAATTCATTTCCACCAACAAAATTAAGCTCCAACACCATGTCCTTTCAAAATTCTATGCGCATGTTTTCTTTTTCAATACAGTTTTGTGCCATGAAAAATATTGTTTGGCATATCATGAGCAAGTCCAACATATCTTCACAAAAACTTGATTATGTCTTTGGATTGATTTGAATCCACGTATCCTAAAATCATAATAATCAGTTCTGAATATAAGTAGATTCTTTAGAATAAAATTGTTTCCAAGGACGACCATTGTCATGAGAAATCCAAACTCTGCAATCCTACAACAGCATTAAATCTGAAAAATATAGGCATCCGCATAGGAAGCACTAATTCATACTCACTTGATGCCAAATCAAGAATAAAAGTCGCTAGTAGTTTAGAGTGTGTGAGAATAAACATTGCTAGTTGAAATCATCCTTGGAGTGGATACCTCACTTTGACATGAATGGTAGGAATTAATGACAGAGAAATAGGAGTAGCAAGCCTAACTAAAGTCAAGTGGTAATTAATCAAACCATAGAAAATAAATGTAGAAGTGGGAATAATGTCTACTAGGCTTAAAAACAAAGTCCATTTGCAACCATGGAAAATAAATATTGGGTCCAATCCATTGAATTCCATCAACTTATTAGTTCAACTAGCTTGTCTCTTCATACCTCTAAGCCTGATGGTCCAAGCACTTTTGACCCACTTGAAACCTTGTAAAAATAAATCTCCAAGCCCATTTAACATTATTCTGAAGCCCAACTAAGAGTAATCTCCCTTAGATATTAATTAGGGAAAATTTAATAAGTAACAGTTTAAATATCACACATTTCAAAATCAAGAAAATAAATTTCAAACTTTGAAAATCAATTTTTTATTCAAATTTATTTATGATTTAATTAATTAATTAATTAATTACATATATTTAGGCCACAGATCTATTAAATTTAGTCACAAATCGGCAATTTAATTAGTCATTTATTATTTTTTGGTAACAAATTAGAAATTTTATGTCACAATTATTTTACGATCACAATTCGAAAATTTTGTAGGTTACATTTTTGTTCAGCGTTCACAAATCAAAGACTTAACTATTCACAGATTAATTTTTAGTCAAAACCTATCAAATTATTGGTCACAACTTATTTTTTGATCACAAATCAAAATTTTTATAGGTTATATATTAGTTTTCGATCACAAATCATAAATTTAGGGTCACAGATTATTCATTGATCAAAGAATCAAATCTTTTATTTGTCACAACTCATTTATTCATTTAAAATTATTATATTAATTGGTCACAATTCATTTTTCAATTACAATTTAATCAATTGTTAGTCATAGTCACAATTGTTAGGTCACATATTAGAAATTAACCAATTATTAGTCACAATTGACCAAATAATTGGTCATAAGCATCCAACCCTATCTCATCACACTCACGACTACCGCCACGACCACCACAACGACCTTCACTATCACCATTATTGCCTCGCTCCAAAATATGGAAGCGCCACCACCACCCCTTTAACAACAAAAACCAATGCCTAACTGTCATCAATCACTTGTACCACCGCACCACTGCCACGACCACCTCCACCGCAACACCATCAACGCAGTAGAAATTTTGAAAAAAAAATATGAACTACACACCACCATCACCATTGCCGCATCGCACACCACCACTACTACCACCATCACACCATACATCACCACTACAACAATCATAGCCACGACTGCAAAACCACCATTACAACACCAAACACTATCAACCAACACACCACCACCAATGTCACCGTCAACACCACTACAAAATCCCTAAACCTACCATCGCCTACACCATCTTACCATACCACAGCCACCACCACAAAATTAGATCCAACACCGCTGCAACTCCAATCGACTTCGACCACTTTAGAAACGGCGCTCACCCAAAATTAACACCATAATCATCACCATAACCTTATCGCCACTATTAACAAAACCACCAATGCAACAAAGAGAGGTAGAGTGGTGAAGAAAAAGACGAGAACGGCGGAGGGCAGCCTCGATGAGTGAGATTCACTGGGCAAGAAGGCCAGGATGGCGACAACATCATCATCGTGGCTGCAGCGATGGATCTCGCCAGGTCTAATGTCGTCGTTTAGCTGTCGATTGATTATGGGGAGGGAGAGAGAGAGAGAGAGAGAGAACAGAGGTAGAGAGTGAATTGAATTCGAGGGTTTGGGATTTTGGTTAATAGAAATATTGATAAAAATAAAATTTTTGATTTTTGAATTGTTAAACTTTCAATCTAATCTTAGAATGTTGGATTTTTAAAGTATGATTTTGTATAATTTTCACTATAATTTATCTAATTTTATAGTAATAAAAATCTGACCGTCACTTGAAGCCAACAAAGCATATATTAACCTGTAAAAGCCTACTCTTTCCTGCATTAAGTTCAAGAAAGGTTGAAAAGGCTTGCCTATTTTTATTGAAGAAAAGAAGAATCTGGAAGAAAATGGAAAGTGTTCTCATTGAATCAAAATGTTTATCAGTACACAGATAAGTATAAACAACTAAACTACCAACTGACTTGACAGTTGTACACAGCTAGTTTCTATCTAAATTTGGCGCCAATAGTAGAGAAATTGCTGAGCTGCTGGAGTCCGTAATACTCCCCCTCAAGATGGACTATGCAAATTAAGGATAGCCATCTTGGAC
Organism: Olea europaea var. sylvestris; assembly: GCF_002742605.1. NCBI lineage: Eukaryota > Viridiplantae > Streptophyta > Magnoliopsida > Lamiales > Oleaceae > Olea > Olea europaea. The sequence goes on from NC_036246.1 coordinate 22,372,627, forward strand.
ATGAGAGGAAAGAGAAGAGATGATGGCAACGGTTTAGTGAATATATCAGCTAACTGGTGTTGAGTGCTAACTGGTAATAACTAGAAAAATCCATCATTAACTTGGTCTCGAATGAAGTGGCAGTCGATCTCAATGTGTTTTGTCCTTTCATGAAATATTGGATCAGTTGCAATGTGGATGGCAGATTGATTATCACAAAAAATCAAGGCTGGAAGTGAGATTGCGATTGATGGATCCAAGTAATCTCACATGCCAAAGAAGCCAAAGCCCAGTATTTGGCCTCTGCTGAGGATCTGGAGACAATAGTCTATTTCTTAGACTTCCAAGAGATCAAGGAGTTTCCAAGAAAGATAAAAAAACCAGTAACTGACTTTCTGGAATCAGGACATGACCCCCAATCAGCATTTGCAAAGGCACGAATCTGGAAAGGGGAAAGTGCATCAAACAATAACCTTTGAGTTGGAGTAGCTTTGAGGTATCTTAAGAGATGATGAACTGTATCTAAGTGAGCTTAGCGAGGCTGCGATACAAATTGACTTAATTTGTGGACAGCAAAGGTAATGTCTGGAAGAAGTATGGTCAAGTATAACAAGCGACCAACAAGATGACAGTACAGGGATGCATCTTCAATTAACTCTCCGTCAAAGGAGCTGAGCTTTGCATTAGGGTCCATTGGCAACACAGCTGGTTTACATGCCAAAAACTCGTATTCTCCAGGAGTTGCAAGGTGTAATGCCTTTGTGAAAGAAAAATCCCTTTCTGTGATCTAGCTATTTCTAAGTCAAGAAAATATTTTAGCTTACCAAGATCCTTCAACTTAAATTGGCTGTGCAAAATGGCTTTTAAAGAATCAATTGACTTAGTGTCTGATCGGGTGATAATTATATCATCAACATAAAATAACAAGGCGGTCAAAGAAGTACCAAACCCCTTTGTGAACAAGGAATAATCCGATTTAGACTGCTGAAAACCATGTAGCAAAAGTGCTTGACAAAACTTGGAGAACCACTGCCTAGAAGCTTGCTTTAGACCATAAATTGATTTATGCAACCTGTATACTAGTTTCTCCCCTTGAGATCCAACATTACAATGCTTGGCATGGCCTAAAGGTAAATCCATATAAATCTCCTCAAATAGGTCACCATTAAGAAATGCGTTATTAACATCCAGTTGAACCAGGTTCCAATTTCTTAATAGCATCAACTGTAAGCAAAATCTTGACTGTAACCAATTTTACTACTGGAGAAAAGGTTTCATTGAAGTCCAAACCTTCCTGTTGAGTGTAGCCTTTAGCTACTAACCGGGCTTTATATAGTTCTATGCTGCCATCTGATTTGAATTTGACTTTATATACCCATCGACATCCTGTGGAATGTTTGTCTTTTGGTAAAACTGTAATTGACCAAGTATGGTTTGCTTCCATGGCTTCCAATTCATCAGCCATAACCCTTTTCCAGTGATCATATTTTGCTGCCTGATGGTAAAATTGAGGTTCAAATGTGGATGATATATTGAAGAGAAGGGAATTATGAAGCCTTGTAAGATCAGGTTTTGTATAGAGGGTATAAGGAATGATTTTGAGGAGGAACGATGTTGGTTAGAAGATTGCAATGGAAATCACGAAGGTATGAAGGAACCTTACGTGTTCTATTGCCTCTTCTAGGAACAGGTGAAGAAGATGGATTTGAACCATGAATAAAGCTAGAGCTAGGGATATGAGGAACCTCATCATGATTGTATGCAGATGAAGGATTTGTATGAAGGCGATCAAAGGGTATGTCCTGAAAAGGATTTGGTAACCCTACATCAGGAAAGGGATCAATGATGTCATTGGAGGTTGAAATTGATTGGAATGGGAAGATGTGTTCATGGAAAACAACATATCTGGAAATGAAGAATGATTTAGAGACTATGTCATACAATTTGTACCCTTTAATTCCCAGAGGATAACCAACAAACACACATGCCTTGGCTCTGGGATCAAATTTGGTTCTATGGGAAGGTCAGGTGGAAGCAAAGCAAAGGCTACCAAAGGTTCTAAGATGACTATAATCCACAGGCTTGTTGTACAAAGAAACAAATGGTGTTTTGTTTTGCAAGATAGGTGATGGAGTCCTATTTATGAGAAAAATGGCTATGAGAATACATTCACCCCGAAATTGAATGGCGATTCTGGATTGAAAAAATAATGCATGAGCAACATTGAGGAGGTGTTGGTGTTTTCTTTCAACCACTGAATTTTGTTCTGGTCTTTCCACACAAGAGTATTGATGAATCACCCCTTTAGTGTTGAAGTAGTCTGTGAACTTCAATTCTTTTGCATTATCAGATCTAAAACATTTTATGACTTTATTGAACTGTGTTTCTATGAGTGAAAAGAACCTGGGAATAATGGTTGCAGCATCAGATTTTTGCCTCATCAAATAGACCCATGTAAATCTACTACAATCATCAACTAGTGTTAGAAAATATTTGTAGCCAGCATGTGTGGCCACATTGTAAGGGCCCCAAACATCGCAATGAACCAGGTCAAAACCAGTAGGAGATAAGTGGTTGTTGGAGACAAATGAAAGCCTTCTCTGTTTGGCTAAAGGGCACACAAGGCAAGGAACAGAAGGTTCTTTCTTTCTATCATCAAATCCCAACAAATCTTTCAACACATCCAACTTCTTGAAGGAGAGATGTCCAAGTCTATGATGCCAAACATGGCTAGTTACATTATTGACTGATGAATTACAAAAGTTCATAACAGGACTTGAATCAAATAAGACAACTGAATTATAAGAATTCTTTGAATTGAAAGAGCTTGCATTAATTATATAGAGATCTCCAGCCCTTTTTCCCTTGCCAATCATTTTCAATGTTGGTAGATCTTAAATAATACATGTATCAGTAAGAAAGTTGACACTTAATGAGGACTTTCTTGTTGAAGAACTCACTGACAATAGGTTGAATTTGAACTCAGGCACAAACAATACATCCTCAAGAATCAATTCAGGCAATATCTTTACATTTCCAATAAATTGAACAGGAAAGTAACAAATGCATTCTGAATTTGTGTGAAACTGTTAAATGCATATTGGTTTGAGCAAACGTGACTTGTAGCTCCGGAGTCAATTACCCAAACTGTTGGTGAACCAATCACTTGATTTGAGGAAATAGAGAAACATGTACCAGTCATATGATCAACACCAGATTCATGTTGTATTTTGATCTTTGCAGAAGTGAGATGAGTGTTCAGCATACTCATCAAGCATTGATATTGAGTAGGATTCAAAGTTCGTATGAAGTTTCTAACCCAACTTTGTCGTTGATCTGTCTGGCTATTTACTCCTCCAACTCTTTGCTTACGTTTATATCCAGGAAGAAACCTTTGCAGTCTGTAACATTTGTCAATGGTATGGCCTGTGTACCCACAGTACGTATACACAGGTCTTTTTCTCTTTTGAGATCTGTTGATTGATTGCCCTGCATTCGCCCATTTAGGCTCATTCTTGACATAGAGAGCCATTGAGTTATTACTGCCAGAAGCATCAACATTCACCTTCCTTTGGCAAGAGTATGGATTCAAGCCATCATCAGGTCTAGAATTGCTGGCTGATGATGAAAAAGTATGAACAGATTGATTTGGAATTTCTGAGGCCATTGATCAATCAGAAGTGGCAAGAAGGAAGCATAAAGTAATGCTCTGATACCAAATTGAAGAAATGAAGAATCTGGAAAAAAATGGAAAGTATTCTCATTGAATCAAAATGTTTATCAGTACATAGGTAAGTATAAATAGCTGAACTACCAACTGACTTGACAGCTGTACACAGGTAGTTTCTATCTAAATTTAGCGCCAACAGTAGAGAGTTGTTGGAGTCTGTAATAATTTTGGAGTAAAAGGATGTCACAGCCATTGACACAATAGAATAAAGCAAGAATGAAGTCCACGTACTTCCAGCTTCCTCAACGATGAGGTCGGTGGTTGCAACGTTCCATCAGACAAGCTGATTAAATATCCATGCCTCAAATCATTTTCATACCAACACCAATTGAAGACTTGTCAAGGTTCAAGAAAGTCCACCACAGAAATTCCATTTGTAGAGTGTGAAGCTCTCGCGGAATGCTATGGTAGGCTCCGAGCTCTTCATAGTTTTTGCCAAGATTGGAGCCGACCTCGACAGGGATAGTTGGATGCAAAACAAAGAAAAGAAAACCCAATATGTTTATCCTTGTGCACAAAGGCCTTGTAGTAGAGATTCCATCTCTCTTTTTTATTTTTTGGTAGGCAAAATAGTTATAGAATGTAATGGCCTACAGAAGTGGAATAAGTTGGAAGGCATTTTCTTGTCGTCTTCATCCGCGATCTCATGGCTAGATTTCTTAACTTGATGTATCTCTTAAGATCCAATTGTAGTAGCCACTTTCTTAGTCGGTTTATTCAACCTTTCGTTGGAAAATTCCTTTTCTCAAGGAAATTTTCACAAACCATTTTTCTTCCTTTTTGTGTAGTTTTGTTTCTTTTTTGTCGGCGATTTTCCTAGCTGATTTTTTCTAGGAAACTTTTGGTAGAGAAACTGCCTAAAAGAATTATATATTTTGTGGCTTTTTTATGTGGTATAATATGGTTATTGTATCGATTCCTACGATCCACAGACGGCGCCAATCTGTTGACCCCAAAAAATGAGGCAATAGAATCCTGACTGCATCCCCTCCATGAGAACTCACCTGTACACTGAACACCCATTAGAATGTAAAGACCACCGGCTGAGAAAAAGGTCCAATGACCATTTGCACTCTGACGATCAAGTCAACGGCCGGACGAGAGAAAAAGAGAATGCAAGAGAGAGAGAGAGCAAATTTAACTAGGATAAGAAAACATACATTTTATAGTGAATGAAACTCATCTATATAGGAAAATGTAAGTGGAAATGGGCCAAGTGGGCCTGACCCAATCTTAGGCCCAAAAATACCTCGCTTGATTAAATAGGTCAAATCCAATTAAATACTAGACGACCCATCGGCATATATGGGATCCCCTCCATTATACATATGCCACGTAATTTATAGGTGTAATAATATTCATCCCTCGATGACTGATGATGAGATTACATTTTGTAATGTTTTGTTACTAATGGGAAGACTTTTGAAATTCAGTTATCCCTCGTAAACTTTACGCAAAGTTTAGTGATAAATCAGAGAATTAACCTATGCACTTTAAATTCACCTTTATTTGATGAAGCTCAATGTGATTAACGAAAGAGCATCCCGTCAAGCTAAAGGATTATTCTTCCACCCCCAGAAAATTCAAAATTTGCTATAATCGGAAAATGACAAAGTGGTAACCTATAAAACCAAATCATTAAACTAATTGTTGGCAAAAAGCTCTGCTGTTCCCTAACAAACTAGTGAAGAAGAAAAGCAAATAGAAGTGTGGTTACACACGCTCAGGTGATTAGGTAAAATAAGAGGTAGAATCAGTTACAAGTTAGTCACCATCTCAATCTCTCTTTACGCTTTCTTTTTCTCTCTTTTCTAATTTTCCCCTTCTTTTCTTACTTTAGCTCTAGCCCTGTGTTCTTTGTATTCTGCATTGTTGCAGAATTCTAGTACTTTCTCTTAATTTTTGTAAAGCCTTATTTCTGTAAAAGGCTTAGACTTAAGGGATCGATAAAATATAAAACGTCAAGTCTAGAAGGGTATCCCCATAAACCTTAAACCAGCTCAAGAACTGGCGAAGCAGATGAAGAACACACCTCAAAATGGTTTCCATTGGTCATTTCACCGAGTTTAGCTTCCAAGATGCATTTATGTATCCTCATAAGCCCAGAGTCATGGCAGTTGGTTGGATGACTACTGCAGGGGCGGTGCCAGTGACAGAGGACGGAATCATCATCTTCTCTGAGATATAATTGTTGCCGATCAATGAGTAGACCGTGCTAGTACCCCAATGACCATGTCGGCTGTAGATCGCAAGCAGATGAATCTAGTGATGATAAGGAAAACAAAGGAGCGCAAGGAGTAAGTTTAAATTAAAATTCACTTGATCAAACCCTTGTGGTGGCGGATTTCGGGATGCATGAATGTAAACTTGTTCCAGTTTGGCAATTGGGATCAAATTGAAGTTCTGATTCACCAAGCATAAACCTTCAAAAGGGCTGCTGGAATTTGTGAGATCCTAAAATTGAAACCGGATGAGAATGTTTCTGCGGCTTGTCTATTTTCTTGATGCTGGAACGCAGTTTTAATTTTCATTCTGTTCTTCTAGGAAAATGGAGACTCACAGCCTCCAGGACATGGTAAGTTGTTTCTAGTTTCTATTTTTGTCTCGTTTTTTCACTTATAAATTTAAAGTTGATCAGTCAAAAATATCCATTTCAGAACAAACTAGTTCTGGTCTTTTGGAAACTTAGTTTTTGTTTTTATCTAATATAAGTTGCATCTGTTAATTAATCACTAAAACTAACTGCCTTAAGCAGTATTTAGGGAACTGAAATTAATTCAATTTATAGTTGAAATATTTCGTTGTGAAGAGCAAAGGCGTAGGCTGCGAAGGTTTATTACTAATCGTTTTATCGTCTGTGTTCGTTTACCTGTGCAGTCAGGAAGTAAATTTCCTTTGAAGACTTTCCAATCTCACAATTCACAAATTCAATTCATCCAGTATAAGGTTTATGCTTGTACTTGAGCTCAGAAATTCCGATTAGATCCGAACTGCCTATATGGAGAAGTTTTTATATGGATAAAGTTTGTACCGTCATCTCCAAATCCACCACCCAAGGGTTTGATCAGGTAAATTTCAATGCAAATTTATTTCTTGCTTTGCCTTCTTTTCCTTATCACCACAGAATCATCTGCATATGATCTAGTATCGAATGGCCATTGAGATATCAGCAGCAACAATTTCTCAGACCTGGCGATTCTATGTTTGCCACTAGCACTGCCCCACTACGGTCTTCCTACTAGCTGCTGTTATCAGAGGCTTATGAGGGATTCATCAGTGTTTCTAGGACAGCTTGAACTCGGTGAATTGACCAACAGGAATTATTTTGGAGTGATTTTTTCATCTGCTTCACAAGTTTTTGAGTGGTTTTCTGGTATATGACAATTCCTTTCTGGGAATTGAATCCCCAGTGTTGGCACTTTACCTATAATCTTCCTCATCAATATTGCGGTTTTGGAATTATAATTCACTTTAATTGAGTCAAAACCAAAATTTGGAACTGTTTGACACGACTTCTGCTTTTACTTCTTGTTGTAAATTAAAAAGTTTCCCGAGAAAACTACTTTCAAAAAATTGTTCAAATATGTTAAAAAAAACAGCTTCTTAATCTCAAAATCAGATTTTGAATAGCTCCTTAATCTCAAAATCAGATTTTGACTTACTACAAATCCTGCCAAATGTGACCTAGATTCAATTAGTAGTCTCTTTGAAATATTTATTACGTGGCACAGTTCCATTAGTCTCATAGAGTGATGAATAGTTAGTTTCTTCATAGTCATCACTCGTATAAACTTGATTGCTTTAGGCAAAAATTTTCTGCAAAAAATGAACTAAAATCTGCAGCAGATCATGTAGCTGTTGAATCAAGATATTATTTAGCAACCATAATCAAAATAAGGAGTTGATTTAATGTTAAGGGAGTGTTTATAATCAAATCTAAGAACTTGACGACCTTTTTTGTGAACTTTCAAGGCATGTACTGGGCTAAATGGTTGCTCCAGAACTGCTTCTACTTTTGTTACTCTCACTAATAAAAATATAAAGTTGATGCAGAGCCACTAATGGTCGTCCACCAGGTTTTACGGGCTTAGTTTCACAAATCCAAATCAACACCTCAAACCAAACGGCTCAAGAACACCTCAAGGCCTTCACCTACAGTTGCCAGAAGTTTACTCACTTAAAGAACCACCATTGAGGAATGTTAAAGCACCGAGAAGAAAGCCACAAAGGCAAGGTGAAGGTTGAAGTAGAAGACGGCAGAGAGAAAACCCCAGAATTGCCCCAAGAATACACAGTCTCGTGGAGGCCGAAAATGAGCAAGAATATATGGGCATCAATTGGACAAAAATGGTATGTCCATTAGGTTACAATAATGGGTCATGGACCCAACTGATATCAAATGGATTGTAGAGTAAGTCTCCAACAACACTAGCCATTCAAGTAGGTAAATAATCGGGCCATGAGCAACACAACTTAATTCGGTCACTTCAAATGGCCTAATTAACTTTTTGGGTCGGGTCATTTTAATTTAGGTGTTAATATGCCATTTAGTCATTCAGTCAATGCCAATTGAAAAATTAAACGGGGTTAACATCGTTGCTCGGGAGGTCGTTTGACAATAATTTGCCCAACAACATCCACCTTGGTATCAAAGGATCTGTTAATGACACCTGTAACAAAGAACCAATGGAATTGAAAATCATTTGCCTGTAACAATGTTTAGAAGAATCTTGCAGCTTCTAAACTTTATCAATGGCAACACCTTTGAGCTCATATATGAAGGGTTGTGTATGGACTTTTTCAAATCTTACCACGTCTTGTGATACAATGTCTTTAACGAAGTATAACCTAACATTGATGTGCTTGGTGTGTTTGTGGAAAATAGGGTTTTTGCATAGATGTATGTTGTGCATGTGGCTCATATAGAGTGGAACACAGGTCGTGGATCAAATGGACTGATGCCATCGCGGAGTAGAGTGGAGTGAGAGGAGCGGAGGGCATTGAACGGAACATTTCGAGATGCATCGTCGTAACCGGATGGAGCAGTCGAGCTACCCTTAAATTGATTAAACTCATCATTAGTAAAATCCATCTGTAACTAGTATAGTATAAAATACAGAATATTAGAGTACGACTATATGAGAGTAAAATAAATTGAATATGAGATTGAGAGCAAAAAAAAAAAAAAAAAAAAAAAAAGAGTTAAAA
>NC_036246.1:22381713-22412607 GCF_002742605.1 Olea europaea var. sylvestris
AAAAAAAATAGTATAAAATACAATGGGCTAGCTGCCGTTACAGGAAGCTATATTATAACTGCCTATAACGGCAGCTTGAGTAAATATATGTATTATTTTTTTTTTATATTGAACTTTGATCTTCGAATTCAGGCGGGCCTTATCACAGGCCATTTTGGCCCGTGTGACTCGTCGAGCCACAACGGGCCGGATCGGGCTCGGGCCAACGCCCCAAAATGGGGCTAGCCCCGAGCCTAGGCTCGCTCCATCCGAGCCACGAGCCGCCTGAGCCACCGAGCCGGTTTGACATCCCTAGTACTATATAGTAGCTATTGACCAGTCGTCCTTATATTTAGACCTCTTTTTAATGATCATTTGTCTCGAGGTAGGGTGATAGCTACAACAATGCTAGATTTTCTTATTGTCAGTTATGTTGAAGATCTCAACTTGGAAAGTGTTTAAAATTTAAAGGAGTTGGTGTCTATTATCACTGTGGCTAAGGAGACACCTCAGAAGAATTGTCCAGTTTTATCATAGCAGAGTGAAATGTTACAGATGATGCTTCTTCATCAAAGTGTTGGTAGTACAAGACAAAATCAAATTCAGAGAGATGCATTGGCTAACAGAGCAGGTATAAACAATAAGATCTAGTCCAATATTGCGAATGGTAACGATACTAAACCAAAAGATTAGGCAGGATGACCAAAGACCAAAGGCAAAGTTTTTGGTATAACTCAGTAGGCAGCAGAGGAGTCATTGGATGTTATTATGGATATGTTGTCTATTTTTGATAGAGATACTCGTCTTTTGGTTGATCTTCAATCCACACATTCTTTTATTTCATTTGCACTTCCTTTACACACAAACCAAAAGTTAGAAGCTTTAGGCAGTTGTTTGGTACTCGGTACACTAATAGGTAAGTCATTATTAGTAGACAGTATAGACCGAGATTATGAGATTAAGGTAAATGAGTATGAGTTAAAGGCAAATTCGATACCTCTTGGCATACATGATTTTGATGTTATTTTGGGTATTGACTTTCTAGCTACATATTGAGCATCAGTTGATTATTTTCGAAAAGAGGTCGTGTTTAGACAACTTGTATAGCCTGAAGTTATATTTAATGGACATCGTAGAATCTTACCATCTTGTGTGATATCCACTGTCGATGCTAGAAAATTACTCAACAAGGATTGTCATGCAAATTTGGTTTATGTGATTGAAACAGATTCTAGCAAAATAAGACTCGTAAACATCCCAGTGGTCAGAGACTTTCCCGATGTATTTCCAAAAGAACTACCAGGTTTACCATCCGACAAAGATATCGAGTTCACTATAGATCTGATCCCAGGAACCGTACATATTTCACAGGCACCATATAGAATGGTCTGAAAGAATTGAAAAAGCTAAAAGTTCAGTTGTAATAGTTGATAGACAAGGGCTTTATCAGACCTAGTGTATTTTTGTAAGGAGCACCAATTTTGTTTGTAAAGAAGAAATATGGCACCTTGCGATTTTGCATAGATTACAGACAGCTAAACAAAGTGACAGTTCACAATAAGTACTCATTGCCACGTTTTGATGATTTGTTTGATTAGCTCTTTTATTTCTAAGAGGTGGAATAGATTAACCTCATTGAAGTGTAATGATCATATGTTTGTAATGTATCTCCATTATTTTGTTACTAGCAAATACCACTATTTTTTATTTTGGATCTTCCAAATCATTCCCGCAAGAGATCTGGACAGAAAGACGGGTATTCCTTGCTCATTATCGGACAATTACTTTTTCACAAATTTCATGGCTTCATAGTGCTACAGTATTTTCAAAGATTTATTTGCGTTTTGGATACCATCAACTTAAAATCATGGATAGTGATTTGCCAAAGATTACTTTTAGGAAAAGGAATGGTCATTATAAGTTTCTCGCGATGCCATTTGGGTTGACCAATGCACCAACAGCATTTATGAATATGATGAATAGAGTGTTTTACCAGTATTTAGATAGATTTGTGATTGTATTCATTGATGATATATTAGTGTATTCTCAAGATCATGATGAGCACATAGAGCATTTCAGAATTATTTTGCAGATACTATGCGATAAGCATTTGTATGCTAAATTCAGTAAATGTGAATTTTGACTTGATAGAGTTGTATTTTTTGGACATGTTATATTAGCAAAGGGAATTTATGTGGGACATAGAAAACTGAAGCAGTGGTGAAATGGGAAAGGCCTACTAATGTGACAGAAATATGAAGTTTTCTTGGCTTAATAGGTTATTATCGTCGTTTAATAACGAATTTTCTAAAATTGCTCTTCCTCTAACCAGTTTGACTAGAAAGAATGCTAATTTTTGTTTTTTTTTTTTTTGGGAATGAAGATTGTGAAATTTTTTTCCTAGAATTGAAGAATTCGTTAGTTATAGTTCCAGTTCTTACCCTTCCGTCTCCAGGTGAAGAGTTTGTGATATATAGTGATTCTTTACTTCATAGTCTTGGTTGTGTTTTGATACATAATGGGAAGGTTATAGCATATGCTTCGAAACAATTAAAGAAACATGAACTGAGTTATCCTACACATGACTTAGAGCTAGTTGCAGTTGTTCTATCCTTGAAGATTTAGAGACATTACTTGTATGACGAGAGATGTCAGTTATATACAGATCATAAGAGTTTAAAGTATATTTTCAATTAGAAAGAGTTGAACTTGAGCTAAAGAAGATGGTTATAGTTGATAAAAGATTATGACCAGAAGATTAATTATCATCCTGGAAAGGTCAATATAGTTGTTGATGCTTTCAGTAGAAAGACATCTAGTCCTATGACTCAGACTAATGCAATATGTTCTTCTTTGTTTGGTGAGTTCAGAGTTTCACATGTTCAGTTGTCAGTTACCAGTATAGGAGCGTTGTTCGCCAATTCCCAAATGAGGCATACTTTGATTGACATAGTTAGAGAAGGTCAAACTTAAGATCCAGTGTGGAACAAATTGAAAGAAGAAGTTAGTAAGGGTAAGCATACAGATTATACCATTCAAGATGATGAAACTTTAGTTATATGAAGCAGATTATGTGTTCCATATGATTCGAAATTAAAGAAAGAGATTCTAGAAGAGGCACATAGTTCAACTTAAGGGATACATCCAGGTAGTACTAAAATGTATTGTATTCTCAAATAACACTATTGGTAGCACGGAATGAAGAGAGAAATAACTGAGTTTGTATTTAGATGTCTCATTTGCCAGCAGGTAAAACCAGATCATCAGAAATCAGTAGAATTGTTACAAACATTGGCTGTTCCTGAATAGAAATGGTATCACATTACTATGGATTTCTTATTTGGATTTTTCCATACTCAATGGGCATGATGGCATATGGATCATTGTAAACAGATTGATGAAGATTTCCAGATTTTTGCCTATAAAAGTCACTCACTAGATAAATTGGAAAATACATATGTTGATGAGATAGTCGGTATATATTGGACACCAATATCTATTGTTTCAGATAATGATTCTTGTTTCACTTCTAAATTTTGGCATAGTTTACAGAAAGCCGTGGGTACTAAATTTCATTGAAGTACAACTTTTAATCAACAGATAGATGGTCAGTCAAAAAGAGCTATACAGACTTTGGAAGACATGTTACAAACTTGTGTACTATAATTTAAAAGGAGTTGGGATACTCATCTTTATCTAATAGAGTTTGCTTATAATAACAGTTATCATTTAAGTATATAAATGTTTATTTTTAAGTACTGTATGGTAGTAAATGCAGAGCTTCAGTATATTGAGATGAAGTGGGAGAAAAGAAGTTATTTGGTCCAAAATATATTCAGATTATTTGTTGAGAAAGTAATGATAATTAAAGAAAAGTTAAAGACAACTCAAGATAGACAGAAGAGTTATGCAAACAGATGCAGAAGAAACCTTGAATTTGAAGTTGGGGATAGAATTTTTCTACAATTATCGTCATGGAAGGAGGTTACCAGATTTGGTAAATGGGGTAAATTGAGTTCGAGGTATATTGGCCCATATGAAATTGTTGAATGCATTTGTCTAATTGCTTATTGATTGGCGTTACCAATGGAATGGTCCAAAATTCATAATTTGTTTTATGTTTCCATGCTTCGTAAATATATTTCAGATCCGTCTCATGTTTTGGAATTACAACATGTGGAGCTGAAGGAAAATCTTACATATGAAAAAGAACCAATTCAAAAATACTTGACAAAAAGGAATAGGTCTTGGGTAGTAAGACTATTTCTTTAGTTAAAGTCTTATGGAGGAATCATGCTATAGGAGAAGCGACGTGGGAAAGTAAAGAGGAGATGCATTCTCAGTATCCATGGCTTTTTAATACTTAATCAATTGAATTTTGAGGACAAGATTCTTTGAAGGGGTGAGTATTGTAAAGTAAATTAAAAACCAAGTTAGACCTAAAACTTTAGTCAACATTATCAAGCTTAAAAAAGAAGAAGAAGAAATCAATAAAAAGACAAAAAGGTCTGGGGTGGATTGATTATTTGTATTTAACCCAAATCAATTCAATACCAATCCATTTACATTACTTTACATATACAGACAGAAAGGAAATGGTGACAGAGAGAAAAAAGAAAGAAGGAAAAGAAAAAGAAAAGGAAATAAGAAAAAGAAAAAGAAAAAGAAGAAAAATTAATAAGAAGAAAAAAGTTTGACAATGTGGTTTATGTTATTAAGCTTGAATTTCTCATGGGGGCTGACAAGGGATGTACCTCTAGTTTTCATAGGAGGATGGTCCACTTGACAGTGATATTGTAATTATTGGCATCTCGAGTGGGACACTTCTTGGGTGATCATGGGGACTATCATGGAATATGCCTATAATGATCACAAGAAGATGGGCCACTCGACTGTGCCTATTTGATTATTGATTGTTGATGTTGATATTACATAGAGCTGTATACTGTACCTAGTATGTGTGCCAAGAGCCCAATAAAAATGGAAGTTTCAAAAGAAAATTTTTTGAGTTTACATTGATGATTCATCATGTCTGCGAAATGATATTTTTTAGTAATACCAGAATGATTCCTCTCTTAACTATCATGACCTGTTAAGTGATGTATACTCGATTTTGATAAAAATGTATAAATGAAAAAGTATAATTATTTTCAAACTTCTCAACTCACTGAGTTATTAACTCATCTATTTTTCATGATTTTTCTTATCAGGTAATAGTTGAGTTTTTGGGCATCTTCTAGAGTTAAGTCTTTGATTTTGGAGTCAGAGTCACACGATAGTATTTTTCAATATGACTCATTTCATGGAGCATACGGTTAGTGTTTTGGGGACACGTTCATTTTTTGATGTGATTTTGCATCACTTCTAGAGTTATGGGGCTCACTATGTACTTTGCTTCCATATATACATTTCATGTTATTTTCATAATAAGAGTTGAAATTTCGGCTTATTTCTATTGTGTTGTGTGATTTTTGGGATTTATGCATAGTGAATTGCAAGTCGGTTTTTCCTATTTACATGGTAGACAATGTCGGAATTTTATTAAAAATAATCTAAAAAAAGTTGTATATTGTAGTAGCCTTGATGGTGGGTTTAGTAGCGTCATACAGAGCAAGGTGTGTCAAGAACCCCATCAAAAGTGTCAAAAACTTGTATTTATACTTCTCCACTCGTTTGTATTGAAAATAGGGTTTCTTGTGGTTTTATATGGGTCAAAAAATGTAACATTTGCGACTACAGGTGGCATCGCAGCGGAGCGTCAAAACCTCTAGTGAAATCACGACACCACACCTTGGGTCCTTCTTCTGGTTTGTGATGCCTTAGGCCATGGGTTTGGTGTCGTTGCGTCACACCTGTGTTGTAGTGGCGCAAAGTAGTTGTTATTTTGGCATCAGAGCATCACTCTTCCTTTCTTTACATCATGGCTTGACTCTTTTGCTACTCTCATTCCTCTTTTCTCCTTGATCCATGCCAATAGCTTTGTTTTACCATTTCTTCCTTGATTTGCACCGTCTTGTCATTTATGCAAAACAACACCAATAAACACATTAAAAACATTCATTACCCATAAAATCTAGCTTATAATCAAGTTGAAAATGGAATAAAACACGTGAGCAAAACAAATTTGTCAAGAATCCCCAAACTCATTAGTTTGCTAGTCCTCAAGCAAACACAAGAAAAAGGAAAATAACTAAGAACACAGACAAAGACTCAATTAGATAGCCTGTCTTTTGGCTCAGTGTTGTGAATATTATATCACATTTATTAACGATCACATAATCACAATGCAAGTGCTAACCTTCCATTTATTCAACACAAAACGGGTGTGTGGGTGTGTGTATAAAGTGTAACGCTGTACATTTATAAGTTGGTTCACTTCCCATCACCCAATGATCAATTTCTCCATTCTTCGCTCATAAGATTTACATACCCACAAACTTGTTTTCTCTTATTCGCTCACCATAGTATAATTCTAAAATTTACTTTATATCAATTTCTTATACCATTCTAATTTGGTTTTGTTCAACTGGTGACTTCAACAATTAAGTCATGTGACGATTTTCCAAATTTATGAGTGTATTAACAATCTAGTTTATACTAGATGATTCAAACCCACTAGTTCTGTAGACCATCCCAAAAATCATTTTCTTTGTATATATATATATATATTCAACTCAATATTTGACTTTATCCGTTTTTCCTCTTCTTGACTCATGTAGCAAGCTTTTAGTCGTTGTCTACTTGGATTTTTGAATACCAACGGGTACCAGGTTTCAAGATACCGATATGGACTTACTAACTCGAATAAAAAGTGTACAGACATGAAGAATAGACTAAATAAATACCATTCTTTTTTTAAATAAAAAACACATAATTTACAAGGATTGGATCCCCAGCATTTTGGTAATCACCAAGATCTTACTAGAAAGTTACATACACTCCATACAATCTTTTTCACATGCATGGAATCACCAAAATCTTAAATCATTTTTCTCACCGGTTAGAATGCCTCAAATTATTATGTATATGGTTAAAGGATATTATGAATTATGGGTTAAAAAGTCAAACACGTAATTCATCTATTTAGCATATGCATATGAACTTTCATGTTCTTGTATGATGCTAAAGTTAATTATAGTGTATTCACTTTACGTAAATAGGTAGAAAGTTCAACTCAAGTATACAAATCTTCCACAGTCCATAAACTATCATGTGCTCTCAAGTATATTCATCATAGTTGACAAAGCTATTTAACTTACACAAGCATGCAAACTTATATATATATATATATATATTTGTGTAAAAAAAAAAAAACCTATAGCAATTAACCTTGACGATTTACCCTCTAAACTTAAATATACGTTGTCTCCAATATGAAAATAATACAAAAGAAGGGTAGGACTTCCTTGAATACATAAGTGGGTGTCATCGACATTGCCTTGTTGAGATGGATACTGGTTGGCTAGATGATATGGGAACGTTGGCTGCAGAGGGAATGACATGTGGGGATATGCAGAGGCTAACACCAAGAAGAACTCATTCTGATATTAATACTGTGTATACATAGAGTTCTGCAACTGTTGATATTGATTGATCATGAAGACCTATAGTTGATCAAGTTGATGTTGGATTCCATCATGTGTCTCCTTTTTCCTCAATTCCAACTCTTCTCGTCTCTGGGTTAGCTGCAATTCTATAGCCTTAATTCAACCAACATCGTCATTAGTATAACAACTGATAGGCAGAGGACGATGGGGGCAAGATGACTGAGCATCTATATCCTGTGGTGGGGCATTGGCAAAGAGCTACTTGCTAGATAATTGCCAAACGATCGTTCTAGTCAGGGCTGGCTTAGGGTAAACTATGTTCTCAACTGGGGATGTCACAATTCTTCTTTTTGTACATAGAGCATAAATCAGTGAATGATAGCCCAGATAAACAATTGTAGACCCTCTGAGTGCTCGCAAAAAGTTGGTTTGAATGACCATGTCCACGTCATCACTAATGCTCCTCTGAATAGCATAATTCAACAATTCCTATTCTTTTGTCACCTCACTAATATTGCTATTTGGTAGAAGTTTAGTATATATGAAATAATGCCATGCTTTGTATTCACGAAACATGCCCACAGTCGGCAATTTGGTGACATTAGTGCCGAATCGTTTCCATGTGATGTCAGATGGGCTAATTCTCGAATTGTGTCCACTCAATCGATTGTCTCCTCTTTACTCATTCTGAAAAAGTTATCTTCATCAATATTTGGAATAGTGATTTGTTAAAAATTTTTATTTAGAATATGTGGTTAAAATATAGGAAATATATTTTAAGTTTAACAGTAAAATTATTTTATTGGAGCATGTGATTGAAAACGAGTTTTCAGGAAAATAAGATGGGTTAAATACACCCATGTCCATTGTACTTTATGCTTAGTATCACAATGACTATCAAAATTGATTTTGATTAATTATGATCACACTTCATGTAATGTTTTAGTCAAGCCACTCTGTTAATGAAACATCATTTATTTTACAGAAAATCCTATCGAACAAACAGCTTTCTGACACGTCCTTTTAATCTATAATTTATTAAAATATCACATTAAGGGAGAATCATTTTTGGAACGATTTTAACCCCCTTACAATTTAATTATTTCAATAATACCTTACTTTTCATTTTCGATATGTAATAAATACTACATAATTATTGTCATTTATGAAATTTGTGTTATTAATCTTAATTAATTAACATTAACATTAACATAAATTCAATGAATTTTCACTTGATGAATCTTGAGTTACATGAATCTAAAGTTATTATAGATGAATTTATTCATATTCATGTATTTTAATAGGTGTTTAAATTTATATATTAACAATTAATTTCTATGTATCAAATGTCACATAAAAAAAATTGGTCATTCATAGTATTTCATCATTTCAAAAAATTTGAATCATAAAAATTGAGTTTTGAGAGTAAATTTGAATACAATTTTATTCTCTTAAATTTCTAGGCTAAATTTTATTTTTTATTTTTTAAATTTGTTTGAAACGAATCAAATCCTCCAACAAATTGGTACCAAATATTACTTTTATATCATTTATAAAATATTTTAGAATAACGTGGAATGCACTTTCAATTTTGACTAGTATATCCAAATGTATCAAAATGAGTAAATAAGCGTATTTTCTTTTGAACCAAATGTATTCTTCTGGGGAAACATTATGAAGAAGTATTTGGCTCAAAAGAAAATATGCATATATACTTAATTTGATACATTCGAATATATTAAATGGACATGTCAGCGAGCCTTCAATTTGCAGGAGACAATGGCTTTTATTACACAGAATAATAATGCTATCTAGATAGCATTACTCAATTACAAAACAAGATACAAAAGCAAGTAAAAATGTATTGAAAAGCAAATATGAAGGGTTAAGAATGAGTAAAGGAAATAATATAGTAATGAAAAAGTAATTGATGGAATTCTGTCAATTAGTCACTACAAAAAAGGGCTCCACCAACCAAAAGATTTAGCGACCAATAAAACATAGTTGCTATAAGACATGTTCAGCGACCAACTAAAATCTTGAACAATAAGTATTACTTATCCAGAGCTTTGTTGCACTAATGAATATGAGTTAACATCCTTTTGCAGGATCGATCAATGATCCGCATCTATCCTCCCAATCACCACCGTTAGTTGGTGCTGCAGTACTAAAATTATATTGTTGAAGTTACAATTTATCTTTTGGTGGTTAAATAATAGATATTTATATTATACATTGATTATTACTACTTGTCATCTCTCTCCCTATATATATAGTTTTTAAAATTTAAAATTTTATTGATTTTCAATATTACTGAATTAGTAATTTTGATGGTTGAAAATTGAAATATTTGACAAATTATTTGCAGAAACAAAAAGTATTAATTATAACAGCATTGATTCATACCTCTAGTAACCACATATTGGTTAATATTATTTATTCGGCAACCAAATTATGGTCACTGGAAAGTAAGGAAAAAAAATTATTGTCATTCGCTGACCAAGATTTTAATTGTTGTGCTTACATTGTCCTTCAATGACCAAGATTGGTCACTAAAGTTATCAATGTTTACCGACCAAAGATTGGTCCAATAAAGGTAGCACTATTCACCTACCATAGGTTGGTCGCTTTATCGTTATCTTCACCAACCATTTATTGGTTGTTGTATGTGTGAATTTTTTTTCCTAATCTATTTACCAAGCAACGTTTGGTTGTGAAAGGGTATAATCAACTAACTTTTATCAATTATGAGGGCCA
Source organism: Olea europaea var. sylvestris (assembly GCF_002742605.1). Classification (NCBI taxonomy): domain Eukaryota; kingdom Viridiplantae; phylum Streptophyta; class Magnoliopsida; order Lamiales; family Oleaceae; genus Olea; species Olea europaea. The sequence continues at coordinate 22,391,997 of NC_036246.1, forward strand.
AAATGTAATCCTTTCAATGACCATTTTGGTTGCTAAATGTATAACACTCAACGAACCACCCATATTGGTCGCGAAGGACATTTGACAACAATAGATCAACCAATTTTTCCCTTTGTAAGCCACCAAAAATCAAAACCTATACCAACCAATATGTGCTCGTTGGAGGTGACATGTTCAACGACCATCCCTATTGGTCACTAAAGAGGTTCACCAATAGTGAATTCGTGAGATTAAGAGACTACAAATGTATGGGTCTTAAATGCCCTCTAGCGACCAAGAAATAAATTTAGCGAACAACAAATTTGGGTCACTAGATGCAATTTTTATTGTAGTGATTGTTGGAAATTAGATTCTAAAATGTTAATATTTATCGACTTTGACTAATGATTTAAGCAGGATTCTTTAGTCGAATACAGAGTACTATACGCTAAATGTATTTTATTTCCTATTAGATTACCGTATATATTTAATTGCTCAAAATTAATTTCGGAAGAATGAAAAATTAAGTCTAACACTGACGTGCTTAAAAGTATGAAAACCGTTAAAAATTAGAATATCAAAATACGATGGAATATTGTACTATCGTTGACTTAAAAATCATGTCATTTCGGATGTAAAAAGTGTAAAATAAATATTTTATATATTGTCACTAAAAATCATATCTTGCTTATAATATTGAGTGATTGTTACATTCAATGATTGACTAAGTTATCTTTTATGTTTGCCCTTTCACCTTGTTCTATCACATAGCGTTGGTTATTGTGTGTACAAGTATTTGATTGATTTATGGTAATAATAGTTGCATTGAGATCAAATTAATAAAGAATAATACTATTCATAGTTAATAAAGAATAATACAATTCATAGTCAATGATTTCAGTAATCGTCCTATGTGACAACTTGTTATTTGAGTTATTAATTTCATATAAATTCGTTGCTTTAAATGGCAAGTTAAAGCCTCTAATAATAATCTGCTACATAAAATAAATATTATAATCATTGACTATGAATATCAATACTCTTTAGAATAATACTATTCATAGTAAATGACTGCAGTAGTCGTTCTATATGACAACTTCTTATTTGATGCATTAATTTCATACAATAATGTAGCCTCAAATAGTAAGTCAATGCATCAACGACTGTGTCAATCTTCTTGTTCAATAGTTGGCATTCTTATAGAATCAACATTTGTTAGATATATCCAATGCCTAGCATTCATGTTGAATCATTGGGCATTGTGGTTACAGTTGTGTTTCTCCATTTCAACATTGCATTACATTTGAAGCTTGATAAAGTCATAATTGAAGATTTTGTCTAGTATTGCAAGGTATACTTGGAACTAAACTTTATAGAGTATTGCCATTATATAGTCTCGGTGGTTTGTGAACGAGAAAATAGAAAAGATGATTTTTGACAAGAAGAGGGGTAGGGGAAAATCAAATATTATTGTCGTTATTACAAATGCATAGATTATGCATAGGGGATGCTTGAAATGGAACTCAAACATAGCCTCCCAATAATGCACAATTTGTGAAAGTGTGATTCTATAGATGAAGACCTTTGAACGATAGCCATGGAGAGCATAGAGAGAATTGTAAAGTTAGAAAACCTGATCTCAAAGGAGCCTTGATCGCGGATGGTTCTCAAACCCTAGATCCTTCCGATGGTATTTCGATCATGTAAGGGACTCAAGAGACAAAGAGAAAGAGAATGTTAATGTAGCTGTTAGGGTTAGACCAAACCTCTAGCTGCTAATTAAGCATCCAAAAATAGGATAGTCAAACTTTCCTAATGTCTTGAATCAATACGACCGCTCAAAACTGCAGATAAAGGAGCATGGGGCATCAGGGGAGAATTCAGAAGTTTGAGTTAGTACGAATGGCCATTGACCATCTACCGTCGAACACAATAAAATATTAAGCTCTTGTTTGAGCCTCATTCTTACCAAAAAATGTATTTTTGAATAGTGTATTGATAGAAAATGTGTTGTTAAAAAATAAAGAAAAGTTTTGGATTTGCGTGTAATATTATTTTAATGAAAAATGTATGGTTGAAATAGGTCAAATCATCGATGAAAAATGTATTTTGATGGAAATAATGTGGCTCAAACAAGGGCTAAGAGCTCATTTGATACCCATTTTTCATTTTGGAATAGTGATTTGATAGAGAATTGTGGTTAAAAATAAAGAAAAGTTTTAAATTTGTGTGTAATATTATTTTATTAAATAATGTGTGGTTGAAAAGAATAGAGAATAAAATGAGAATCAAACAAAGCCTTAAGTTTAAATATAACAATTATTTTGTTCAAATTGAACATATATAATTCTATTATAAGAATAAACTAAACTCTTCAAATGATATTGTTGTCAAGTTTTGTATAACTCAAAGGAAGAGCGCGGATTCAAATCTTTACGATTATACTTGCATTAAAACAGTTAAAACCTAACAAATATTATTTTGTTAAAACTTAGTGACAAGATTTAAGAGGTGTTGTAGTGGCAAATTTACAATAATCCTTAAAAGAGGTCATAGTTAAATCACCTTTGGTTCCTCTCCCTACTGAGTTTTGATAAAAATTGTAGAATAAAACTATTGAACAACAAATTTATTGGCAAGAGATTTGAACCTAGGACTTCAAAATTTGTACATGCAAGCTTTGACCAACTGAATTACAAGACATTTGTGAAAATAAAATGAATTAACATAATATAAGCTAAAAGTTTAATCTATTGTAAACAAAAAAATTTACTCCCGACGGATCCAGCATGCGTGCTAGCTAGGTGTTGGATCAGCCATTGCGAGGCATTACACATTGGTGATACCCCGGTAAGTCCGTTTCAGGTGGAAAAGCAAGCTGATCTTAGAATTCTGGGCTTGAGTAGTGGGCCTAAATGTAGGGAAAAAATGAGGGGAAAATTTCATAAATAAGAGGTTAACTATCACCTATTTCAAAATTAAGAACAAAAGTTTCAAATTTTAAGAATCAAATATTTATTACAATTTATTTATGATCTTATTAATTAATTATGTATTTTATTAATTAAATATATTAAAGTCATAAATTTATACAATTTGGTCACAAATTCACAAATTTAGTTACTTACATATTATTTTTCGGTCACAGATCAAAATTTTTATGTCACAAATGATTTTATAGTCACAATTCAAAAATTTTATAGCTTACAATTTGTTCATCGTTCACAAATTACGAACATTATAAGTCACAATTTATTATACAGTCACAAATTATCAAAGTATCTGTCACAAATTAATAATTTTTTAAGTCAAACATTATTTTTTGGTCACAGTTCATCTCTTTTATTGGTCACATATTGTTTATTGGTTACAAATTAACCAATTTAATGGTCACAGTCAACTAAATAATTTGTAACTGTCATCAATGCTCGTGACCACCACCTTACCATTGCCTTTAACAGCACCATCGTCGCCGTCACGGCAAAAATAACCATCACCTACAATAAATCTAACACATTACGAAAAAATCAACAAATCGTTGTGCTAGATTTATCGTACCTCACCACCACAACCATCGACAAAGCACCATTTTTCAACTACAAAACCACAACCCATCAACAAATCCAAGCTAAATTCACCACCACTACCACCTCCATTGACAAAATCCACCAGATCCACCACCGATCTAACATCATCGCACCGAAATAATTGATCACAAACCGCCTCTAAAACCACTGCCTCACAACCATAGCACCTACGAAACCACCACAACACCACCACGTACACAGCATATAGCCACCGCCACCGCTACAACCATCTCCTCTATCTTAATCTACACAATACCATAACCACCATACCTATTAAAAAGTTCACAAACTCGCGGCCACCACCGCATTCTAATACCACCTGCACTAGCACGGGCAAAAACACTGCAAGACCAATGTAATAAGATAAAAGCAGTAGCCGAGAAACCTCCATTGCTGGTTGCCACACCACAAAAGCAGTAAGTGATGCTTTAATCTCGACGCAGAAGCTAGGTAAATGGCATCCAAAGCGTAAGGAGATGTCACCCATCAAGTGAAGGCATTGTGTAAGCGCAGCACTAGCAGCGTTATGTGAGCACAACGGCAGCAACGTGGCGATAAAGAGAGGGGGTTGAAATTTCCTAAAAAATGTGGTTGTGAATGAACCCTGTACCAATTGAGCCTAGTGTCACATTCGCAAAGAGGATCAAAATCATCTAATGAATCGAAAACTACCACTAAGATTGGACTGACCCATAAGGTGGAAATTGACAAATTGCGTAGATGACATTTTTAGTGATATTCAATTAATCGTGGGTTTAAAATAGTGAGGCTAGGGTTTGATTAATGGGAAGAAATTAGACACAACTAAAGCAACAATACAAGTTGTGATGCAGAGGACAGCAAGATGAATGAATACTTCGAACTGGCCTCTTGATCACTTGTTAGAATCACAATGTCAAGAGTCAAGATAGGTCCGACAAAAATTGGTAGAGGAATTAGTGCACGACCAATTATTCAGGGCCTTGTAAGTTGTCCTTTTTAGGTGAAAATTGAGACCAGAAGGCTATCAAAAAAGCAAAAACTCGAAAAAAACAAGAATGGGGTTAGAAGGATAAAAAATCGCTAATTCATACAGACCTTCGAACCTGCCCTACCAATAACCAGATACGTATGCATAAATACTACTCAATAGAGTAATTATTCAAGAGGATACGAGGAATATGGTGTTCTAGAATTACACCGTTAATAAAGTGACTCATACTTAGGATTGAGGCTACTGGTTTTATTTTACGTCTCAAGACTTTCTCTATACGAGTGATGCTTCGAGATATATATGCATAACGATGTTGGAATGAATTATCTTTTTCGAGAGTAGATTATGGTTAGTTACGAACACCAACAAAAGTAGTGCTTATGATAGTGACTATAAACAAAGTGTTTTTGGTATGCATAGTGACAATTTTATCTATGACTAGGTCACATAAACGTATAAAACTCATTTCTAGTTTTATTCTTCAGTTCCAAACCTCTTGAGTGGTTAAATTTTTCTACATTTGTATTAATTAGAGGTTATAGCACTTGCCTCCTTCCTAAATTTTTATTGCCTTATTATTTTTGTTACTCGTCACTCCAATTGCACAATTTGATTAAAAGTGAGCTTTCGCTTTGATATTTCATATAGTTGTGCTTTCGCTACTTCAGGCCTGGTGGAGCTAAGACTGGAGCTGATACTATTATGATTTATTCGATATGATTTGTACGATAATTTCTACCCATTAATGCATTGTACAAGGTCAATATGTTGGGGTAAGGAGTAGAGGCTATTAGAAGAAAAAGTAATAATTTTTGGTTTCCTCAATTTTTTTGTTACATTTTGAAGGTTTATTGGATGAGTTCAACCGCCTCGTCTTTTATAATATTGTAATTGCTCAACTGAAGTTGTTCTTGTCTTCCTCTACTGTAGTTTTTCTGGTAGAGATTTTGAAGTTGGTTGAGAGGATAATGTTGAAAAAAATGAGCTGTCGCTAATTTTGGCACAAAATTTGAATGAGACCCAATTGGTTATTTTGAAAGTTCAAGATTGATTTGTGTTCTCCTTAGTGAGAACATTGAAATCATGTATTTAATTGCCAAAAATAATGTTCGGGTAAATGAGAAATTGGAGCTCAAAATGTGTCAATTGAAATGAGTTTATGTTGTTGGAGGGAAACCATTTAAGGTTGTCATACATAGGAAAATTATGAAAACAAATAACACCTTAAATATGATTGCACTTTGAAATTGTGTGATCATGGGGGGCAAATTGAATCGAAATAAGCTACGAACGTGGAAATTAGACCTTTAGAAAAGCCTATGTTTTGCTAATATTTTTCCTCCAACAGACCGTTTAAATTCCGAAACTGCCGAAACTCAAATATTCATTGTCACTATATAAAGTTAATGGCATTCATAGTATTGAGCTTATATAAGCAACTCGGTGTCGAACAATTCTACACAAGGGAAAACCAAAACAACATACATAATTTACAGAACATAGTTTCTGCATAATTTTTTGTCTACATACTACATAGTCACACAATTCCCTGTCTATCCGAAGGTATTTTGGTAATATTATTTAGACACAAGTTTTGTTCAGCAAAGTAGTATTTGAGGTGCTCAAATTCTATTGTTCCTCCGTTGTATTATGGGAAACAGACATTCAAATCAAACCTCAAGCACCTATAGTGAGGGAATGAATCTGTTTTAAGAAAATTGTATTTACACATGCCTTAGCTAAAATTTTTCTTTCTTTTGGCTAATTAGTTTACTTGTTCTGTTTATTGAAATTTATTCTGTTATATTTTGGCTAAGTAGATTAATTTGTTCAATTTATTGCAATTTAATCTACTATATTTTAAGTAGCATCCAAGCTGCTACATATACGGTGACCTACATAAACGATAAGTTATATATATAGTAAGGTTCATATAAGGTATGCATAAATATAGTATATTGCATATACGATATGCGTAAATTCAGAATTTCCGTCTCATACTTTTCTATTCGGTATTTTTCCACTAACATTTAGTAAAACAAACTTAAAATAGATTTAAGATTAAAAAAGAAAAAGTTGGTTTTTTATATTGTAGATTTTAGAAACTGATTCTCTATTGGTCTTTTAGAGATGACAACCGAATCAACGAACATGGATATGTCCCAAATTGTTGCTGTTGGAAATTAGCTCGTGGGCTCTGTTGTGACTAACTTGTCAAGTCATGCTGTGAGTGAATCTATGACTCCAACAACTGGCCATACCGTTACTGTTCCGGTTAATCATAGAGAATAACTAGAGAAATTCAATGGCTTGAATTTCAAGAGGTGGTAGCAGAAAATGTTGCTTTCTTGACCGCTTTGAATCTTGCAAGATTCTTGATTGAAATTGCTTCAAAACTCAATAAGGGTGAGGGAGATGTTCAAGCGATCAGTGCGGTTGATGCTTGGAAACATTCAAATTTTCTATGTCGAAACTATATAATGAATGGCTTAGCAGACTCGTTGTACAATGTGTATATACCATGAAAACTGTTAAGGAGCTATGAGAGTCATTGGGTTGAAAATATAAGACTGGGAATGCCGGGGCCATGAAATTCTTTGTTGGCCAATTCTTGAATTATAAAATGATGACTCTAAAATAGTAATCAATCAAGTGCAAAAACTCCAAGTGATTCTTCATGACATACATGCCGAAGGGATGATTTTAAGTGAAATTTTCCATGTCTCTGCAATTATTGAAAAATTGTCCTCCACGTAGAAAGACATTAAGAATTATCTTAAGAACAAACGAAAAGAAATGAACGTTGAAGAACTGATTGTTATATTTTGAATTGAAGAAGACAGCAGAAGTTCAGAAAAAGAATGGGTGATAATATCACAATTTGTTAAGTAATTCAGTCATTTATACTTGCATTATTATGATATATTGATGCCTAAATGCATTAAGTACCCTTGTATTTTGATTTATGTTGCAAATGGATGAATACGGTGGAATTTAGAAAAAAAAAGAGCGAAAAAATCAAAATGAAAGCAAGTGAAAGTTCAAAGACCAAGTTACAAATAAATCAAAGACGAGACACGTCATGGAGTGATGATTCGAGAAAAGCTACAAGTCAATTGGTTGCAATTGGAATTCAAAAGAAGTGAAACATGACCATAAAATTTTCACAAAATGATTTTCAACGGCATAAGGATGTTCCAGATTTTAAGCCGAAGATTGGGATCCATTTTTGAGCAAATAAATGACCAAATTGGGAAAGATCTATGGTACCCTTTTTGTTAGCTTTCCAATGCACTTTAAATCGCCTCAATCGGACATTGAGAGAGAAAGTTATGGTCAAAATACTGAAAGTGTCCGACCGAGAAAATAGTTGAACTATGCGGTCGCATAGTTCAAAAACCATGCGATCGCATATAAAGCTCTAGAAAAGTTCAGGGCTAAAAATAATTGTTCTATGCGACTGTATGACTTTGTTCTATGCGGTCGCATAGTTCATTCTCGAGGCGTGAACCAACACTACGCCACAATGGATCGACTAAAAAATGGTGACATTGTTCCTTTACTTCTATTTTTGCTTGATTTAATTTTTCTCTCATTGTTATTTGTTTATTTTGTTTTCACACATTTTCTTTATTTTTGGTGTTTTATGAGCAGGAATCGAGGCGATCAAAGGAGTTTTACTGTAGAACATTTTATTGTGTTTGAATATCTATATAACCCTTTCTTTGATAATGCATCTATTGCCACGAACACCACATTACACAGCGCCATATCTGATAGTTAGCATGGAGATGCGCCTTATAGGCCTTTACAGGATTATCTTCATCCCACATGCACATCCATACCATCATGCATAATGTTTTCGCATAATATGCCACGTATGGAGCTTAAATCGGGAATTATTCAACTTCTTTCCACTTTTCATGGACTTGACAATGAAAATCCATACATGCACATTAGGGAATTTGAGAAGATGGTTGCAACCTTCCACAATCAACATGGTACAATAGATGCAGTCAAGCTTAAATTTTTCCCATTTTCACCTAAAGAAAGAGCAAAAACCTGGTTGTATTTGTTAAGACCACATTTGATTGGCACTTGGGCTGAAACGACTCAAGCAATTTTCAACAAATATTTTTTTCCATCATAAAACTAGTACCCTTAAGAAGCAAATTTCCTCATTTACTCAAAAGGATAGCGAGACTTTATACCAAGCATGGGAAAGATATAAAGAACTGCAAGCCCTTTGCCCCCACCATGGTTATAAGAGTTGGTGTATAGTGAGTTATTTCTACGAGGGATCAATACCTAGGGAGCGTTAATTTATTGAGATGATGTATAATGGTGATTTCTTACAAAAAGATTCGGATGAGGCCATAGAGCATTTAGATGAGTTCGCTGAGAAGGCTCATGCTTGGACTGGACCTAGCGCCACTGAAAGTACTAATAAGTCAAGACCTATAGGAACCTCCACTAGCATAGGTATTTATCATCTTATGGAGGAGGATAGTCTTAGAGCCAAAGTGGAAGGCCTCCATGCACTTTTCACTCATCTTGGTGCTCAAGAAACTCCATGAAGAATTACAATCGAGATGAAGCTAGGAAGGAACTTTTTGGATTTAGTGCTTTTACATCCATTATTTAATGTATTCTGTTTGTCATTGTTAAACAATTCTAATCTCTAGATTTTCATTCTTTTGAATTTATATTGAAATTGATTTAACAATTACAAGATTTTTCATGGATTCAGTCATACTTTTTCCATTGTTAAATTAAACTATTTGTTGAGTTACAATTTCAATTACTTCTTGTTGTGATTGGTTTAACTTTTATCAAATCCTTTATAGATCTAGTCATGCTCTTTCTATTGACTGATTGAAATAATTGTTGAATTTTAATCTTAATATAACTTTATTGGCAGATTGATTACTGCCATATGCTTGATGTATATGGTCAATCTTTGATCTTTTCCAATAAAAATGTGTGAATGTATTATAAGTCTAGATTCTAGGATTATAATTGTGAATTAAATTGATCTTTATTGTTAAATCTTCCGATTAGAGAGTTGGGATGAAAATTTTCTAATTGCGTTATAAAAATGAATAATTGATGTGATTCATCCAGTCCAATTGAGGGACTTCCGACGCTTCGCCATCTCAAGAAATTAATCTTAATTTCATTACATTGACATTGAATTCTCCTACACATTTCGAGAGAACATTCACTTTTTGGATTCTTTAAGTGATGTTCCATCTCCCTGTGGAATCAACACTCCAAAACTGTACTATCACTACTGCGTTATTCTTTGGACGTAATCAAGGGGTTCAATGTTGTTGAGCATGTTCAAAGTTCTAAGACTGTAAGGAACAAGCCTAAGACATCTGGTGGCACAAGTACTAAGTTAGGCTCGAAAGGGGACATTTCTAAGAAGACATTTCAAGGAAAATGCTTCAATTATAACAAAGTAGGCCACAAGTTTTCGGAGTGCAGATTGCTAAAGAATAATAATAAAGAAGCAAATGTGGTTAATCATATGGCACATGATGTGTCGGAAATGAATTTCGTAATAGTTATTTCTAAAGTGAACATGGTAGGCTCTAACCCAAAAGAGTAGTGGATTGACACCGGTGTTATACAACATGTGTACTCTGATAATGAGTTGTTTGCTGCATTCGAAATAATTGAGAACGGATAAAAGTTGTTCATGGAAACTTTAGCAACTTTCGAAATCAAAGGTCAAGAAAATGTGATTATGAAGATGACCTCAGGAAAAGATCTGACTCTTAACAATGTGATGTATGTACTGAAAGTTAGCAAGAACCTAGTGTCTGGATCACTTTTGAATAAGTATGATTTTCATATTGTATTTAAGTTAGACAAAGTTATTTTGTCAAAAGTTGGGATGTTTGTCTAAAAAGGTTATGTTTTCAATGGTATGTTTAAACTGAATGTAATGGTTGTTTAGCCAAAAATGAAAAAAGTAAACTCTTCTGCTTACTTTTTGAGTCTTCCAATCTATGACATGGTAGACTAGGATATATTAACTATGATATGTTACGTAGACAATTTAACTTGAAAGTATACCCATGTTCCACATTGATCCCAACCACGTTTTCCACGTTGATTCCAACCATAAGTACGAAACTTGCGTTTAGACATAATTAACAAGGTCATCCTTTAAATCAATTGAACAGAATATAGAACCACTTGATTTAATTCACATCAATGTATGTGACTTAAAACTTGTACAAAAAAGAGGTGGCAACAACTACTTTATTAATTTTGTCGATAATAGCACAAAATACTGTTATTTGTATCTGCTTAAAAGCAATTATGAAGCCATAGAAAATTTTGTTCTCTATAAGAATGAAGTTGAAAATCAACTTATTAAGAATATTAAGGTGTTGCGAATTGATCGTGGTGGTGAGTATGAAACATCATTTGCTGAATTCTATGTACAACATGAATCATACATGAAATTATTGCTCTATATTTTCCACAACAAAATGGTGTTGTTGAACAAAAAAATCGCACCTTAAAAGAAATGATGAATGCAATGCTAGTGAGTTTTGGATTATCTCAGAACATGTGGAAGGAATCTATTTTAACAACAAATTACCTTTTAAATAAGGTACCTCAAAAGAAAATGGAAAAGACCCCTTATGAGTTATGGAAAGGAAGAAAGTCTTCCTATAAATTGTAATACCCCAAACTTCACGTTATACATTTGGCCAATATGATTCATATATTTCATGCTAATTACATTGTCATTTGCATCAATTTTCTAATTGCTTTCTCTTAAAACGGTATATTTGATTATTAATGCTTTATAATTTTTATATGGTGATAACCTTCGACTCCTCGACCTAGGTGGTGAATTTTGTATTTAGCTATGATAGAAAATTAGGTTATATAAATGTTGGAGATTGGCTTGACAAGTAATGTAATATCAGAAAGGTTGAAAATTAGCATCGACGAAAGTTCAAGCTTTCCATTCGGCTGATCAAGGTCACTTTAAACCCTAGATAGGTTATTGCCATATTTGGAACATGAGGCATGAAATGACATGATCACGACATAATAATATATGTTTTATATGATGTTATAAATATGGAGGTGCGAATTGTTGAAATCGGTCGAGAATCGGGTGTCAATCGGGTAAGTAATCAAATGAACAGTTAAGGAATTGGCTCTATAATATGTTTTGGGATATTAGGGTAGATAAAATGGATTTTTAAGACATTAAAATAAGCCAAGGAAACTTGATTTATACCTGTAAGGATAGATGTAAAATTGGATTTTGCTATAAGGAACACCTTGATGCATAGTACACGTCATGCCTATTCATTTGTCTTTGTAATGGTCAATTCCTTCACTCCTAAGCATTATTCACATCTACCACTTCTTTAAGACTTCTTATATGTGGTATATTATCCCTAAATTTCATAAAAGCCCTCCAAAGCTAGGTTAGAAATCAGAATTTAATCAAAAGGAGATAGCACCTACTTAACATGTGACGACTTGTCACTTTAACCTCTAATTCCTTCAACCTTAAGCCTCCAACATGTCTTATAAGTCCTTAGAACTTTAGAAAAGATAGATATAACTCTTCTAAGTAACATATGGCTCCATATGGTGCAAGGAAGAAGTAAAAGTTGGCTGCAAGAAGCCACCTCCTACTTAGACAGCTCATGTTAACAGACTTATCACTTTAATATATAATTGCTTCAACCTTAAGGCGTCCAGCACGTCTTCTAAATCCTTAGAACTTTATATGGGATAGATATGCATCTCCTAAGTCACAAATGGCTCCATATAAGGTAAGAAAAAAGTCATAATTGGCTGCAAGGAGCCACATCCTATTTGGACACCTCATGCTTGGGGAATACTTGTCTTGTAATCACAAATTCATTCACCTTTAAGTATCACTCATGACTACAATCCTTAAGACTCCTTAAATAGCTCCTAAATAAGAGATTTTTCCTGAAAAGATAAACCCAAGTGACCCCAAGTGGATGTGAAAGCAAAGAAAACAAAAAGGGATAAGAAAACAAGAAGCTGTAATTGTAATTTGAAGATGTGAGTTTAAGTTACCATTTTGAAGTTTTTCTTTAGTTTTTTTGGGTGATTTGTAATCTGTTAAAACTCTAAACTTACTTGAGGTTAAGTAAGAGGATTGTTGAAGATTTTATGATGGCAAAAAAAGGAGCAATTGACTACCAAAAAAAAAAAAAATTCCTTAAAACAAGACAACCTGGACATGCAGAGATATGGTTGCCAGATTTGCAAGGTTTAAACTCTGATTTTGAATAATACTTAAGATATAACTTGTATCTATGTAAATGAATGTTGTTATATGAGAGTTAGAAGAATAGAAATAGTCTTCTAATAGCTTGGAATCTGATTGTTGACATGCTAATAAAATGGAAACCGAAAACAGTCAAAGGGAAAAACTGCCTGATTTTGTGTAGTGGAAAATAGACTGTTTTTGAAGCTCAAAACACTTAATTTGTCACAACCTTATGACCTGATTATCTTCACATATATGTTATAGGTGTGTGTTAAAATTTTGGGAGCCATTAAATGTAGGTAAGGGCATGAAAAAGAATTCGAAAAATGAGTGGACAGTGATGGAAACTTAGAATCAGATTCTGTCCATTTACAAGTTTAAGGTAGTTTTAACCTTTACATATCCATTAGTGATCTCTTGGGTCTAGACAATAGATTTTAAGGAGTACTAGGTTGGCGACAACAATTGGATGACGTTGACGTTCATAATTAGACTTGAGGAATAGCGAAACTTATGGGATTAGTTTGTAATGTCATCGGTAACTTGAAATAATGATTTCATCTAAATTGTTTTGGCATGAATGGATGTATTTTGGGGTTGTGTGTGTTAAGGTTACTAATTGGAGGATTGTCTTTAATATTAGATGGTTATACATGTGATTTTTCGACGTTGAGTGAAAAGGGAATTGATATACACTGCGTAGGAGCTTGGACACACAAAGGCAAAAGATAAGTAAAAAATCCATTTCCAACTACGATGCAAGAACCTAGTATTTGTCATATGGTAATGTTGGAATATTCACATAACTTTGACAAGAGGCTTATAGCACATCATATGATGGTTATGAACGTTGAGTATGAGGTTGCGGAACCATTGACATCGATTTTCATTAAATATGTCATTCATGAGCATTTTCATATGTATGCACAACACGTGATCATGATTCAAAATCCTGCATGCGAAACATGATTTCAAAGTGAGTTTTCTTTGCAAATGTTTTATTGACCACTACTAGGGCACCGAGGCATGCTTATGTGATTTGTTTGGAATTTCAGGTGATACTTCTTGGGTGATTGCAAAGGTAGACAGAGAATGAGCCTTTGGTGATCACGGGAAGGTGGACCACTCGACTGTGCACTGATGATATTATGATTATTGGCATATATCGTTATCATTCATATTCATGGCGTGCATAATTTTTGCTTACTAAGCATTGACTGATATAATTCTTGCATTATAGGTGAGCATGAAACTGCATACAGAGCATGGCTAGCTGTGAAGCTCTTACAGGATTCTAGAGTTCGATGTACATGGATGATGACCTATAGGGTTATTTTGTGGGCTGCTAATTTGAGCTTATAGCCTATTGTGTTGTATGTTGAGGATCTTGTGTTGTATATCTTTTGACATAGCATGTAGACATGTTTATAACCTAGGAATATATATGTTTGATTATGGAGGTATGATTTTTGTTTAGAGACATAGCATATGTCATTTTATTATTAGAAAAAAATGTGTGAAATTTTATGTCTAGGTCGAGTCATCAATTTCATTCTCATAAAGGTTAATGAATAGTTATCTATATATATGAGGGTGCGACATAAATGCTCAATAATATGGGGGTATCTTGCTAAAATGGTTGTTACAACACCAAAGAAATTAAAGATAGACCAAAAAACAGTAGATTATGTCATCATTGGCTATGCACATAATAGTGGTACTTATTGATTTTTTTGTGTATGATTCTAAAATCTCAGACATTCAAAAAACACGATATTGGAATCAAGACACACTTTATTCTTTTAACATGTAATTTTGTATAAGTCCAAAGAGGAAGCAAACTCCTCTAAAGGAACATATGAGACTATAACTAAAAATAGTCAATATCAAGAACTAGAAGAGGAGATTGAGATTAGACATAGCAAATGGGAAAGGAAAGAAAAATCTTATGGTCCCAATTTTTCGACTTATATACTTGAAAGCGAACCTCAAAATTATCAAAAAGTTGTGAATTCTTTAGAAGGACCTCAATGGAAATATGCCATTAAAAGTGAAATATATTCCATACTACAAAATCATAAACGTGAGCTAGTAGATCGTCCTTCAAGAAGTAAACTACTAGACTACAAATGGATTTTCAAATGGAAAATGAAAGCATATAGAACTATCAAAAAATATAAGGCTAGACTAGTAACAAAAGGTTACCAACAAAGTGAATGCTTTAATTACTTTAATACGTATTCTCCAGTTATGAGAATAACATCATTAGGATGATACTTACGATTGTCGTTCTACGAAATCTTGAAGTACATCAAATGAATGTTAAAAATGCTTTTTCTAGAGAAAGAATGTATATGAAACAACCCGAGAAGTTTTCGTTATAGGACAGGAAAAGAAAGTTTGTAAACTGGTGAAATCATTATATAGCTTGAAACAAGCATCGAAACAAGGACATGAAAATTTTGATAATGTCATGATGTAGTGTAGATTTAAAATCAATAAATGTGACAAATGTGTTTGCATCAAAGACATTGAAGATGGTTATATCATTTTATATCTTTACGTTGACAACATACTTATTGTTAATAGTGAAAATAAGATGATTAAATCTACTAAAGATATGTTAAATTCGAGATTTGACATGAAAGATATGGATTTAGCTGATATTATACTTGGAATCAAAATTTCAAGAACATCATATGGGCTTGTTTTAAGTCGTTACATTTTGTGGACAAAATTTTATAAAAGTTCAATAAGGATGACACTAGTTTGGCTAGAACAGCGATGGACATAAGTCAACATCTATCTAAAAAAATGTGAAAGTATCTCTCAAGTAGAATACTCAAGAGTTATTGAAAATCTAATGTATTTGATGAGTTGACAAGACCAAACATAGCCTACACAATCAGTAAACTGAGTAGATATACGAGTAATCCAAGAGCTGATCACTGGAAAGGAATAGTAAGAGTACCATGGTACTTAATATATACTGGTAACTTTAGACTACACTATAGCAAATATCCAGCGGTCATTGAAGATATAGTGATGCTAATTGAATATCTGATATAAAATACTTAAAGTCCACCAGTGGATTCGTGTTCACATTGGGAGGTGGTGCCATATCCTAGAAGTCCTCTAAGTAAATAGGTATAGCCAAATCCATTATGGAATCTAAATTTATAGCTCTAGATAAATATGGTAAAGCGGCTGAGTGGTTTCACAACTTTTTAGAGGATATTCCAAGATGGTCAAAACCTGTGCCAACAATTTGCATCTATAGTGACAATCAATTAGCAATTGGAAGGACACAGAGTAACATGTACAATGGTAAGTCTAGATATATATGTCGTAGACACAATACCATAAGACAATTACTATCAATTGGAGTTATCACTATTGACTATGTAAGGTCAAAAGATAATATTGCGTATCCGCCAACCAAATGGTTAAATAGAGAGTTAGTTGAGAAATCATCGAAAAGAACGAGACTTAAACCCTTGAACAGATAAGTTATTACAAAGGAAACCCAACCTAGTTGACTAAGATCCTAAGATCTAGGTTCAAAGGGACAATCAAATTGTAAAGACTTATTAAATTTCTTTGGGGGATATTACCTCTGGTCAATTCCTATGATGTAACAGTGATACCCGTGAGGATGAAAGATAAACAATAGGCTGTTAACGATTCTTATGCATTGAAGTTCGAGTCAAGTAATGCGGGTTACTTGTAACAAGAAATCAACTATATGAAAGTGAAGTGGGGCCGCTTCTAAGAAAATTGCGTGGTACTCAATTTTTAGAAACTCTCACAGAATTATGCATATGTTCATGGTCGAAACGAATATAATAATGAAAACTGAATTGTGTTAAGAATCCTATGTGGAGTATATCATCATTTACATAAACGGTAGAACAGCTCAAAGACAACGCGTCTACTAGTTAGTCAGTAAAGTAAATATACTTTCACAGGGGAATGTTCAAAGGGTAATACTTACCTATCCTATGCAAGTTTCAACTGTTGAATTTTATCAAGAAGTCTTTGCTTCATGGTTTTGTATCTCTCACAATTTTCATTCATGTGGGAATTGTTGGAACGAATGGGTTAAGTGGCTAACTTTGGCATAAAAATTGAGCGGGACCCAGTTGCTTATTTCGGAAGTTCAAAATTGATTTGTGTTCTCCACCGTGAGAACATCGAAATCATGCATTTACTTACCAAAAATAATGTTAAGGTGAATGAGACATTAAAGTTCAAAGTGTGCCAATTGAAAGGGGTTTTTGTTGTTGGAGGGAAACCAATTAAGGTTGTCCCACATAGGAAAATTATGAAAATAAATACCACCTTAAATATGATAGCACTTTGAAATTGTATGATCATGTGCAGTATATAGGCTCTCTTTACGTGCACGTGCAGAGAGGGGAAATCAAATCGAAATAAGCCTCGGACCTGGAAATTGGCCTCTTAGAAGAGCCTACATTTCGTTAAATTTTTTTCCTCCAACTGACCGTTTGAATGCCAAAATGTCGAAACTCTAATATTGATTGTCATTATATATGACTTGATGACATTCATGGTATTAAGCCTATATAAGCAACCTGGTTTCGAACAATTCTACACGAGAAAAACGATACAGCATACATAATTTACAGAACGCTGTTTCTGCGTAATTTTTGGTCTGCATAGTCACACAGACCCCTGTCTGTCCGGAGTTCCGTTCAGCAGAGTAGTATTTGAGGTGCTCAAATTCTATTATTCCACCTTATATCCAATGAGACGGACGTCCAAATCAAACATCAAGTATTTATTGTGAGGGGACAAATTTATTTTAAGGAAACTATGTTTACAGAGGCCTTGTTAAAAATTTTTCTTGCTTTTGGCTAATTAGTTTACTTGTTGTGTTTGTTGGAATCAAATCTGTTATATTTTGGCTAAATAGATTAATTTGTTCAGTTTATTGCAATTCAATCTAATAAGCTACTACATATACGATAAGTTGCAAATATGGTATGTTGTATATATGGTAAGGTGCATATACGGTATGCATAAATATAGTATGTTGCATATAAGATATGCGTAAATTCGATATTTTCATCCGATACTTGTTAATCCGGTATTCATCCACTAACATTTAGTCCAACAGATAAGACTTGTACTTATGTACTTGCTGATGCATATACTTCTACTTAAATTTAGTGCATTGTAAACATTCTTTTTGAAGCCTATTATTAATTTGGAGTTGTCTGTCTCTTATTCACATCAGTCGAGAATCATACTCTTTATTTATTTATTTTAAGAATTAGAGGGATAAAATAACAAATCAGACTTTATTATTAATGAATTTGAAGCCTATTATTATACAAATCTCTCTCTTGACTCGATTCGGTACAAGACTAAGTGAAATGCAACTCCACATTACTACTACCCTCAGAGTAAACTATGCGAATTTCTATTATACACTCTATGCTTTTTCATGATGCAGTATACTGATCAACCTGTTAAGCTAGAATTGTGCTTATTTTTTTTTTTTTTAAATTTTAATTGATAAATAAAATCAGAAATTGAGGAACCAATTACACCAATTACGAATTTTAATCAACATAATCGTTCAAAAAACTTAACAAATGTTTCTCCAGCATTTACGCTTAATGATGACCAGTACCATCAACAACATATCATTGATTTGATGCATCACCAAAGGACACAATCATTTAATCTTATTTCCATGGTATTTCTTATCACGTATGTGTACATATAAATCAATGTTCTAAAAAATATAAAGTGTGACGAAGTGTGGAGGTCAAGTTTCGACGTAGACCTAGGCAAGCCTAAGCAAGACCAAGATGTAAAATAATGTTTTCTTATTTTAATATTTTAAATCAAATTGATTATTTAATAACTAAAAGAAACATTAAAAAAGCGAAAAATAAAACATGCAAAAAAAAAAAAAAGCGTGAGGACGTTCTGTCCTTGCTTCTCACCTATATAGAGCCTTATGTTACAGTTTTGACCTCAACTACTAGGGGATAAATTTATGTGGTTAATAAAACGTCACATTTCAATAGATTGTAAAGAAAAAGAGAGAAATTTTTTGTTGCATTGTGAGTTTTGGGCATACAGCCTGATTGAATCAAAAGCAAGAAATTCGAGTTTCACTATAGTTTCGACACATTTATTTTTTGGCTGTCCTAATATATACCATCAAGGAATTCAAACCTCCCATTGGGTCTAGGTGGTGACCTGTAAACTCCACATAGGATTAGATGGTGGTACTACTAAAAATACTATTTTAGATATTTCCCAATCGATAAAATGGAAAATTCTATATTTAGCACTTCTTGATTAGTCGAAAAAGTATCACGAGTCTGTTAAAGTTTGAATAATATCTTTACTGCATGGATCGATTGATTCCATATGAAGCTCGCATTTCACATTAGATGAAAATAGGAAGCCTCTAAAGCCTATAAAAAAATTTAGAGATAACTTGATGGATTCTATATAGCAAAATAACAGCAAAAACGTAGGTATGATTTTTATATCTCCACCCTGATCCGATGGGTTTCAATTCCCCGGCTCTTTCTTAAAAATTAACAAAATCAAGTACACGTGGGAGGGAAACATTTTCTGCCTTACCTCGAGAGCATGCATTAAGGAGGGAGAAGATATAAATTTGTAAGTAATATCTCAATATGTAAATTGGGTTTGCCGGCTCGGCCCAATAAAAGCCAGAGCTGACCAGCCCATGGCTTGGGAAAACCAAGCAGACGCTTGGGCTAAGCCCCATTTTGGGGCTTCGGCTTGAGCTTAGGCCGGCCCATGTAGCTCGACAAGCCACACGGACCGGCTCAAGCCGAGAAAAAAATTTAAAAAATCAGCTGCCAAGCAGCAAAAAAATTCAAATTAAAACGTTTGATTTTTTTTGTTATAAATATTGGTTAAATTTCTCGGTTTCATATCAATTTTCTTCGATCAATTTTAACTTGCAGTATTCTAGTTTCAACTTCAATCTCTAATTTCTTTACTCTAATATTCAGTATCATTTGTCATAATAATTATAGAATATAAATGGATTTTACTAGTGATGGGACTAACTAGTTTAAGGGTCGATGTATCTCAAAATGTTCCGATTGATTTGGAGGATATTAAAGAGGAAGAAGTACTCGAGACTACTAAACAGTTGAAAAAAGAATTCTCAAATTGTTGGCAACATATGACACATAAAAAAGTTGGTGTTCTAAATGAAGTTGATATTGGGAAAGCATGTTGCAATTAGTGTGGCAAAGAACTTAGTTGGAAGCTTGGTTCAAGCACAATATATTTGAATAGGCACATATTGAGGAGTTGCAAAGCGAGTCAATCTTGATCCGAAATAGACCGAACTAGTGTTTGATGATTCCGGTTATATTCTTTCCACCTTTATATATTCACATGAAAGAATTCATGAAGGAATGACAGCATACGTGACTGCAGTAGAGATGCCGCTTACGATGATAGACCCAATTCACTTTATCCGACTCGAGCAGAATTATCTCCAACCCATGTATACTGCTTTTGAAGAAATAATCTTCGTTCAAATAGTGTTAAATTATTTAACAAAAAAAAACAAGTTGATATTGAACAACTAAAATCTTTTAATAAAGTTATATTATCTACCTCTGCTTTGTAGACTAGTATTAATAAAAATTTGTTATATTGTTGTTACAACTCATTACATTGATCACTTGTAGCTTCTAAATAAAAGAATTATTGTATTAAGATATATATATATATATATATATATATATA
>NC_036246.1:22412618-22414748 GCF_002742605.1 Olea europaea var. sylvestris
ACTTTAAAAGATATTATACAAGAATATGGTATACAAGAAATGATTCGAAGTTTTAATTTTTGATAATGCTGAAGTGAACAAATTTGTTATTGATAAATTTATTAATGGCCTTAACCCTATATTTGAAAAATTATTTTTCATCAACCTTATGTATACCACATTATCAATTTGAATGTAAAAGATAGATTGGAACATATAAAATCGCATTTAAATAAAATTAGACAATCAATAAATTTTTATTATTATATCACTGGCCAGAAAGTAATCATTTAACAATTTGTGTGCAAAGTATAACTTACAAGAAAAATCATTTGTCACTAATATAACACATAGATGAAATTCTATATATATTACATTCGTGTGAAAATTATAATAAAATTATTTCACTATATTGTAATGGTGGACATACGTACGAATTCAAATATAATTTGGAAGATTGAGAACTGTCTATTTCATTTTGTGTGAAGAAATATTTAACACCTTTTTTTGATATTATAAAGGAAAATAGCAGTGTTTATTATCCTGCATCTCACTTATTTTATAACATATTTTCTACATTTCACAAACCTTTCATAAATATAAGAATTTGCCAATTTTTGTCGGTGCAGTCTACTCGATGGAGTTAAAATTTCGTAATATTGGAAAGAATTGCCCTCTTTATTTCTTTTAGTTTCGGTTATGGACCCTTGCCTTACTTTATTTGGCACAAAAGCTATTATAAAGGAAATTTCAAATTTCATGAATTTGGAATTATTACATGTACCCTGGATGGCAATGAGTCGAGCCGAAAATCAAGGCTTAGGCTAAGCTCGAGCTTTTTGAAGACGGACTTTTTTTAATCGAAGTCGAGCAAAAGCTCGGCCAAAAAATCGAGGCTTGGCCTTACCGAGCCACAACAAGCCGACTCTTTTTTTTCTCCTTTAAAAGGCTGCCTTAGTTTGTTGTTGTTTTTCTTCTTCTTCTTTTTCGAGCCAGCCCGCGAGCCACACTTGCCAGCTAGGGCTCGGGCTCGGCCTGACACCCTAAGATGGAGCTCGGCTCGATTTGATCAAGTCTCGAGTCGAGCCGACTTGAGCTTTTTGCAGTCCGGGCCCTCGAGCCTTTTTGTCATCCTTACATGTACATATAGAATCTACATTATGTGAAATATATAACTATTACACTGAAAAAGGAGGCCGGCGCAGTTCTACTTCTCAAAAAAAATTTCAAGAAATATTTCAACAAATTTAGATGATTTATGAAATTATTTGGGCACCAATACAAGTGTTCCCTCATTTAATTCTAGTCATCAATATCTAGAGCAATAGATGTTAGGGGTACAAATTTTGAAATTCTCTCTGAATTAGTTAGATATATGTACTTGGACGTTCTTAGTATGTTACAACCAAAAGAATTATAGGAATTTAGTCTTCTATCATAGTAGAGGTTTAATAAAAGACAATATCCAATTGTATCAAAAGTTGCACTTGATCGACTAACACCTCCGATATCTACGGTGGCTGTAATTAGCTTAGGTGATTGAGTTTTATCAGATGAGCGATCAAAACTAAAAGAAAATATATTGAAAACTTTAATATACATAAAGGACTGAGAATGTGTAGAATACATATTCAAGAACAAGTTGACAATATAATGGTTGAAGAATTGTAGCAAATCCAAGCATAAGAATATTATAAGTTTTTAAATTGATTAACTTAAAAATATATATATATGTAATTTTTAATTTTATTTGTCTAAAAAAATTTGTATACGAAATATTTTATTCGTGTACGATTTTAACTTCGCTTACATTGATTGTAGCCAATTTCAAGCCTAGAAAAGAAGAAGGATTGTAAGTTTTATTTAATTTATAATCCGTAAAAATTGTACAAATTAATTTTTTTTTAAATGATAGAATTGTCACAAAGTAGTGAAAAAAAAAAAAGCTCGTGAACCTGTTTGGCTTGAGCCGAAAGCTCGGGTCGAGCCTCGATTTCTTGGCTGGGCAAAAGCTCGACTTAGGCTCACAAAAAGGCTTGGACCATTTTACTCGAGTCGTGCCCAAGCCTCGAGTTTTGGCTAGGGAACTGGCTCGACTCTGCTCGTTGATAAGCCTAGTAATTTCACGATTACAGCACAATCCAACAACCA
>NC_036246.1:22414827-22445083 GCF_002742605.1 Olea europaea var. sylvestris
CACTACTACAATGGGCAGGATTTTGATTTTTTTTCATCTAATATATAGTCTAGCACAGTGCATAAGCAGGCTTTCTCTCATTGGATTGCCTTCAAAAGAAAGAAAGCAAGATAGGGGTACTATCCAATGCTTTCTTCCATATTGGTATTAAAGGATTTCATTTGTGTTATTGTTTCATTATGTTCTTTAGGAAATCATTATTATTCCTTTTAGTACGATTGGACTGCTGATTATGACAGATCTTTGTTTCATTAATGACTAATTCAATTCATTGCTGCCATATTTTATTGTCAAGTTGAAAACATAAGCAGACTGCAGCCTTCCGTTTATGTTTTTCATTGAGTTTAATTATACTGCATATCATATTTTGGCAATTAAATACATCATATTTATGTCAATATATTACCTTATTATTTATACAGAAATTTCCAAGAAGCTAGGGGATAGAGAAAGAATTATCTTGCAATGGACAATTATATTCTTCTTCATCGTTATGATTTTTGTACATTATTTTTATGACTTCTCACGGTAAAATTTTATGGTGCTAAACAAATTGACTTGATTAAAACAAAAGTTTAAATTGAGTATGATAACCCTTAATATGCAAATGCTATTATTTTTCACGAATGAAATCGTTGACTGGTTGAGCAATGTACATTATTCTTATACAATTGATGTTCAAAGAAATTAGTCCATATATCATCCAAGAATTTGAAATTTAATAGAGAGAGAGAGAGAGAGAGAGAGAGGTATTATTTTATTCTTTGCCATACCACCGTGGCCAGTTCCATTTAAGAAACTACTGTAGGAACTTGACTTCAACAGACTCATACCAAAGTCTATCATCCCTTCAAGAGAAGACAGAATTTTCTTAGCTTCTCTTTCTCGTACCTTGTTGAATCCCATCAAATCGGGAAAAACCAAAACTGAACCACAGCTTCCGTCCCATTGTTACTCAGCAAATACAGAAATGGAGCCTGCTTGCATTTATTGTTGCATATGCCAAATATAATCTAGAATATTTTTGTTTAGCCCTTCTTTTCATTCATCATAAGCTAGCGTACATACATGTTTAAGTTTCTGTCGAAGCAAGAAAAAAAATGTTGGAATTGGTTCTTTAAACATTGAGTGATGCTGTAGAGCCCAGGATTAAATCCCGGGCTCTGTTCCAGGGCCGAGGTGGCGCATTCCTCAGCCCTTGATCTTTAATACATGGGGCTCACGCCCCTTTACACCAGGGGCTGAGATTTCGCCACCACAGCCCCTGGATCGGAGCTTGCAGCATTTTTCTTAAACATTTTAGGGGCTATAAGAGTTTTTCTTTTAGCAGTCAGTTTAACGAACTAGTCATATATATTGAGAATAAAATTTATTTCATATATAGTTGTTACTTGTTTACTAACTCCTCTAAAAGTTTAAAGTATTACCGGTGTAATATATTTTTTTTGTGTCTGTTATACCCCTTAGTAGTAAGTTGGATTTATTTAAAGGCCATAGTGGTAAATATATAAATAATTAACAGTGATATTTGAACTATGATAATATGAATCAATTCATTTACAAACTTAAATTGTTATAAAGATAGCACATATACATTTATTTAAATTTTATCTTCAACGGTTGCTTCTAAGTCCCAAAAAGTGGATCTTTTTTTCTCTTTTGCTTGAAAAAATGTTCTTTTTCTGTTTATTGTCCAAACCTGTCTAGCAATATCCGTTACGATTATTGTTTGGATACTAAAAAGCTGTTTTCTCTTCGAAACTGACATAGTGGAAGATTATAAAAAAGATGAATAAATTTTACAAGATGAAAAACTCACTAAAGTTTTTTATTCCTGTCAAAACAATGCGGTCACTGTTTTTATATAGGAAAAACCCTAGGAATATTCGGAAAATAAAAAAATGATTTTTTTTTTCCAAAATGGAAAAAAAAAATGAAGATAATGACTAAAATTGAAACTCTTAATTTAAGGGTTATCCTCCAATAAACGGAATTCAAATGGAACTTAAATTGAAAGAAATATAACCAAAAAAAAAAAAGGCTTAAACGAAGAAATTTGCCTGAAAGTGGGCTACGTCAGGAGCAAAGCTGCTGAGTTTTGTTCATTAGCCCGTTTTCGATTAAATTTGATTATAATTTCGCAAAAAATGACAACATCAAAATATCTCAAAAAACTAGAAAGTTGCCTATTTTTGCTTGTGCTAATCCCATTTCTCTATGAAATCTAATTCCTTCTGCACCACATCAAAAACATTTGCAAAGTTATTAGCGGTACTTCTAAAAGATATCAGTGGGATAGCAATGCCAGCATTCCTTCACAGGAATGGAAATCTATGTTTCATGTGCTTTTGGCTTCTACAATTGTTTTACTGCCCATCTTTCTTTTCTTTAAAAATTAAAAGAAAACTTTTTCTCAAAATAAAAGATTAACCTGGATGTCTATTTTAAATTATTTTGGTGCTAATTATATTGGTTTGAACCTTGGCTTTCTACGGAAAATAGTAATTTGACATACTTTGCGCTAAATACTTTTTGGATATTAGTCAATTAATGGAATGTTTTTAATCAGTTGGAACGCTCTTTAGGTCTAAATATATGCTGAAATCTATGCTGTCAATAACACGAAATTCGTGGTTTTTCTCGTATTTTTGTGACGGTAGTTCAACGATAGTTTCAACTGTTATAATAAATCTTTTAGAGGTCATATTTGACAGATTATTGTTTTCAACTCACCGTAAGAAAAACTGGCTTTTCAGCATCATTGAAGTTTACATAATCTTTGTTATTGTCATAATTAACACACTTAAATAGCCATGAGAAAAGCTTGCATGCATATAAAGCAAACTTTAACTTCACAGAGCTTACATAAATTAGCTTGAAGGAAAAATCTTTTGGTATTCAAGAAACTAGTTAATCTAAAAGTTATAATGTACCTTCAAGGAAAAAAGTGCCAATAAAGTAAAAATGATGAATATAACTGTACTTAATGTAATGATCCTCTTTAAACTCTATTTCCATGGACATTTCTAGGTAAGTCCAGGTAAGGCCTATATAAGTAAATTTTCGTCGCTTTATTGTAAATCTATTTCTTTGAGGTAAGGTCAAATGACCCCTCCCCTCTCTAGTGATTCTTCCAATTCAGGGCCGACCCTGAAAATTATGAGGTTCAAGGTAACGAAATATTATGAGGCCCCTAAATAATTTTTTTCACCAGCGTAGTAATCTTTTAAGCAACAATAATGGTCGATTCAAACACAATTTCTCGTGATAAAGAACATTAAGCCGATAACACTCACTCGCCATTTGATTTGTTCAAGAATCAAATTTCGCATTCAAAAAATAAAACTAAAGCCTTTTGAAAACCTGTGGGGCATTTGAGTGATGACTACCATTAATAGACAAAGCAAGGATCCAGATCTCCTATCTATTCGTACGTAACAGTATAAAAAACTTTACTTAGAAAACTTAAACAAACAACAACAACAACAACAACAATAATAAGTGTACGTATCTAAGTTTGAGAACTTTTATTTTATAAAATGAATATATGTTGAATTAGTAGGTGCATTGAGACATCCAAACTATGTTGAACCCTTGTAGCACCCTTATTATTTGTCCGTCAATACATTTCATTGAAATAAACAAAATCCCATTATAACCCGACAATTGATTACAAATAACAATAAGCTGATGAGACAAACGACTAGCCAACCAATCAGCTAGCTAAATTATAGTTACAATCACCATATATATGTCCCACTAGTTATAGCATCAGCTACCAGTTAATCGGTAACTTGGTTCCCGTTTCAAAAGATATGCGAAGCTCATAAGTTCATAAATGTGAATAGATGTAAGCATTTTGCCCACTTGTTTATCAGCACCCATGGAACTTTTATCGATGGATCATGTAAAAGTTGCACCACATAAAATGAATCACTCTCTAACCATAGAATATGCCAACCATATCTCATGCCTTGCTAACCGTCTTAGCTTCTATTAACAGTCTAAGGAAATGGCAAAACACCGTAGGACGAAACCCCTAATGTTCCGGAACACTTCACCACCTCCTACAAGGACTCCCATGTGCTGCTCCATCTATATTAACTTTACCCAGTCACTTAACACAGGCCACTATTGAACTAGCTTAATTTCGGGGGCTGCTTTCTAGCCCTCCCCCTAATTCGCAGCCTCTTGACAATTAGCAGCTCACTCTAGGAATTGAGCATAGTTCCCTCTCCAGCCATATTTGCCTCCCGTACTGTTTGACATAGAAAAATCCAAGTATGTCTGGTGGATGTCATCACATCTTCAAACACAGCTTTGTTGCTAGGAGTCGAGATGCTCCAAAAGATTACAATAATCACCGCCCTCCACATGATGGTGCTTAAAGTCACTCGTCCATGCCTCTAACACTAAACATTGCATTGATCAATCTAAAACATATATTTAGTCATTTATGGAGCAATTCATTACAAAGTAAAATGTTTGCTCAATAACATTATATTCTACATAGAGATTAAGATAGTGCTAGACAAATTGTTGTCAAACGACTTCCCCGGCTATGATGTAACTTAGTACACTTTCTCAGTTGGCATTGACCAAAATGACTGAACGGTAAATCGAGACCTAAATGGAATGATCCCAACCCCAAAAATTGTTTGGACCCATTTGAAGCATCCAAATTTAATTAGTACTCTTCATGGCCCGTTTCCACTTATTTGGACGGCTAATGAATGGAAACCCACTAAACAGGCCACTTACCTCCCTATTGAGCTTGACACATTACTACATCCTGGTGAAACTTAACTTGGCCATCCTCTTCCCTTGGTTGCATGCATGCGTCTCTGCTTCTCTCCCAGAGATAGAAAACGGACTGCTCTCTTTTTGTTTTTCTGTCTACTGTTTTCTCTCCCTTTACTATCTTTGTGGTTATTTTCTCTGTGTGATTATATCTTCCTTTGTGCGTCCTAAGTGGGTAAACAAAAAGCAACTGTAACTGAGAAGTGGTTGAGAGAGTTTGGGTTGTTTTTATAGTGGTGTCATTTATTGGAGAAACTGAGTCCGAAAAAAGCCTTGGTGATCTTCTTTTCTATACAATATCTAGTGTCAAAGCCCTGGTGGAACTTTTTCAGATTAAAAAAAGCCATAAAATTCTATTCTTCCCAACCAAATCGAACCTTAAAACTTTGATTTCGGCCAAACTAGTCATCAACCGGACAAACTAAGACTAGCCCTCGCTTTAGTAGGTGGAGGTGCTCCTCCTTGCACAGTGCAGGACAACGACGACGACGACATGTGTATCTCCAACTACAGCGTGTGACAACTTTGGAGAAGATTTCTTCAGACAAGTGGCTCGTATTAATTTTCTGAACGTACTAATATCGTTAATTTCGTATTTAAGGTTATACAGAAAATTTTGGATGATTTTATCCCTGGACGCTCAATCTGCCATAATTAGTCAATCGCATTGAAATATTTGCTGAATCTTTAGGGCAAATAGTGGTGACCCTAAAGTAGCAGATTCTCATCTCTCTTGATTTTATGGACATTAAGATATGATTCGCTATGCTAAATTGGCTTATCTCAATTAAATTTTAGCACTAGCACGTCATCATTTGGATGGTTATAAGATTGGGAGCTACCGTGTGGGGTAACCATTGCTTATATTAGAAATTAGGAATTATGTGCTCTTACATGATTGAAATATTTATTTTGATCAAATTCATTTATTATCGATGTGGTATACTTTGGTTGCCATTGTTTTGGTTGACATACTTTGTTGTTACAACATTAGTTCCGTTAGAATATCTACACTTTACCAGTTCGAACATTTTCTTAATCTAAGATCATGAATCTTATGAAACTTTGAGAATTTAGAATGATGTCTATTGTCTGCGAACCTTGAGCTACTTTTTGTGACTTAATCATTTTGTACATATTTTGGGATTGATTTGTAATAATGACACTCACAATTTTGATTTGAGAATTTTTAATGGAGAATGTAATTTTTCTATATGACAACAAAAGATGAGAGATATTTTGGTTCAACAAAAAACTTTAAAGGCCATTGAAGGCAATTTCTTTATTGATTTTTCAAAAGAACAAAAAGAAGAAGCCAACGTGCTTGCTTATACTTTAATCATTTTACATTTGTCTAATGCTATTTTGAGAAAAGTGAATAAACTAAAAATCATTAAAGAACTTTGGAAAAAATTAGAGGAATTGTATTTGCTCAAATCTACTCCAAACAAGTTTTACTTATTTGAACGATTCAGTTTTAAAAAGGATCGTTAATAGGATCTTGATGACAATTTAGACGTGTTTAACAAACTTATCTAAAATATCGTTAATGCTGAAGAGAGTGTGTCTGAAATTTATAAAGCTACAATCCTGCTTAATTTTATGCTAGACACTTACAAAAAAGTTAAAAAAGCAATAAAGTATGGTAGGAACACTTTGACGCTTCAAATTGTTGTTAACTCTCTCAAAAGTAAGGAGATTGAGATTAAAGCTAAAAAACATGATAAGAAAGGCAATGAGATTTACATGGTAAGGGAGTAGAACTCAGTTTAGGCAAAACATGCATAAAGGGTTTCATGGTGGTGGCGGGTCAAGTAGTAACGAAAGTAAAAAGAAGCGCAATGGTAGATCTAGATCAAAATTTGGGACTAAAATTAGAAAATGCTATGGTTGTAAGAACATGGGGTATTTTATAAAAAAAACTGAGGGATGAAGTAAATATGTTGTCTTCCACATCCATTGTTGATAATGGTGAAGTATATATGATTACAAATTCTGTTGCTAATTATGCTTAAATGAATCTAGCTGCTAATTCTCGTTTAAATGAGTGAATACTTGATTCTGGTACATCTTTTCATGTAACATCACAAAAAAATTGGTTTGGAAACTTGTATGAATAAAATGATGGGCATGATGTGCTATGTGACAATTCTATTTATACTGTTGCTGGGATTGGTGATATTACCTTAAATTCAACACTGATTTTGTGTATACTTTAAAAGATGTTAGATACATTCCTTAACAATCTAGAACCTTATTGACTTGATATTTATTTCACTATTGAAGAAGTGATAAGAGGTTTTGAATCCTTTATCTCTTTTATCAGGGCTAATCACACACATAAATGACATTATAAACTAGCATATGTGAGTATTAAGGGACTTAAATTTCTTAATGAAAAGGGTTCTTTTGGTAATGATTATGTGTCTGATCTATCTTTTTGTGATCGTTGTGTGCTTGATAAAAATTATGGAACATCTTTCTCCTTGTGTGTTCATAAAACTAAAGGTATGTTTGAATATGTGCATTCGGACTTGTGGAGTCTTGCTAGTAATCCCATCTTGGGTGAAAATAGGTATTTCTTGTCCATCATTGATGACAACACGAGAAAAGTGTGGGTTTATCTTTTAAAAGATAAGTTTGAAACTTTTCATAGTTTTAGTAATTGAAAATGACAAGTAGAAAACCAAACTAGAAAGAGGATTAAGTATTTGAAAATTGATAATGGCCTAAAGTTTTGTAGCACTAATTTGACAATATGTGCAAAGAAATGAAATAACAAGGTATAAGACTATTTCTTATACTCCATAGTAAAACAAGGTAGTTGAAAGGATGAATTGAACCATACATGATAAAGTGCATTGTATGATGTTAAGTTCTGGTATTCCAAAGTCACTTTGGAGTGAAGTTGTTATGGTTGCTTGTTATTTGATTAATTTAACTCCATCTGCTACATTGAATGGTGATACTCATGAAAAAAATGGTCTGGTAACTAAGTGATTATTCTGTACTTAAAATTTTTGGTTGTGCTATTTTTTCTCATCAAAGTAAGGAAAAGCTTGAACCTAGAGCTGCAAATATATTTTTCTAGGATATCTTTAGGGTGTTAAGTTTTAACGTAATGGGATAGAAGCCAAAAGGGTTATGCTCATTGTGAGTAGAGATGTCATGTTTAATGAAAATAAGATGTCTTGTCTTAAGATTGAATCTGAATCTATGAGTGAAAATGAGAAAGATTAAGAAACTAACCAATTGAAGGTGGAGTTAGGAATACGTAGCACATCTATCCCTACCACTCTTAATGAGATGGAGACTCAAGTTCAACAACCTAAAGTGGAGAATAGAGATGAAGTAGTGATAGAAGAACATTCTCAGGAAGAGAACCTTCTAGTAGATTATAATTTATCTCCGGATAGAAAGAGAAGACAATCGAGAGAACCTAGAAGATTTGGATATGAGTCCAAATAGCTTTTGCTTATGCTAGCTATGAAGAGTTAGTTGACAGAGAACCAAAACCTTTGAGGAAATGATGAGAAGTGAACAATCAAAGAGTGGTTTAAGGCAATGAAAGCAAAGATGAGTTCTTTATAAAAGAATTAAACTTGGGAACTAGTACCTAGACTTAAGAATAAATTCATAGTTGACTGTATATGGGTTTTTTAAGGTTAAGGAGGATGCTAGTATATCTAAACCTTTCAGATTTAAAACTAAGTTAGTGGCCAAAGTGTATACACACAAAGAGGATCTTGATTATAACGAGATTTTTTTCACCAGTTGTTAAGTACACTACCATTAAGGTCATGCTTGCATTAGTTGTATATTTTGACTGAAAACTTGAACAATTTAATGTAAAAATTATTTTTAATATGGTGAACTTGATGAACAAATCTTTATGAATCAACCAAAAGGTTTTAAAGATAAACTAAAATCAGGTCATATGTGTTTCTTGAAAAGATCCTTATATGGTCTAAAATAATCACCTAGACAGTGATATAAAAGATTTGATTCTTTTGTACTCACTATGAGTTTCAGAGGAGTAAGTTTGATCATTGCCTATATTTCTTGTATTTCCAATAAAAGACTTGTATTATCTAAAGACCAAGCTCCATGTAATGAAAAGAAATAGAGTACGTGAGTAAGATTTCATACTCTTATGTGATTGGATCTATTATGTATTTGATGGTTTGCACTAGACAAGATTTAACTTTTGTTATTAGTAACTTTATTAGATACATATCTAATCCGGGTCCCGAGCATCAGGAAGCCCTAAAATGGATGTAAGGTAATTAAAGAGAACTAGTGATATAGGCCTGAAGTTTGGTGCTAATAAAGAAGGTGTGAAATTGAAAAATTTTGTAAATGCAAACTATGCAGGGGATAGAGATAATAGAAAATTCACTTCTTCATATTTGTTTACTTTGTCTAACTCTTGTGTTAGTTGAAAATCACATTTACAACACATAGTTTCACTATCCATGATCGAATCACAATATATTGCTACAACTGAAGCAATTAAAAAAGCTATGTGGCTTAGAAGTTTGCTACATGAATTCTATGTTTTAAATTATTATGTGATAGTATATTCGAATAGTCAATCTTTTATATATCTATGCAAAAATCCTATCTTTTACAAACACACCAAATACATTGATTTTAGAATGCACTTTATTAGAGGTGTCATGTCACAGGAAGTTGTAAGACTTGAAAAGATACAACACAATATAATCCTTCAAACATGGACACTAAGGTATTGCCATTGGTAGAGTTTAGAAGAAGCAATGACCTTCTAAACATAGGTGGAGGCAACAAGTTTCAAATTTTATCGGTTCTCTATTTTGGGAGTATTACTAACAACATATAATTTTTCTTTATAGGTCTTTTGACCCCCAAGGTGAAGGTTTTTTGGGCAAATTGTTGTCAAACTACTTCTCGGGCTATGATGTAACTCAGTACACTTTCTCAGTTGGCATCGACCAAAATGATTTAACAATAAATTGACACCTAAATGAAATGACTCGGACCCCAAAAACTGTTTGGGTCATTTGAAGCAACCTAATTTAATTAGTGTTGCTCATGACTCGTTTCCAATTATTTGGACGGCTATTAAATGGAAACCCACTTGGCAATCCACTTACCTCCCTATTGGCTTGATCCATTACTGTACCCTAATGACACCTACTTAACTTGGCCATCCTCTCCCCTTGATTGTATGTATGCATCCCTACTTCTCTCCCTTAGACAGAAAACAGGTAGTTCTCTCTTTGTATTTTTGCCTACTATTTTCTCTTGCTTTACTATCTCTATGGTTACTTCCTCTTTGTGATTATATCTTCCTTTGTGCGTTCTAAAATGTCTTGGTGATCCTCTCTTCCACGCAACAGAAAGTCCACAAGTTCTCATGTTGTATCATGACTAATGGGTGTTATTTATGTATGGATGATTTCAATAATATTAGAAGTGATAACTTCGGGAACAAAAAAAAAGAAAAAGAATAATGTTATCTATCATTAATGGTGCTAGAGCTCCAGTTTAGTGACATTACGTGATATGTTCAATTAAAAGTAAACTTATGTGATTCATTGTACATATATTCAATGACACTTAATGCCATCAAAACTTATGTTGCAACCTAGTGGTATTAAATAGCATTATTTAAAAAATTTATTGTAGGCGTGATTCCCATCAAATCTTTTCTTTCTTTCTTCTTTTATTATTATTATTATTATTATTATTATTATTATTATTATTATTATTATTATTATTATTATTATTATTATTATTATTATTATTATTATTTTATAAACATCAATCACAAATTTAATTAAAAAATTTTAATGACAAAGTATTACATAAGAAACCAAAGGAAAATTGATTAATTTTAAAATATGCAATAACCCACAAGTGGAATATCTATAAAGAAGCTATAAAATTTTACGAACTTTAAATAACAAAGTGTTAATATAAACTTTTATTATCAAAAATAATAAAAACATCCATATGACTCCATTTTACTATTTTCTCATAGTTCTTCTTCCTCTTAAAAGGAAGGACTTTATAAGATCAATCAATTGAATATTGATTAATGAAAATAATCAACATGGAACACTACATTCAAATGGTTAAATATACTAGTCATCACTACACTATTATCAAAATTGTTTTAATTTAGTTTTAGCAAAATTTGGTGCCAGTCATTAAATGTCATTCTAATCAATGTTAGTAAAATTTGTTGATATCCCATCAATTTGACAGATGAGAAGCTGACGTCGTAATTTAGAGCTGTCACATATAAAAAATAAAAAAATTAACTGATGCAATAACATAATTCGAGGTGGTTAATGTTAGGGACTAGACGGAATATCTAACAAAGTTTAAAGACAAATATTAAATGTTGCTAGAAGTTTACTGACCAACAGCATAGTTAATCTCTTGGAAATTGTTCTTAACTATAGCAGAAATTGAGTTATACTTGAAAATTAATTTTATTATTCTAAATAAAGTTACTTGTTTTTTGGTAAAGTTGTGAGTTTTTTTAATGGAACAAAAAATTAGGATGATTTCAATATGCATATATAATCAACCAGAAAAATTGGAAGAAATGTGGAATTATATATGTTAAAACTGTCGAGATGAAACTCATCGGCCGCTCAATTATCTGGAAGCTGGATGAATTGGCTGTAGTTATATGCTTTCACTATGTAAATATATCAAGAAAGGGGATGAATATAGGAAATAAAAGATAGGAAATAGTGCAATAATTAGTTGGTACAATCTTTTTAAGGATGGAAGTACATAAAGTTTCATGACCGAATCATACATTTTCGACACAGAATGTTTTCCAAAATAAATTAATTAAAAACATTTATTAGCCCTGCAAAAATTGATAGGAAAATCTATCAAAAGGCAGCAATAATTTCTATCTATAAAAACTAGGAAATTGCTGCTCAAACAGGAATAAAATCTCGGGTTTGAAGCCAGGGGCCTAGGTGGCAAAATCTCGGCCCCCGATGTGAATCATGCGGGCCCCGCATAATTGAATATCAAGGGCCGAGGAGGCTGAGGTGCTGGATTGAAAACCCCGGGTTAGAAAGCTCTGCTCTAAAAACTATTTTGGCATTGTGTCACAAGGATTAGACAGAAACCCTGGGCACATTTGGTACGAATTGCTTGCTACGTTGTAGTACGATACAGTATAATATTCTAAATATTATGTTTTCAATATTCGAGCTTTATCAAGTAAAAGCACGGTAATTAAACTAGCATAATAATAAATTCGATTTTGCTAGTGGTACATTAAGGTGTACCTAATGGTGTACATCCCACTCACATGGGCGAGAGACCCACTCAAATATTCACATGGGTTCTACACCCATGTGAGTTGGGTGTACACCATTTGGTACACCCCATTATGTACCACTAGAAAAATTCTAATAAATTGGCTCATGATGATGATAATTTTCCAGCAAAACCCACTGTTTGAATTTTGAATGAATTCTCAGACGATCATTTATGTAAAAACGGACCACCTAGCTTATGCGACTAAAAATGTGCTATCCATTCACAAATATCAACTCTTCTTTGAGTTCAAATCTACTATTTAGGCTTGGCTGTCTCACCGCTAAAATTTTAATGTCTTCTTATAATTTTAAGATGTCAAAATTTTAGTGAAATATCTCTTTAGTTCAAAACTAATGGTAAAAAAGTAAAAACTCCTTTATTTATTTTTGTATATATGAAAACTTTTATATTGTTTTTAATTATTACATTAGGAGCACGAAAAAAAATAATTATGTAAAATAATCAGGAGTTTGAATATTAATCATCTCTAAGTTTAGAATTTGTTTGTTGACCGATTAATTATCAACATCTACTTATCATTAAATAGAATTAGTAGCTTGTAGACATGTAGCTCATTTGATAAGGTACAGCTACGGATGTTATATGAAGGAAAAAAACATTAAATCTTATTTATTATACTGTACCAAGCAATCCACCAACGCTCCCTAGATATTCAACAGTGCCTTCGTAGTCAAAATACGTAATTGTTTACAAAGTGAGCAAATTTTTTGGTGCACGATGCCTTCGATCTTTATAGCCAACAAATCAACCCTCGAGCAAATAAATTAGTATATGAAGGGAAAATTATTGGATTTCCTAGTGTTCGAAATTGTCCGCCAAGAGAGAATATTCGCACAAATAAACATCTATCTATAGTACAAAGAGGCGTATCACGAAATAACAAGAAATTGACATATAATTATACATATTGAAAAGGAACTGATTACTCGAATAAACATTTATTAGTTATGTTGCAAATATACCAACCAGAGAAGAAGAGTAAACCTACCCCATATAGCACTAACTATCATATACCAGTAAATTGTGTTGCAAATACCCTTAACAGAGGAGAATACGTTGGACGCATTATAATGTTTGTCGTTAGCACAACTAATATGCTTAATATCGGCAGAAGAACGGGATGAGTAAATGGTCGTTTACCTATTGTCAATATACCTGTCATTGGAGAACGTTACATAAATATCAATGTGAATAATCCATGAACGATGCAGAAAATTATGAGCCATATTAACATAAGAATGAAAATGAAAAATATAGTTGTTACAGGCCTCACACAAGAGATAGATTTTCAAATATGGTGGCTCGATGTGATGGATAATGGTCATATTTTTCATTTTAATGAATGAATAATGGGAAACAAACAGGGGAGAGTAACCAATCTAATACCAAAAGAATATTACATTAGTTAGAATAAATAAAAATTATTTAGATTATTTCAAACAAATACTAGTCGATTATTCTCCCTTTACAAACATTTTAAATATTAACGATTCATAAATAGAAAGTAAGATCAATGACGAAATGTGTAAAATGTACCATAGATGGATCAGTACTGTGTAACGCAGGTATTATTTCAAACCAAAAATATTAAGTATTTACATTTCTGCTGTACAAAATTAGGGCTGAGTCATGGCTGACTAAAATTAAAACTTTTTTCTTCGAAAAAATACAACAGTATACATTCATAAAACTGTATATGGTGATTCCAACGGAGCATTGGAGACCTGTCAAATTGTGGGTCCTATCTAAATTGCATGGCTGACTCGTGGAAACTGGCCATGAAGGAGGATCCATTATAAGACGTCCCCTCTTCCCCCGAAGGGTTATAGCAAATTTTACCAACAAATCCTATACATGGTTCTCAAAGCCATTGTTGTACAGCTCTCTGCATTAAATTCATAATCTGCAGTGTACTCTCAGTTGAAGTCAGCCATTCCATTTAATTCAAGCTTTTCGGTTGCTCCTTTAGGACCTTTTCTCATCTGTTTCTTTATCTATATATGTACTGAATAAAAATTTTGATTCTCAGCAATTTCTGCAGTACAGCTGGTTTTAAAAAGGAACAAAAAATGGGCCATGGCCACCATAAGTGCTGCAACAAACAAAAAGTGAAGAGAGGGATGTGGTCACCTGATGAAGATGAGAAACTCTCAAGGCACATCTCTGCCTACGGCCATGGCTTCTGGAGTGCAGTTCCTAGACTTGCTGGTATTATGTGTAGAACATTAATTTCCACGTATACACACACATGTGTGTGAAAACAGTTTTTGTACCTATCTGGCACAAATTTTTCATTTTTCATTTTTTATTTTTTATCTTTTTAAATGGGGATCAAAGGATTTCACCCATCTCAAGAGAAGGATTGAATCCAGTCTCAATGGCCTGAGAACTCTTTGCTCTTACCACTTGAGTTAGGTATTGGCCTTAGCAGGCCGATATGTATATAAATAGTTACACAGTTTTATTTATTTATATATTTTTTTTGGTGCAGGGTTGCAGAGATGTGGCAAGAGTTGCAGACTGAGATGGATAAATTACTTGAGGCCGGGTCTGAAAAAAGGGAGTTTTTCTCCACAAGAAGCTGCTCTCATAATTGATCTGCACAATATTCTAGGGAATAAGTTAGTCTCATAATCCCAAAATAATGAATTATTTCAGTTACAGCTTCACACAAACTGACATTTTTTTGGTTTTGCAGGTGGGCTCAGATAGCCAAGCATCTTCCTGGAAGAACAGACAATGAAGTGAAAAACTTTTGGAATTCGAATATCAAGAAAAAACTCATGGCAATGAATCTTTCTAATATGGCTCCAGTTTCTGAACTAGCCGCAATTTCTAATCTGGCAAATTCGGCCAGGAGCAATGTTCAAGGTTTGTACTCAGTGAATTCGAACTCTAATCTGATCCCAACTGCCCAAATAGATCAAGCCTACATCCCTGCGGCAGACCCAAATAATCCCCTGCTACAAGGGTTTGATCAGGTGAATTTCAATCCCAATTTACTCACTCCTCTGGCTTCTTTTCCCTTATCATCACTGGATTCATCTGCATTTCATCTGCCGCCCTTATGGATGCCATCGGAATACCAGAAACCACTACTGATAGATCATCGTCGACAATTGAACAAACAGGAAGACACTTCCATGTTCATCACTGGTGGCACTAGGGCTCCACAATTTTTCAACCTGCCGCCATTAACGGGGACTTATGATGATACATCAGCATTTAATGGGCTGCTGGAACTCAGTCAAATGACCAATGGGAATCAGTTTGGGATGTGCTCTTCATCTGTTTCACCAGTTCTTGAACCAGTTTCTGCAGGATTTTCAGGATTCCCTTCGGTCCTTAATGCACGTAAGATGCAGATTCCCGCAGTCAGTCATATCCAGTTCATTCAGTCCGTCATGCCAGCATTCAACTCATCATCTTCCTCCTCGTCCTCCCTCTTGCTAGATCGATCCTTAGACATGGTGGTGCTCGATTGAATTTTCTGATCTGTGGGAGGAATCATTAAGTGCCATGAGTTTAGTTTTCAAGGTTATGAGGAAGGGAAAAAATATGTTTATAATTTGGTATTTTCAGTAGATTTTTCCAATTTCGTGGATGTTCATAAATAAGACTATCTTTCACAATTTTATTTTGTTTGATTATAGTTTCTCAGTTAGCAATTTCTATTTATGATTTAGCCCCTGTTTGACAATCATTAAAATGAGTTTCGAAATAATAATTTTTTGGAGAATGCAAGGTTAAAACATAGAAAACGTTTTAGGTTTACATATAAATATTTTATTACAAGAATGTAATGTTAAAAATGAGTTTGAGAAACAAATAATTATGTTCCAATGGTTTTTCAAAAACGGGCTTTATATATTTTGATGAGAGACCTCAAGGAGTGTTTGTGATGAGTGCATTCTCTCCTAAAGTTTAAAATTTGTGGCCACTTTGGGGTGATAACACAAGCTTAGGTCTGTTTGAGCTCTTGGGAAATAAGTTCCATAATATTTAATTTTTTAAAGAGAATGTATAATTAAAAAGTAGAAAATTTTTTGAGTTAATATATAAAAACATTTTATTGAGAGAACGTCTGGTTATTAATGAGTTGGGGGAAAATGATTTTTTTTTAAAAATGGGACTTAAACATGGGCTAAAATAGTTAAATGCCAACGTTAAAAATTCCATGAAAGTACTAAATTGTTGGTTTAGGAAACATTAAAAACAAAGATTGTCACACATATAAAAGTGCAGAAGTTGAAAAGAAATTTTTGGACCAAATTCAAACGATTTTCCCGTCTCTACTAATTTCTATCTCTCCCTGCCTGTAATCTGAAATTTTCCGGAACTAGCATCCATCGAGAGAATGCTTTTCATTCTGTCTGGCCTCAGCAACTTGAAAGGAATTCAGTAAAAACCCGGGCTGATGTTTCTGGAAATGTTTAGCAGATCAAGCAACAGTTTTTTCAATTATTCGCTAAATTATCTCTTCGACTATGTTCACGGTGAAAGTATTATATTCTACACACAATTGTTGGTGAACGGAATTAATACTAATGAACTTTTTATGTATTGCGCTTTAATTAGCTCTTTGACTCAATTGGATGACGTCTTTACTAATCCTAATGAAAATAGTATTTAGGAAAACCTTTACTAAGTCAATGGTTAAGGTTTTACACTTTTGTTTTCATTACTAGTTAGTGCAAGAAAGGAGGAGAAAACCCTAAATCTTATTCTCCTAGAATCTGGTCGTTCCTATGCACAGAGGTATAGTTCACAGTTTGATTTCATGTGTGGATTGTATTGGAAACTAGACACTTGAAAAGTTGTGACGTTTTGAGATTGGGATAAATCAGACTTAGAAGTATTTGCCCTAGGCCCAAGCCACCTAGGCAAGGGCCGCCTAAGGCCTCAATAATATGGAGCCAGCCGCCCAAAAATTTGGAGCCTCCAATAAAGAGATCATAAATAAGAGGTTTTATCATCCTGAACATAGGCAAGGTAGGCGATATCTTGAGACCCCACTTTAATGAGGGCCCCAAAAAAAATTTTTTTATTTTTATTTTACATGTATTTATAAATACACACACACACACATGTATATAGGGTCCCATATTAACAATTGGTCGAATGCCCCCAAAATTTCAGGGCCAGCCTTGTGAGGAGTTTTGCAGAAATTTGGTATTTGTAAAATTCAGAGGCCTTGTCTAAAATAAAAATAAAAAAAAAAATTCCATCGTTTTCTTCATTATACGATTAAGCTGTTTTCGTGAATTTGATTGCTTCCCTTACCGCATTTTTCCTTCAACACCATCTGTAATGCCGCCAACTTGCACCAGCAACCAGGGTATGTAAATTCTAGCCTTCTCCTGAAAAGTCAGCCCTCAATAGATATGATTTTGATATTTTAAATGACATATTGAATTGAGAAATCTAGAGCATTTTTGGAAGTGATTTTGAAAATTGATTTTTTGACCGTTAGGAGAAAAGTGGGATCCACTCGTGAGAGAAGAAGTCAAATATGACGGCTGAAATAGTAAAATAACGGTCAAAAAATCAATTTTTTGGGGAGAAAAATCGCTCTCAAACATGCCTCTAGGGTTTAATAAAGGCATTTTATGCTTATCCATATTCAAGGTCATTACATTTCTGAATTGAAAAAATACTTGTACATGCTTTCGTTTAAATTGATATTTTTGAACAACCCTAATTGGTTGCTGCTAGAAGTTTAATCGATCAAATAATTGGTTGTGTTGAAATATTTTGGTTTGAATATTTTATTATTTGGTCTCGAATTTTACAAATTATTCTTATCCATTTTTCACGTTCGTTATATTATTGAATTGAAGAAACATCTGTATGTGCTTTTTCTTTAATTGAAGTTTTAAAAATCCTAATTGGTTTCAAGGTCAATTATATCCTATATATAGTGGATCAAACTCTATCACCGCTTTAAAATAGATTTGAGCAATTTTAGAAATATAATGATATTTATGGATTTTTATTTGACTGAAAAATCTTAAATCTATTGATGATGCTAGTTTGAAGTGTTATTGTATTAATCTTTAAAATTATTTGAAGCATACCATGGAATTTGACATTGATGAATAGAATTATTTTATGAGTTGAAAGTTTTAAGGGAAAGCGATATCTACAGAAATCAATGGAGCAACTAATGTGTTAGATTACATTAAGAGAATGAATTGTTGTTTTGGAAATGCTTAGGTTGCTTACAAAGTATTATTGACTAATTCAATTACTGCTGCATTCGTTGGAAGAAGTTTTTCAAAATTAAAATTGTATAAGTCTTATCTTCGACCAACCATGGTGTAAGAAAGGGATAATGAATTGGGTATGATTTCTACCGAAAAAATATGTTCAAAAAAAGAAAATTAAAAAAAAAAATAACACTTGATTGAGTTGTTTGATTATTAATTTTGCATCTCCTAACATAAGAAGACTAAACATTACACTAACCTAGTCTCTCAGATTGTGATAGATGTTTTATTTTGCAATACCAACTTTTGGATTGCACAAAATTTTGATTTAAATATAGATATATATTTTTATTTAAGTATTAGTATTACTATATTTGTAAAAAATTTAAAGTATAAGATCTCATAATAATCAGTCGCTTAGAGTCTCTAAATTCCCATGTTCGGCCCTAATTTCAGTCCATTGTAATCATCGAAAGTAAATTTTTTCATGGATTCTTCCTAAAAGCAAAGATGATCATATTTTGAATATTGAAATTGTTTAATTCCACTATGCATGCTTAACCATATATCGAACATTGGTATCATTGTTCACTGCTAAAACCTGTTGAAAAGATCTAGCATAGGTATAATAAGTATTATTGTGATACCGATTTTGATTTGAACAATGATAGTTGGTAATCTTAATTTCTTAAATCTGCATTTGATTTTTGGAGGGAAATTTTTTTTTGTATATAACTTGAATTGTATTTGGGTTATAGGAAAGGGGACTGAAGTCAATTGCACCACAAGTTAGAGGCTGACAACAAGACTTTGTAAGCAATCATCGCCTCAAGTGAATATCATGACCTAATGGTCTGTTTTCTTGATTTTCTCCAGGTTCTTGTTCCAACTCACTGCTTCAGGGGTTGGTGTGACTAAATGTAAATTAGTCCACCTTACCGTCCTTAATCAGATGTGGTGGCAAAGGAGTCGAGATGGGCTGAAGGCAATGGATTTCGCTGTGAAGATCAATGGTTAATGCCATTGAAATTCACAATGAAATCACCTATCATCTAGGGAGTTGCTATGAGTTGGAAACAATAGCGATTTCACTATTGTGATTTGTTGCTCCACTTTGTAGTTGTTGTCAGTGTTAAATACTTGTGTGGCCACTACAGTACAATCGAACACTAGCATCGCTAAGGTCGAAGCCCTAATTGGATTATGGTTTCAACGTGATGTTAGTTGGGGATAGGATTGTCTTTGCAAATTTAGAATTTTTAGGGGCGCCCTTGCAATTTCTTGGAAAATGGTTTGACCAATTAAATCTTTGACTAAATTGAATTTTGACCACTTTTTATCAAATTTCTTTTTTGACCCTACCCTATTTTAAATCCCCAAATTATTGATTTGGGTCGTAATGTAATTTATTATTTTTTTTTATTGAGAACCTAAATTACTTACATTAACTATTTAATTTTTATTAATGAGATTAAATAATTTAACAGATACATATTTTTAGCAATATACCTAATAATATCCTTATTTAATTTTAGTTTTGTTAATAATTAATTAATAACATTAAATCAACTTATTCAACATGAAATTAAAACAAAACAAAAAATCCATTTTCTTTCCATTTGTCAATAATTCCATACATGCAAAGATTAGGATTATTCAGGTCATCTTTGGCCACTCCTTTTATGGGCATAGGTAGATAGCTAACAATGGTCCATAGAGATGGCATTTTCACTTTATTCCCCTACCTGAACCATTTAATATTGTATTATTTTTTATTGTCAACTTTGATTATAACTTAAATTTCTTTAAAAAAATAACATCATATTCCCTTATTTGAATGGCTATTTCATTTGGTTGTTTCACATATATCCTAATAACTAAATAATATATTTAATGTAAAAAAATTTAATGCTTATAAAATGTTTTTATATAATGCGATAAAATTTTATTTTATGTTATATTTACTCTTATTTAAAAGTTGTTTTAATTGGTAGTTTTAGATATTAATCCCATTATATCTAAGTTTAGATAAAAATAAAAAATAAAAAAGGGGAACACTGGATGATAGAGTAATTATATTACCACTAATATTTTTATTAACTACACAACATTATAATTGCAAAAAATATTTATAATCTTTGCTCATTTTCACACTTAAATCATCAATTATTTTTCGTCATATTCTTATCTTTATATGAAACTAAATATATTATTATAACATTAAAACGTATTAAAATTCTAAACTATAAACAGACAAAACAAATAGATTAGAAATTTTAAAATATTGAAAGAACGTACGATGAAAAAAGATGGAGAGAGCCTGTTGAGGCTATGTTTTTGAATTTTCTGCCAAAGGGATGGAGAGATGACCACTTTTATAATTAATATGAATAAATGAGAAGGGGATGTAGGGTTGCATTGTGTTATTACATACACTACATAGTAAAACATAAGTAAGGTCATTATAGCTATAAAAATCAACATTTCTCATTCTAGAATTGTTATCAATGAAAGCAATTTGTTGTAAGCTAAAGCTTTTCAAAACTAGAAAATAGGCTAGATATGATTATATATGTTAATATATTTGAAAGTTCTTACTTAGCCGATTTAGTTTGACTTACGTACAAAATTAACATAATTAAAAGCAATATGTCACTTTATAATTGTTTCTAGATGGTTAATCATAAAGGTTCAATTTGTCCTATGTTTGATTGCCACAAGCAATAATCAAAGAAATAAATAATACCAGATATGTTGACGGAGAAACGCAATTGGGCAAAAACTTCAGAATCATGCCAGTTACCTCCACTATAGATAATATGAATTTATAGTCAGATGCTGCCTAACCAACTCCACTAGACTTCCTGATCTACTTCATGTACTCTCCAAGATCTGCTAACTCCACCAGTTTTCCGATCTTCTATAATTGTCTCTTCCAAGTAAAACTCCGGGAATCTCAAATTCTAGTAATTTTCCTGCACTTGTAGTCCAACCTCTCTCAACCTTCAGCTGCCTCTAAATTTCAATTGAGAAAGTACCCTTCTAAGGGAGTTTAGAAAGTAGGTGTTTTAGATTCAATGGATTTGATATTTTTCCCCAACGTAATTGTATGAGTTCAAGAATATATTGAATAATCT
The DNA here is from genome assembly GCF_002742605.1 of Olea europaea var. sylvestris. Taxonomy (NCBI): domain Eukaryota; kingdom Viridiplantae; phylum Streptophyta; class Magnoliopsida; order Lamiales; family Oleaceae; genus Olea; species Olea europaea. The sequence continues at coordinate 22,436,333 of NC_036246.1, forward strand.
CATCAATGAATTGTGTTCTTAAATCTTCAAGGAATAATATGGAGAGGCAACACAATGAACGACTACCTGATTTTCGTGCTAGGGTATAGGTATTTATAGTTGAAGGTGTTTAGGTAGTTTGGATAGGATAAAACACTTGAAAATGTGAACTAGGATTTTTCGCATAACGCTGTCACTCAAGCAAGGAGCTAGCGACATGTGAGCAGCGGGTATGTCGCTCGAGCAAGAGATGAGTGACAACGAGCGACAATATTTTTGTTTTTGTCATCGAGTAATGTTTAGGCGATGGGCTAGTGAAATTGTGGCGTCTTTTATTTCTTTATTTCGAACTCGAACTCTAACTCTTGCTTGCCTAGCTCAACTATACAATATTGCAATTAACTCCTTGACTTTTTACAACATTTATTTTAGTCTATTTGTTGCCAGAATTGCCAATTACATAAAACATAACAAACTCCATCTTTAACATTCTATGACAAAACTATACAATTAAAGTCAAGGTAGTAAAGACACAAAAATCTAATCTACTCAAGCTCTATTTCTTGTATTCCTTATTAAACCTTTTTTTTTTTTAAATAAAAAACTCGAACACCGTGTGTAAAAGCACATGACTCATAAAATATAACAATATAGGCACGTGAACATAACTAAGCATGTTAGAATGAGAAGTAATACTAATATCAATCACAACATCAACCAAAACATTAGTATCACAAAACATCAAGAACTCAAACAGCTATGCATTATGATATGAAATGCAATGAAACTAAATCAATTTTGCTCGATATAATGATATAGTCTCCACTTATATCTTTTCCCCTATCGAAGTGATCCTCTCTTCCTGACAAAGTGATCACTCTCCCTCTTTTTGTCACGAATGACGAAAGGATCAATATATAATAACTCAAAATATGCAGTTAATAGCATGCACAAGAATAATTGATGATCAGTAAACCTTCCTTCATACTTAGTTCAAGTTAACATAGAGTAAATTGTATAAGTCACCAATGTGTGTAAAGCATCGCTAATCATTTGTAAGTAGGACTCCAGACCTTAATTTTGTGAGAAATGGCATGCTAAACATCACTACCAATAATTTTATCCTTCTACTTATGAAAGTCAAACAATTTAAACTACATTAGAACCTTTAAATGAAGCTCATATTGCATATATACTGTTCTTTTCTTTTCTCCCCTGACTTTGAGTATCTATATATTTTTCACATTTTTTAATATTTTTAAAGTTCATCATATTTTTTACATCTTAAGTGCAGGTCCTTTTCTATTAAACGTCTAAGATGACATCTGTACGGAATTTTAGGTTGAATAACCCAAGTCAATTGACCATAGGCGCCAGATTTTGAGACACTCTGTAGGCTTAATTACTCAAGTCAAATAGGCTTCGAAGAAAAATATAAGATATTGAGCTTTTTATATAATTGGGGAGTATGCTTGAGCTTCGATCTAATAAATTTGATCAATTCATGTTCAAAGTCACCTTATCAACATGTGACCATCATCCCAAATTTTATACACGTGGTTGAGTCCCACTAACAATATTATAGTGTGTAGTACAAATAGTGCATGAAGATACCTATATTAAGTACTCCATAATAACTTAAACAAGTAACGGAAACAATACTACTGCTCATCAATTATATCCATACTTGATCACAACAAACACGTTCAAGTATATTATATATCATGCTACAAGAACAAGTTCCCTTCTTCTTTCTTTTCTGTATTTTTCAAATTTTCCATTTTTTTGTTATTTTTATTTTTAAACACAAATGCTCCAAGCACATAAAAAAAAAAAATCACACACAAGATAAAAGAAATATGCATGTGCCAACGCAAACATAATGAAGATGCATATGCATGAACCTACATAGAAGATACAATGCACAAATGTGGTGCATGCATAAATCAATGACTCAACCGTTTAAGCACAAGCATACACCATAAATACCTAATCAGTTAGGTATGCAAACGCTCTTACTTTAAGAGCACCATGATCTATTTCAAGCTGTTTCGGATCATTTTTCCTCACCCAAATCTGCTAGTGATAGGAATATTTCTACTCTTTTGTGTCATTAGCTTGGTCAATTGACTCACTTGACTAGTAATAAGTCAATTTGACTAGCATAACCTAATTCTTATTTCAATTAAAGTTTCAATTTCTATTTCTCCTCAGAAAGTGACGCCACCTAACTTATCGCCATGAAAACATTTAGGGACAAATCTAAGACCAAACCTATGAGATCGCTGATTTTTATTCCTAGGTTAGCAAGTCCTACACTATCTAGTAGGTCTCTATTTTTCAAATCCCTTATTCTTATGTTGGGGGTTTGGAACATGTTTAGGCTGATTAGTAACACAGACAAACATTTTCTTGAACGTACTAGCAATATTATGATCTTTCACCTTATATTCTACGTCTTCCTTATTATTAGCAGGCTTGCCCATTCCTAGGGTGTTATCTAGCTTCATAGAATCAATAGAAAAGGTAAGAAGTTGAGAATTGGAATACTCAAGTTTGCTCAGAATATTTTTAACTTGGATTTATAAGTTTCGTTTTCAATGGTCGGCTCACTCGGCTCACTAACTCTTATAGAGGTTTTCTTAAGCTCACTTGTGAGATTTTTAACCTGAGCATCTAAGGATTCATGCATCGATTTTAACTCATTTAGGGTTGAGGTAGATTCTTTAAGGTAAGTCAACAATTTTTCTTTCTCCAGCTCGAGTTCCTTGACCTTCATACCTAAGGCATTATTCACAGATAGAATTTTAATGTTCTCCTCATAGATCTTATCATAAGCCTTATGAATATCTCCCTCACCATCTAAATCTTCCTCTGATTCATCACCACTATCTATGCCTTAGCCTTGTCGCTCACTTTGTCAGATTCACTTCTAATCTTAGTAGTGAAAGCAACGTATTTTTCGCTTTCTTCATGAGTAGATTTCTCACTTTGATTGTCAGATCTAAACTCGTCATCCGTGAAAGTAGCATTTATAGCCTTATCAAGATTTCTCCTACTGCTAGAGCACTCACCCATAATATAGCTAAAACCTCAACAATTATGATATCTCATAGAATTGGTACTTTTCTTAGACTCATTAGGGCCCCTTCTATGCTTCTCTTGAGTTCTCTTTTTATTTATAAACATTTTCCTGAATGTTTTAACGAAGTATGTTAACTCCTTTTCATTAGGAGAATCTGAATCTAAAGACTCTATACGACTATTCCTCACAGTGTTTAAATGTCTCATCTTCTTTCATCCTAATCTCTTTAAACCTAATGGTTAGCATCTGCAATTTAGAGTTCTTAACAGCATGAGTTAACTCATGTGTGGTCTGTAAGATATCTCAAACCTCTTTAGCTACCTCACATAAAGACATTCTCCTAAATTCCTCAAGTGACATAGCCATAAATAAAGTATGTAAGGCTTTGCTGTTCTAACTTATCTAAATTAGCCTTTGACAAGTTTTCTATAGGGGTGAAAGTGATAACATTATTAATGTGCTAGAAGGGGCAGCCCAACCATTTACCATACTCAACCATATATGCTCATCCATAGATGTTAGAAAGGCTCTCATCCTAACCTTTTAGTAGGCATAATTACTACTATCAAAATATGGTGGGACAGTTAATGAACTATTGATATAGGTAAATTAAGGTCAGGACATGAATTTAAGCTCTGATACAAATTGAAAGTTCTTACTTAGCTGATTTTGTTTGACGTCACATGCGAAATTGGCACAATTAAAAACAACATGTCACTTTTTAATTGATTCTAGATGTTTAATCATACAAGTCTAATTTGTCCTATGTTTGGATGTCACAATCGATAATTAAAGAAATAAATAAGACCAGATATGTTGACGAAGAAATCCAACTGGGTAAAAACTCTAGGATCAAGCTAATTACCTCCACTATAGACAATATGTATTTATAGTCAGATGCTGCCTAACCAACTCCACTAGATTTCCTGATCTTCTTCTCGCACTCTCCAAGATCTTCTAATTCCACCAGCTTTCCAATCTTCTACAATTGTTTCTTTCAAGTGGAACTCCAAGAATCTTAAGTTCATATAATCTTCCTGCGCATTGTAGTCCAACCTCTCTCAACCTTCAGCAGTCTCTGAAGTTCAATTGAGAAAGTACCTTTCTAAAGGTGTTTAGAAAATAGGTGTTTTGGATTCAATATATTTGATGTTTTTCCCCAACATGGTAGTATAAATTGAATGATCTTAACAATGGATTGTGTTCTTGAATCTTCAAGGAATAATATGAAGAGGTGACACGATAAACAACCACCCGATTTTCATGCTAGGCGTTGGGTACTTATAGTTGAAGATGTTTAGGTAGTTTGGGCCAGATAAAACACTTCAAAAATGTAAACTAGGATTTTTTGAGTAACGATGTCGCTTGAGCACGGAGTTAGCGATAGGAGAGTGATGGTTTGTCGCTCGAGCAATGTCCAGGCGTTGGGCTAGCAAAATTATAGCATTTCTTCTTTTCTTATTTCGAACTCAAACCTTAATCTACCTAACTCAACTATACGATATTGCAACTAACTCCACTTTTTACGACATTTATTTCAGTTCGTTTGTTCCCAAAATTGCCAATTACATAAAAACTAACAGTATTCATTTTGGGCATTGGAGTCCTGGAGAATTCGATTTGCGCGAGACAAATTCTACAAAAAATAAAAATAAAAAATGGTTGTTTTGATCTTTGACAAAATTTATTATTATTAGTATTGTTGTTGTTGTAATGGGAATATATATGTTTGGGTTGCATTTCAATTTAATTTCTAATATCATAGATTTAATTGTATGAAATGTCTATTTTAGATTTATTCATCACCACAAATCATTTTGATTGTATATATACATTCGTTCGGGGTGTCCTAAGCACATGGCAACCCGATAGCTTTATTGTCTCATTATATTCATGCAAATATGTATCATTCTTTTTTATTCATATTTATGAATTTGTGGAGCATTCTTTGGTTGGAAATCTATATGCTAGATCTCTTTCAATTATTGTGATTCATCTTTGACTTCAAAACTTATATTTTTTATGTTTTTATTTAGTTATTTTATTATTTATTAAACTATACTTTTAGGAGAGAAAAGAGGACATTAACATAGGTGCAATTATATTGAACTTTGGCAATTAGAATTTTGTTGAAATATGAAAAGCAGCCACTTTGTATTAGTGTTTGGCTAATTTTTACATTAAGTGCTTGTTTAGTAGGAATTTATTTAATTGATTTTTTGACCGTTAGAGATAAAGTGGGTCCTACATGTGAGAGAAGAATTCAAAAATGATGACTGAAATAGTGAAATAACAGTGAAAAAATTGATGTTAATTGGATTACAATCTCTATCAAACATGCTCTAAATAAAATCATTTGAGAATTTTGTTTTTTCATAAAAATTTACTGCTGGCGAGATTCTCATCAATTTTTTTAATTTTTTTTTTTAAACATCAATCACAAATTTAATTAAGAATTTTAATGACAGAACATAAGAAACCAAAGGAAAATAGATTAATATTAAAATATGCAATAACCCACAAGTGGAATATCTATAAAGAAGCTATAAAATTGTACGAACTTTAAACAACAAAGAGTTATTATAAATTTTTATTATCATAATTAAAACATCCATGTGACTCAATTTTACTATTTTCTTATAGTTCTTCTTTGCTCTTAAAACAAAGGACTTTATAAGATCAATTAATTCAATATTGATTAATGAAAATAATCAACATGGAACACTACATGCAAATGGTTAAATATACTAGTTATCACTACACTGTTAGTAAAATTGTTTTTATTTAATTTAGTAAAATTTTATGCCAGACATTAAATGTCATTTATTCCATTCTGATATAGTTCACTCCAATTAATGTTAGTACAATTTGTTGATATCCATCAATTTGACTGATGAAAAGCTGACGTCGCTTTCCCGGAAGAAATTTAACAATTGCAATAACATAATTTGAGGAGATAGCTGATGCTATTATGTTGGTTATAGACTAGACAGAATATGTAACAAAATTTAAAGACTAATATTAAATGTTGCTAGAGGTTTACTGACCAACAGCATAGTTAATCTCTTGAATATTGTTCTTATCTATAGTAGAAATTGAGTTATAGTTGAAAATTAATTTTATTATTCTAAAAAAAGTTGTTTTCGTCATAGTTATGTGTTTTTTAACAGAAAAAAAAAATAGTATGATTTCAATATGAATATATAGTCGACGAGAAAAAATTGAAGTAATAATCATAAATGTAAAGTTATATTTGTTAAAAATGTCGAGATGAAACTCATCAGCCGCTCAATTATCTGGAAGCCGGATGAATTGGCTGTAGTTATATGCTTTTACCATGTAAATATATCAAGAAAGGGGATGAATATAGGAAATAATGCAATAATTAGTTGGTACAATCTTTTTTAAGTGTGAAAGTACATAAAGTTTCATGATTGAATCATATATTTTCGGCACAGATGTTTTTCCAAAATTAATTTAATTAAAACCATTTAAGAGCCCTGCAAAAATTATAGGAAATCTATCAAAAGGCAGCAATAATTTCTATCTATAAAAACTATTTTAGCATCATGTCACAAGGATTAGACAGAAACCCTGTGCATGCTTGGTATGTTTGGTGTGCTATGTACTAGAACTGTACAGTATAATATTCAAATTTTTTTATTTTTTATTTTTTATTTCGATATTCTAGCTTTATCAAGTGAAAGCACGGTAATTAAGCTAGCAAAATAATAAATTTATTCATGATGATGATAATTTTCCAGCAAAACCCACTGTTTGAATTCTGAATGAATTCTCAGAGGATCATATATTTAAACGGTCACCTGGCTTATGCGACTATAATATGCTATTCATTCACAAACATCATCTCTTCTTTGAGTTCAAATCTACCATTTAGGCTTGGCTATGTCACCACTAAAATTTTAAGTCCTTTTATAATTTTGATATGTCAAAAATTTTAGTGAAATATCTCTTTTTAGTTCAAAACTACTGGTAAAAAGGTAAAAACTCATTTATTTATTTTTGTATATACGTAAACTTTTATAGTATTTTTAGTTATTACATTAGGAGCTGACCCAAAAAAAAAAAAAAATTATGTAAAATAATCGGGAGCTTGAAAGCTAATCATCTCTAAGTTTAGCTATGAACGATATATAAATAAAAAAAAAAAAATTAAATCTTATTTGTTATACTGTACCAAACAATCTACCAACACTCCCTAGTTATTCGCAAGTGCCTTCCTAATCAAAATAGGTAATTGTTTACCAAGTGAGCAATTTTTATTTTATTTATTTATTTATTTATTTTTATTTTTATTTTTATTTTTTGCAGTACAAATTGGGGGATCCTGAAATAATAAAAAATTGACATGTAATTATAAATATTGAAAAAGATCTGATTACGCGAATAAACCTTTACTTGTTGTGTTGCAAATATACCAACCAAAGGAGGACACGTTGTATAAATCATCATTTGACTTTAATTACACGCTTGAGTATACCTACACCGTATAGCACTAACTATCATATACCAGCCGATTGTGTTGCAAATATCCTTAACAGAGGAGATTAAGTTGGACACATCATCATTTTTTTTTATCGTTAGCACAACTAATATGCTTAATATCAGCAGAAGAACAGGATGAGTAAATCGTCATTGAAGAACGTTACATGAATATTAGTGTGAATAATCCATGAACGACTGAGAAATTTAGCAGAGTAACCAAGCTAATATAAAAATTATATAGATTATTTCAAACAAATACTAGTTGATTATTCTCCCTTTTCTTACATTTTCGACATTAAAGATTCATAAATAGAAAGTAAGTGTGTAAAATGTATCATAGCTGGATCAGCACGGAAGATGTTACATGTACCGAATTTTACACCTAATCTCTTACCGACTACTCAAAATAAAGAGTGTGGACCACATTTTCGGATTTTTTTATTTATGCGGGCCCCGTGTGCATTTAAGAGAGGATAAACAAGTTGGTATATTTTTGGGTGTACAAATAGAATTATTCGGATCAGCATTGTGTAACAGAGGTATTATTCAAACCAGAAATTTTAAGTATTTACATTTCTGCTGTACACGATTGAGTCATGGCGGACTAAAATTAAAACATTATTTCTTCCAAAAAAAAAAAAAAAAATTACAAGAATATACATTCCAACGGAGCTTTGGAAACTTCAAAATGTGGGTCCTATCTAAATTGCATGGTTGACTCGTGGAAACTGGCTATGAAGGAGGATCCATTATAAGACGTCCCCCCCTTCCCCTGAAGGGTTATAGCAAATTTAACCAACAAATCCTATACATGGTCCTCATAGCACTTGTTGGACAGCTCTCTGCATTAAATTCATAATCTGCAGTGTACTCTCGGTTGAAGTTGGCCATTCCATTTAATTCGAGTTTTTCGGTTGCTCCTTTAGGACATTTCTTCATCTGTTTGTTGTTTCTTTACCGAGTATATATATATACTGAATAACAGTTTTGATTTTCTACAATTTCTGTAGTGCATCTGGTTTCAAAAAGAGATAGAAAATGGGCCATGGCCACCATAAGTGCTGCAACAAACAAAAAGTGAAGAGAAGGATGTGGTCACCTGAAGAAGATGAGAAACTCTCAAGGCACATTTCTACCCACGGCCATGGCTGTTGGAGTGCAGTTCCTAGACTTGCTGGTAT
>NC_036246.1:22445199-22486445 GCF_002742605.1 Olea europaea var. sylvestris
ATGATTTGCCGACTGTATGGATGCCATCAGAATACCAGAAACATCAACTGATTGATCATCAGCAACAATTTAACGAACAGGAAAATGCTTCCATGTTCATCACTGGCGGCACTGGGGCTCCACAATTTTTCAACCTTCCACCATTAATGGGGACTTATGATGATACATCAGCATTTGATAGGATCCTGGAACTCAGTCAAATGACCAATGAGAATCAGTTTGGGATGTATTCTTCATCTGTTTCACCAGTTCTTGAACCAGTTTCTGCAGGTTTTTCAGGATTCCCTTCTGTCCTTCGTGCACCTAAGATGCAGGTTCCTGCAGTCAATCATATTCAGTTCATTCAATCCGTCATGCCAGAATTCAACTCATCATCTTCCTCCTCGTCCTTCCCCTTGCTAGATCAATCCGTAGACATGATGGTGCTCGAATGAATTTTCTGATTTATGGCAGGAATCATTGAATGCCATGAATTTAATTTTCAAGGTTTAAAAAAAAAAAATACATAAATGTTTCTAATTTGGGATTTTCTGAAGAAATTTCCAAATTAATGAATGTTCATAAATAAGTAAGACTGTCTTTCACATGTTTATTTTGTTTGATTATGGTTTTGCATTAAAATGAGTTTTTTTTTTTTTTTTTTTGGGAAAACGAGTTTCGAAATAATAATTTTTTGGGAGAATGTGCAATTAAAAGTAGGAAAATTTGAGTTTATTTGTAAAATATTGTATTGTGAGAATATATGATTGAACAATGGATTTGAGGGGAAAAAAAAGAATTTTTGTTTAATGATCGTCAAAAAGGGGCTTAATATATGTCACAGAATTCAGCTCCAAGGATTGTCAAATCAGTGATCTTCAAGCTCAGTTTCACGTTACCTTTTTCTATCAAGCAACCAATTCAAATGACTACATTCCACAGCCAATATATTCACCTCGATTGTTTCTCAATCTCACCCACAAAAAAAAAATGTGTAGATTTGTAAACAACTAAGGCAATAAGAAAGCTATGAAAGAAGGCATGAAGAAGAGACCAAAAATAAAAAATAAAAAAATCCATTGAGTTTGAAAGCTCAAATTAGCTGCATTTTTCCTCTCTATGGCATCCATATTTTTCACCTTTTCACACATGAAAGAGGGCTAGAGTAGGAGCACATATATGTAAAGTTAGGTTAGGCTTTAGTTAGACCAATAATAAGATTAAATGAGCTAAGATTCAAAGTCATCAAAGGGATAATATAAATGGGTCAGGTTGAGCCTTTGGACTTGGTTATTGATAATTATTTCACTCATCTATTGAGGTCTATGAAATATACTCCGACATTTAATATCATAGCCTCGGATTTATTAGGTATCGATACACAATAAATCTCCATCTTGATGTCCAATAAACATGTAAGCAATTAAAGCACATAGTACTTGCACAATCGAGGTAATTAATAAAATTGGAATCACAGACCTTACCTCGTGTTTTGAACTCAAAACTCATACCATACCCACTCCATATGCTCACCAAGGCTAAGGTTAAGAACATCCAAGTAGAAGAAAATATTCACGGTAAGCAATCAAAAACAAATAAACATACAATGACGATATAATATAGGATATCAGAAAAATCTTTTCAAACATGTTTACACGGAACAATAGATTAACGCCAAATTAATCAATCAAACAGCCAACATATATGCAACTGATGTTTAAATGACTTTGAGAAAAGATTACCAAACTTATCCTATCTCATTCCATGTTACTCACACCTTGAGACACATATCTCCTCTCATCGTTCACTATTTTCAATAGTTTAATCACTTAACTTATATCTAATTGGTAAGTCACAATAGATCCTAAGTTATCGGGGATAATTTTCTATCACCACATCACTTCTCCTAACTTAAGTGATAATGGGTTTTCCATCTAAAAGAAGTAATAGAAGTACGTCTCTCACACTCCACTTGATCAAGGTCTCTTCACAGATAAAGAGTTTCAATATCTAATTACATCTCCATTCGTGATCCAAGTGTCACACTCATCATCCTAAATACAAACCACCAAGGTACATCTAAGCATCTAGACTCCACCTTACCGATAGACACTCAACATACTGCTAATGCATCTAAACCTACTATGCATACAAACAATTACACCAAGTAATAAGATTACTTCAATTTAAGCAGTTACACACACAAACAAATTGAAAGTGTAACACATCGATGCAATAAAATCAAGCAATCATACACATGCAGAAAGAATTACATACAAATGCACATATAGTAGCTAGGTTTACTCTCAATAAATCTTACTAGGGTCATCACTCAACCTTATAGCCACATTCGCTCCACCTCTCATCTTTCACGGCTTACCTCTCATCTTTCACTTTTGCTTGTCCTTCTTTTTGGGACAATTCCTAATAAAGTGTCCAGACTTATCACAACTGTAACACCATCCACCACTATTCTTGTCCCGTTCCTTGCCCTTCTTCTTACCACTCTCATCACTTGAGTCACTACTCGAATCACTACCGTCTTAAACTCTATCCAAATTTATTTGATTAAACTTCATTCTACTCTTGATCATATATAACTCATCACTCTTCTTATCTTCTTTTTCAGTTTTAATCTCTATCTCCTTAGTCTCAAGGAAATCTATGATAATCTTGGGTGTTATGGTGTTTCTATCATACTTAATCGCATTATTATCCTCTCTGTATGAATCAAGCATAGAATTAAGTAAAATAATAGCCTTATACGTTTCGGATATTTTTTTCATCACAATTAATAATATTCTGAACAAGTTTGTTGAAATATCGAAATTGTCATCAAAATCCTTTAAAGGATTCGTTTTAAAATTGAAAAATCTCTCAAGTAGGCACAACTTATTAGGAATAAATTTAAACAAATATAAGTTTTCCAACTATCTTCAATGTTCTTTTGTAGAATCAAGTTTTTCAACTTTTCTTGAAAGCTGTTAGATAGGTATAAAATAATTGAACCGTAAACAAGTTTATAATATTTTTCTTTTTGTACTTTCATCTATAGCTTTTAGAACTTTTTGTTGAATCAAAATCCATTTCACACTTTTTTTTTTTTTTTCAAATGAGTGAAGTCCAGGTATTCTAACAGAATAATCTTCGCAAAACGAAGGAATGTTAACAAAATTCCATATTCTCACGCAATGCAGTCTAGGGATGGCAACGAACTGAGCGGGCTTGCGAGCCATAAATCAAGGCTTGGGCTCGGCTCGAACTTTTTGAAGACGAGTTTTTTTTTTGCCTGAGTTGAGCCGAGCAAAAGCTCGGCCAGAAAGCTCGGGCCTTACCGAGCCAAAATGGGCCTAGCCGAGCCAACTCGATTTTTTTTCTTTTTCTCCTTTTTTTTCCCGTTAAAAGGCAGCTGGTAGTTGCCTTTATTCTAAATTTGATTCCGCATCCAAATTAATTTTTTTGGCAAACCCAAATTAAGATGAAAATGAAAGATTTAAGAAAGATTATGATTGTAAAGAAACTTTATTAATTAATACCTCCATCAACAAACAGATGTTTGTATGTAGGGCATTCTGATCCTAATTGGGGAATGCAAAACCTACATTAAACAAAAAATGAAACGAAATTGAATCAAAAAAGTGCCGAGAAATTGCCCAAAAGACTAGGAAATAAAGTAAAAGCACAAAAAAGTTCGTATAGAAAAGAAATTATTTGCAGAATATGTGATTGCAGGGGGCCAACTCGGGTTTATTCAGGAAGTTCATACTATAACATCAACATGCAAGACAAATCACACAAAATTCCATTAGTTTATAGGAAGAAATGCATACATCGATGAAATATGAAGAAATAATAGCAATTGAGGAAGATATACCAAAGGGCACATTTGAGTTCAAGCCCAAGCCACACGAATCAGCTGCCTTCTTATGTTTTTTTTAAGTTAGCCCGCAAGCCACACGAATCGGCTCGAGCTCTGTCCGGCATTCCAAGATGAGGCTCGGCTTGAGCCTAGGCTTGGTTTTATCGAACCTCGAGCCGAGCCAGCTCAAGCCTTTTGTGAGCCGAGCTACGGGCAGCCCGAGCCTTCGAGCCTTTTTGCCATCCCTAATGCATTCTCACACGGTGGTTAGTTGGCAATTAGAGCACAAAATCAATTACCAATTTGCAATCAAATTCAACAATTCGAGCACAGTAAATAATTTCTAAAATTTTAGGACAAGCAATGTTACCACATTGTAACTGAAATCCTAATGTCATACCATACGATCACGCGCTAATGCTGAAAATTAAATTAGGATAAACCAATATATTAGAGCAGACCAATCTGAGTCCAAGAGATACAAATTTATGACTTTAAGTCCACCATTATTCGTCCTAAAGTCTTCAACAATTGCAAGAATCAATCAACCACGATCAAATCCAAAACCCATGAAGAAGAAAATCATCTAGACTTTGCTATATAACCTGAACTAGAAAATTAACAACACCAAAATATCATAAAAAATGTCATCAACAAACTGCCCGAAGAAACCTCCTCGAAATTCCAACCAAAGAGCCCTCACTAGTTGATTCGAACCTCGACATGTGATCGCCACTTACCGTCTCCAGTGAAACATGCCTGATCGCCTTCGCTTGCGCATCATGCCATTGATTTTCATTTGTCCAACTGGTCTTTGGATTGGCAGGAACTTGAGAAGATAGCCTTGGTTTTTCACAGTTTTTCAATCTATTTTTTATCTTCATTTCTGTCACCTTTCTCATCGACTTTTGTTAGTTTTTCGAGCCAAACTCATCACTCTGAAGCTCTGATACCAATTGTAGTGGACTCTTGCTCCGAGGATCATCAAATCATTCACAACCAATATATTTATCTCAATTGTTTCTTAATTTCACCCACAAAGTACAAGATAACGGTGTTGATTTGTAAGCAACAAAGGCAAGAAAAAAGCGATGAAAGAAGGCACAAAGAGGAGACCAATAACACAAAGAAACCACTAATTTTGGAAGCTCAAATTAACCGGCTTTTTCCTCTCTATGGCAGCCACATTTTTCACACATTTCTCACAAAAAAAATATGGCTAGGATAGGAGCACATATATGTGGGGTTAGATTAGGCTTTAGTAAATTAAATGTGCCAAGATTCAAAGCCATCTAATAGGCAATTCAGATGGGACAGGTTGAGACTTTGGACTTGATTGTTGATAATTATATCACTTATCGGCCGAGGCCTATGAAATATATTTTGACATTTAATATCATTTTTCGAAATTTGTTGAGTACCAAAACCCAACAATATATTGTGATGAGAGGCCTGGAGGAGGGTGTGCTGAGTGCATTCTCTTCGAAAGTTTAAAATTTTGGGGTGATAACACAAGCTTAGACTTGTTTGTGCCCTATTTTTGGGAAATAAGTTTTGCAATACTTATTTAGCTCCCATTTGGTATCCATTTTTTTTTTCAAAATGCATTTTTCTCTCTCTTCTTTTCAACAACATATTCTTTATTAAAATAATATTACACGTAAATAAAAAACTTTTCCTTATTTTTCAATCACACACTTCTTATCAAGTTACTATTTTAAAATGAATTTTTACATAAAAATGACTATCAAACACCCCTTATTTGGAGAATGTATAGTAAAAAAAAAAATAAATAAAAAAATAAAGCTCACGTGTAAAAATATTTTATTAAAGGAACGTATAGTTAATTAGTGAGTTTGGGGGGGAAAATGTATTTTTAAAAAATGGAACTCATACAGGGACTTAAATTCCAACATCAAAAAATCCATGAAAGAATTCAATAGTTGGTTTAGTGTACGTTGAAAACAAAGATGTGCACATATATAAAAGTGCAGAAATTGAAAAGAAACTTTTGGACCAAATTCAATTCCTAAATTTTCCTCCAATTGGGGTATCTCCATCAATTTCTGTTCAGAAAAAGTGAGTACAATGAAAAAAGGCAGCACCTCCCGAACGGCTTTCTCGTCCCTACTTGCCATCTCTCCCTACCTGCAATCTGAAATTTTCCGAAACTAGCACCCATCGAAAGAGCCAATGCTTTTGATTCTTTCTGGCCGGAGCAACTTGGAAGGAATTCAAGAAAAACCCGGGCTGATGTTTCTGGAAATGTTTAACAAATCAAGCAATGAATATTTTTAATTGAACTTATTAAATACTAATGAACTTTTTATGTATTGCGCTTTAATTAGTTCTTTGACTCAATTGGTTTACGTCTTTACTAATCCTAATGAAAATAGGATTTAGGAAAACCTTTAAATACTAAGTCAATGATCAACGTTTTGCACTTTTGAGTTCACTAGTTAAATTTGAATGTGCATTGCATGTTATTCTAAAATTACGAATTTGTTGGAATATTTAACGAGTCTCGGATAAATTAAAAAAAAAATTAACATAGAAATTTAAGAGTAGAAAATTGTACTTTCAAGACTCAATTTCTATGATTTAAATTTTTTGTAAAGATAAAATACTATAAATGAGCAATCTTATTATATTATATTTGATACATAAATTTGAATACTCATTAAAATTTCTAGATACATAAATATAAATAAATTCACTATGATAACTCTAGATTCATGTCATTTAAGATTCAGCAAGTTAAAATTCATTGAATCTAAGCAATGTGAATGTTAATTAATTGATAATTAATAATGCAAATTTCATAAATGGTAATAACTATATAGTATTTATTACATATTGAAAAACGAAAAGTAAGATATTATTGAAATAATAGAATAGTAGAGAGTTAAAATTGTCCAAAAAATTATTCTCCTAGAATCTGGCCATTACTATGCATGGAGGTAGAGTTCCCAATTTGTTTTTTACTCTGTGGATTACACGGGGAGATTGAACATTTGGAAAGTTGTGGATTCTCAAGATCACGGTAAATCGGATTCAAAAGTATTTCAGTCAACTGTAATCATCAAATGTATAATTCTTATCATAGATTCTTCCAAAATGCAAAAATAATCTATTTTATGTATTGAAATTGTTTAATTTCACTTTGAATGCTTAACTATATATCATTGGTGGCGGACACATAAATTTTGAGTTAGTGGGGCACTGTTGAACTTAGCAAAAATGAGATGAAAAAATTTAAATAGTTGATATCTTATTACAATTGTTCTCTAGGAGTTCTCATATTTTGATAATGTTCCATAATTACGTCATTTTTAATATTGTCAAATACATCCTTCTCAATATATGCAATCAAACTATCATTCAACCATTGATCCTCGATTCGATTACGTAGACGATTTTTGACAATTGACATGGCAGAAAATGCTCTCTCAACTGTAGCAGTAGCCACGGAAAGAATTAAGGCTAATGTCACAAGTTTGTAGACTAATGGATAAATTTCATGTTTATTTTTCGCAACCAACTTCTGTGCAAGATCACCAAGGCCTTGTAATTTTTTAAAATAATTGATCAATACAAGCCTTAAGTGAGACAGCTGTGGTACTCGAAACATGTATAGCACCGACAAAATGTTCCAATACACACCCATTCTTCACATACCGAATGACAACTGACATTTGCTCCTTAACCGAAATGTCTCGAGATTCATCAACTAAAATAGAAAACAAGCCATTACCCATATCTTTAATAATCACGTTTGGAATTTCAGAAGCAATAGCACTCACAATATCTTTTTGAACTCTAGGTGATGTTAATTTGAGATTTTCAGGCTCATTCGTCAAAGCAACAGCATTAATCTCTGTATTGTGATCACATTACCAATGTAATAGTTCAAGAAAGTTCCCTTGATTGTTTGAATCGTCAGATTCATCATGTCCACGAAAGGCCAACCCTTGTCGTAGAAGAAATTGAACACAATCAATTGAAGCATTCAAGCGAATTCAATACTCTGCTCGAGTTTGATGTGATTGCTTAAACAAACAAGATTTAATGCTTTGTTCTTGATTCTTAAATGATTCATACAGGACCCGAGCATGATTGTGTGCACTATTTGATGCCCCCAACATGTTTTCTAATAATCTCTTTCCTTTTCCAATTTGAGAATCCACTATTAACAAATGAACCACCACTTGAGCTGAAAATATAACAGTAAAAGCAAAATACAGCATCTTTTTCTATACTATATTCCAACCAGCTAGGATGCTCATTATACCATGAAACACGAAATCGCCTATCTTTGTTAGCCATCCTTGTGGGTGGAAATTCATGATTGCGAGGTTGACAAGGACCCCGTTGCACATATGTTCTTCGAATCACATCCCAGACATTAATATCATAATTTTTTATTAGAACTCTCAATCTAGGATCTAAAGGAAGCTGTGCAATATCAAATTCATGGCTTTCATCCCCAACATCCTCGACATTTGTTTGAATCGGGACATCTTCAAGATTAATTCCATCAATTTCATTAATTTTATCCCCAACATTCATTTCATCCATTCTGTCTTGAACATTCCTTTTATTAACATTTTGCTCATCACCAGAAAATGCAGATTTACGTTTGAAATACTTCTCCATAACTGATAGAACAATCAACAAAAACAATCAATTCATTGGAATAAAAAAACAAGAATGAAATTAAATCCAATGATCGTAACTTAGGTGATAAAGTTCGCAAAATTAAATTCTCCAAAAATACAAGATTAAAAATAATTTTTGAAGCTGAACATTTTCACAATTCAACAAATTTCCATTTATATTGCTAAAATAAGCAATAAGCAGTAAATAGAAAAATGCCTAAAATGCCTAGTTCAACAAAAATTTCAGAAATCACAAAAGTAACACAAACTAAAAATCATATATTAAGATTTAGCCTAATTAATTGGAGACGGGAGATGTAAAATCAAAACACAAACTTGTGCATGCACTAACTAGTAATTGGTCCTTAATAAATAATACCTATTTAGAGTCGACGGACGGTAGACAATAGTGGCAATGGTCCAATGGAGGGAGACAGATGGTGGCTGAAATTAAATGGCAGCACTTCACACTTCACAGCCGCTGAGCCACTCCAATCGCCGGCCAATACTCAAGACTCAATAGGTGGATTACCGGGTTAGGGAAGGAAATTTAGTCAACAACAAGAAAATTTTTTCCAAATTCCAATTGCCGGCAACGTTAAACTGTTGAATGATGGATTAAATCAGTATGGGACGCACTAAGCAGTCATGGCACCGACTGTATGAATAATGGACAAACGAATGGTTTCCCAGATCCCACTATTTGGTTTTGTAAAGAATTAATGGGCTTTTTTATTGTTTTGTCCCTTAGTCTTCCACAGTTTTATGTTTAAAAAAATGTAATATTAAAAAAAAAAAAAAAATGGGTCACGTGACCCACTAGGTCCAACAGTGGGTCCGCCACTGATTCAAACAGTGATATTCGAGTCCACTGCTAAAATTTGTTAAAAAGCTTTGACATAAGTGTTATTGTGATACCAATTTTGATTTGAAAATTGATGGTAATCTTGAAAGGAAAAAATTCATATATAAGAGATAAAGTATGACACATTTAAAATTAAAAAACAAAGTTTAAAACTTCAAAAATCAGATTTTTTAAAATTTTATTTATAAACTAATTAATTAAACATATATTTTATTAATTAAATATATTAAGGTCACAATTCTATACAACTTAATCACAAATTATTTCTCAATCACAATAAAAAAATTTATATGTCACAAATTGTTCACGATCATAAATAAAAAATCTTATATGTCACAACTTATTTATTGATCACAAATTTATCAAATTAATAGGTCACATATTATTCATTGGTTACAAATCACAAATATTATAATTCACAACTTGTTTTATAGTGAAATATCATTGGCACAATTACCCAGATCAATCAAACCTTGCATAATACAACCCAGTTATCAATATTTGTTAAATTCTCCATTAAATTTTCTCATAAAGGTCGAACCAATAAAATGTTTAAGGGCCTTCCGTCTCATCAACTCCATATTTTCACTTAAGACACCAAAATATTGAAATTATCCCTACACAAATATATGAAAAATGGATAGAGAAATGGGATAGGAAGCCAACTTATTTGAAAGTTTGCAATTGATCGTTGATTATGTAGAAGTGGAATGGAAATTGAGATGAAGACTCCATGGACACAAGCCAACCTAGAAAGATGGTTCCTGATATGCTAACAGCGTTTGGTAATTGAAATCCTATGCCATTTTTAAAATTTAGTACTATGAATTTTTCTTCAATTTTGCTTATGTATCACAGATTCGTGGATATAACACGAACGATAGGTCTTGGAATGACAAAGACAAAAGAATGACTTTGCATTTAAAAGCCGAATTTCTACCATTCACTATCTACATTATAACATTTGAATACTTTTCACAAATCGACCTTAACATCTAAGATTTTCTTAGTTCAACCTTAACCTATAGACGCACTAATCCTAGGATCATTATTGATTCCAGAGAGGGAAAAATTGTATAGTTCTTTACAACAAGAATACTGCTTGTATAAATAACTGAATTAAGAGAATGACAGTTAGCAGTGTAAAATATCTAATACTCCCCCTCAAGATGGCTGGTGAATGTCAAGGACAGCCATCTTGGAAAGTAAAGGAAATAGAGATGCATGAGGTAAAGCTTTGGTGAGCATATCAGTAAGTCGGTGGTACATGCAAACTGGAAGGAGTTTGATGAATCCATCTGTAATTTTATCCCGAACAAAATGTGTTTTGTTCGTTCATGAAATGTAGGATTAGTGGCAATGTATATCGCAGCTTGATTATCACAAAAAAGAACTGTCGGGCCAGGATGTGGGGTATGTAAATCAGTCAACAATTGATGAAGTCAAATAAGCTCATAACAGTGGAGGCAAGTGCCCGGTATTCAGCCTCTGCAGAAGAGCTTAAGATAGTCTTCTGCTTTTTGGTTTTCCAAGTGATCATAGAGTCACCAAGGAAGATACGAAAACCAGTGACAGATTTTTAAGAGTCCAAACAAGAGCCCAAATCAGCATCTGCAAAGGCTCTAAGTTTGCAGTTGGATGAAGAGGAAAAGAATAAACCTTGTCCTGGCGAAGCTTTCAAATATTGTAGAAGGTGATGTGCCTCGTCCAGGTGAGGCTATCTGGGAGAAGAGATAAACTAGCTAAGTTTATGGACAGCAAATGTGATATCCCACCGAGATATAGTGAGGCATAATAAATGCCCAACAAATCTCACGTAGGATGAAGCATCAAGAAGAAGATCGCCTTCAAATGAACTGAGTTTAGCCTTTGGAATCATGGGTAAAGAAGCTGGTTTGTAGGCAAGAAAACCACAATTTTCTAGTAGCTGTAAAGTGTAACTACGCTGGGATAAAAACAATCCTTTAGCTGACCAAGCAATATCCAAACCAAGAAAGTATTTTAAAGGACCAAGGTCTTTGAGTTTGAATTGGCTGTGAAGAAATTTCTTTAGCTTCTCAGTGATAAACAGATCAGAAACTGTGATGATGATATTATCAACATACACAAGCAAAGCGACAAAGGAAGAACCTGCACCCTTAGTGAACAGAGAATAATCCGACTTGGACTGTGTAAAGCCATGGAGAACAAGGGATTGTGAAAACTTTGAAAAAATTGGCATGAATCTTATTTCAGGCCATAGATCGACTTATGCAAACGGCAAACTAGTTCTTCCCTCTATCTATCAAACTTCCAGTGTGTGATATAGCCTAAAAAAAGGTCCATGTAGACCTAATTGTTGGGAAGAAGCACCTTCCAGGATTGCTCAAGAACAAACAAACTTACAATGTGAAAATCCCAAACCACTTGAAGATGAAAAGAAAGATAAGAAAATTTGGGGAAGAAAAGATTTTCAATATATATTAAGAACAATGGATTTGGATTACTTGAACAAGCCTCAAGTTAATCCCCAAGAAAGAAAAATAGCTTTGAATTTATACCCAAGAAGAACAACCTCTTTCTTGTTAAATTCTCTCTAAGCTCTCTCTATTTTTCTATCAAAAAATCAGATTTTTATGAAGGAAAAATCAGCTATATATATAGCTTAAACTGGGCGCCTAGGCGCCAAGTTTCTGCACCCAAGTGCCCGACTAGGCGCCTAGGCGCCCAGTTTCTGCTTTAGCAGAACCGGGGTGCGCCTCCCTTGCTTCTCCTTTTCTCACAATTCTCCACCTCGTACATCATTTGATAGACCTCAAATTTTGGACGAACACAAGAAAAAGCAGCAAGCGCCAAACTCAGCTGCACCATTCAAACCATGGTTGCCTACATATCTAAAACTCGGGATCAAGCCTCCGTAGTTCACCTCCACCTTCATATACTTTTCACCTCATTTCAACCTCGCCCTGAAGGGCCATGCCCACTCAGGCATATCAGCACGGACTAATGTGAAGCAAGTTCAAGCAATACTGAAACTTGCTACCCGTTACCACTTTGGTTAACATGTCTGCTGGGTTCTCATTTGTGTATACCTTCAAGAGAGAAATATCACATTTCTCTATGACATCACGCACAAAATGATACCTGACGTCGATATGCTTGGTTCGAGCATGATGAACCTGATTCTTAGCCAAATAAATCGCACTCTAGCTATCACACCACAAGTCCACACAATCCTGCTCAATCCCCAAATCATCTAGAAGACCCCTCAACCACAATGCTTCCTTCACTCCCTCTGCCATGGCCATATACTCGGCCTCTGTAGTAGAAAGAGCCACTGTAGCCTGTAACATCGATCGCCAACTAATTGGGGCACCATGTATGCAAAACACATATCCAGTAGTAGATCATCGTCTATCTAGATCACCTGCATAATTCGAGTCCACAAACCCACTTATCTGACATGCATCTCCGCCAAAACATAAACCCGTATCCGCGGTACCTTTTAAGGACCTCAGGATCCACTTCACAGCTTCCCAATGTGCCTTCCCGGGATTCGCCATGAATCTGCTGACCACACTAACTGCCTGTGAAATATATGGGCGTGTACACACCATGGCAGACATCAAACTGCCAACTGCACTAGCATAAGGTACACGATCCATGCGTACCTTTTCTTCCGCTGTAGTAGGAGATTGTTTACCAGAGAGCCTGAAATGTAGAGCCAATGGAGTCACCACCGACTTTGCACCTTACAACCCGAACCTAGCAATAACCCGCTCAATGTAGCCTTTCTGACTCAAGAACATTCGACGGTTCATCCTCTCTCTTCTAATCTCCATACTCAGTATTTTCGTAGCAGCCCCCATATCCTTCATCTCAAACTCTTTACCAAGTTGAGATTTCAGCCTATCTATCTCCACCTTACTTTTCGAAGCGATAAGCATGTCATCCATATACAAAAAAAAGATAGATATAGTTACCTCCCCTAAGTTTTCGAATATAAACACAATAGTCATACTCACTTCTGGAGAAACCATGCTTTAGCATAAAGGAGTCAAATCGCTTGTACCACTGCCGAGGAGATTGTTTCAATCCATATAGTGATTTTCTCAAGTGACATATCTGACGTTCCTTATCCTCAACCTTGTAACCCTCAAGTTGATGCATATAGATTTCCTCATTCAAGTCCCTGTGCAAGAAGGCAGTTTTGACATCGAGTTGTTCTAGCTCAAGATCATGATGAGCAACACTACTCAATAGCACCCGAATGGAAGTATGCTTGACCACCGGAGAAAAGATCTCATTGTAGTCAACTCCCTCTCTTTGTGCAAACCCCTTAGCAACTAACCTTGCTTTGAATCTTGTACCACCGAGCTTGATAGGATCCTCTTTTTTTTTTGTACAACCACTTGCAACCAATAGCTTTCTTACCTATGGGCAATGGGACAACCTCCCATGTTTGATTCTTGTGAGTGATTCCATCTCTTCTTCCATTGCTGCCAACCAACTCTTTAAAACAGCTTCCTTGAAAGTGGCAGGCTCATTATCCTCGACCGAGAGTGCATACTCAACCAAACTTGTCTGCCCATAGTGCCTCAAAGGCTCGTCTGACCCCAACTTTAGAACTTGCTTGTAAGTACGCTGTGGCCTAGAGGAAGCCAAGTTATCTACAAGTTTCTGTTGTTGCTGTGCCTGTACATTCTCTTGCTGAACCGTCTCTTGTTCAAGCTCATCATCACTCTCATCTTGAGTATCTGCATGATGCTTCTCTTGAACATGACTAGAACCAGGTTGATCTCTAGGTTCTATGTCAACAACTTGAGACTTTGTAGTCTCAACATCATCACCACCGGGCACTGTAGCTTTCAACGAAGCTATCATGGAGTTCTCATCAAAAGTAACATCTCTACTGATAATGAACTTAGAACCCTCTACACACCATAGGCGATAGCCTTTTACACCTGCCGTATACCCCAAGAATATAGCCTTCTTGGCCCTCACATCAAGCTTTCCCTCGTTGACATGATAGTAGGCTGTGCATCCGAATATTCTGAGTTTCTCATAATCTGCACGTTCTCCTGTCAATACCCTGTAAGGTACATCTCCATCTAACTTTGAATGTGGAGATCGGTTCACTATGTAGCAAGCATTTGCAACCGACTCTGCCCACCATTCTCTGCCCAAACTAGCATAGGATCACATACACATCGATTTCTCTCGAAATGTGCAATTCAGTCTTTCTGCGACCCCATTCTGTTGCGGTGTATTCCTAACAGTCCAGTGTCTCGCAATGCCTTCCTTACCACAGAACTCCTTGAAAGCACCATCTGTATACTCAGTACCGTTATCAGATCGCAGTGTCTTCGATTTCTTTCCTGTTCTGTTTTCAACCATTGCTTTCCACTTCTTGAAAGTGTCGAATACCTCATTCTTATGCTTCAAAAAATAAATCCAAGCATATCTAGAATAATCATCAACAAACGTGACAAAATACCTAGAACCGCCTTTGGAAGTGACAGAAGCCAGACCCCATACATCCGTGTGCACATAGTCTAGAATACCTCTGCTTCTATGTTTGCTTGGCTAGAACTGAACTCGATGTGCTTTACCGTACATGCAATGCTCGCAAAAATCCATGCAAGGCTTCTTCAAGTTCTTTAACAAACCTTTCTTGACTAGCAGATCCAGCCCCTTTTCAGACATATGCCCAAGCCTCCTATACCATAGCCAAGTGCACTCACATGGGTCTCCACCACCTCCATTTGTTCCAACCGCTACATTTTCTGTAACTGTAGTACCTTGAAGAGCATAGAGATTGCCTTCACGAATACCCTTCATCACAATCAAAGAACCACGAACAACTTCTTTACCCCATTCCATGTTACAATCTTGCAACCATCAGAGTCTAAAGCACCAACAGAGATAAGGTTCTTCCGCAAATCAGGAACATGTCTAACATCCATCAATGTTCTAACCACTCCATCATACATCTTGATTCTATTTGAACCGAGCCCCACAGTTTTACAGGAATGGTTATTACCCATCAACATGGTTCCACCATCAGTGCTTCTATAGGTAGTAAACCACTTCCTATTTGGACACATATGGTAAGAGCATCCAGAGTCAAGAATCCACTTACCGGAGATTTCTTCATCACAAGAGATGGTGTAACACTCATCACTTTTCCCTCCTTCCGAAGCATAGCTAACCTCTTGCTTGACTTGCACCTTCCCGTTGTTGTTGTTCTTATTGTTCTTCTTCCAACCCCTTTTGTTAGTACAATTCGCCTTGAAATGTCCAAGCTCACCGAATTTGAAACAAGGCCTTTCCGCAAGAGGTCTAGAACTCAATCTAGATTTTTCTCCCTTGCCCTTTGGTCGCACATTGCTTCGACCTCTTACAAACAATCCTTGAGCTTGCTCGTTGTTACCAATGGTAGACATGCCACTAGTTGCAATCTTTCGAAGATCATCCGCTAGAAGTGACGTTCTAGTGTCCTCCATCACAAGTTTATCACCCACAAGCATCAATGTTTGTACTAGGTTCTCGTAAGACTTTGGCAATGAAAGAAGTAGTATAAGTGCTTGATCCTCATCATCTACTTTCACATCAATGTCCTTCAAGTCCGATATGCACCTATCAAACTTGTTCACGTACTCCCGGATTGGTGTACCTTCATCCATCTTGCAAGTATACAATTTGGATTTCAAATAGATCCGATTTGTGAGAGTCTTCGTCATGAAGTTCGCCTCCAACTTTGTCCACACCTCCGCCGCCGTTTCCTCACCATCAACCAAGAAAGCAACATCTCTTTCAAGGCATAGAATGATAGACGCTCGTGTCTCAAGATCTAGATCTTCCCAATCCTCGTCAGACATATCTATGTGCTTCTTCTCCTTTCCCGCCAATGCCTTGTGCAACTTTTGAGAAATTAACAAATTTCTCATTTGCATTCTCCAATATGAGAAGTCAATTTTCCCATTGAATTTCTCTATCTCATACTTCCCAATCTTCACCGTTCCTCTAGTAGACATGATTTATCTACTTGTTTGCCGGAAATAAAACAACAAAGTTCACTTGGGAATTTTCACAAACACCTTGTGTGCACAACAAAGTTCAAGCCACCCACCAAAAATTGGAGCTTAACCACCTTGATTTAAGAAGAAGCTATGGTACCAAATTGTTGGGAAGAAGCACCTTCCAAGAGTGCCCAAGAACAAACAAACTTACAATGTGAAAATCCCAAACCACTTGAAGATGAAAAGAAAGAAAAGATTTTCAATATATATGAAGAACAATGAATTTGGATTACTTGAACAAGCCTCAAGTTAATCCCCAAGAAAGAAAAAATAGCTTTGAATTTATACCCAAGAAGAACAACCTCTTTCTTGTTAAATTCTCTCCAAGCTCTCTCTATTTTTCTATCAAAAAATCGGATTTTTTAGAAGGAGAAATCAGCTATATATATAGTTTAAACTGGGCGCCTAGGCGCCAGGTTTTTGTACCCAAGTGCCCGGCTGGGCGCCTAGGCGCCCAATTTCTGCTTCAGCAGAACTGGGAGGCGCCTAGGTGCCCTCCCTTGCTTCTCCTTTTCTCACATTATCAAACAAGTCTCTACTTGAAAAGGCATTATTGACATCTAGTTGAAAAAGATACCAACCTTTAATGGCAGCAATGGCAAACAACATTTTAACCGTAACTAACATTGCGACTGGAGATAACATTTCAATAAAATCCAAGCCTTCTTATTGTGTATAGCCCTTTGCCACCAATAGGGCTTTGTAACATTCAATGCTACCATCGAGCTTGTATTTGATTTTATAAACCCACTTGCACTCCCATTGAATGTTTGCCCTTAGGTAAAGGTTGAACAGACCAAGTATGATTGGACTCCATAACTTCCAACTCATTAGCCATAGCTTCTCTCCATTGTGGATAGTTGACAGCTTGATAGAATTGGGGTTCAAAGTTGGAAGAGATGTGGAGAAGATAGGCACCATGAGATGAGGAAAGTGATGTATAGGAAACATAGTTGTTCAAAGGATATAGAATATTAGATGCAGGCTGGGATTTGTTTTGGAATAAATTGCAGTGATAATATCTCATATAAGAAGGGGTTTTGTTGATCCTTGAAGTCTTTCTAACAGCTGGATTATGTACTGTGGCAAGAACAAGTTCAATGGGAATAAATTCAGGATATGGAGTGGATTCAGCCACATTGGGAGTGGGCAAATCAGAGGCCGGTATATGCAAGATGAAGTCTAGAAAGAGATCAATAACATCAATAGGGTGAGGTATGTACTGAAATGGAAATAATGTTTTATGGAAAATTACATCACGTGATACAAAGAAGGTTTTTTATTCTATATCATAGAGTTTGTATCCTTTGATGCCTAGCATATAACCAACAAATACACATGCCACAGCTCGAGGATGAAATTTTGTTTGAGTGGAAGGTAAAGTGGATGCATAACATAGACATCCAAAGACCTTGAGATGATTGTAATCAACTGGATCACCATAAAGAATTTGAAAAGGAGAATCGCGATACAATAAAGGTGATGGATTTCAATTAATTGAGTATGTAGCTGTAAGGACATAATCTCCCAAAAAATTGTATTAGAACATGAGACTGGAAGAAAAGAGCTCGAGCTACATTAAGGAGGTGTTGGTTCTTCCTTTCTACGACTGAGTTTTGTTCAGGTTGCTCAACATAAGAAAATTGATGTAATACGCCTTTGGAATTGAAGAATTCTGTGAATTGAAGTTTAGGCGCATTATCAGACCTAAACTTCTTGATGCGGTTGCCAAATTGTGTTTCAATGAGGAAAAAACTTTGGAATTTAGAATTTAACTTCAGATTTCTGCCGCATGAGGAATAACCAAGTAAATCTAGAACAATCATCTACCAATGTAAGGAAATATCAATAACCAACATGCATTGGTGTATGACATGGGCCCTATATGTTACGATGGATCAGATCAAAGGAATTTTTAGACAGATTATTGTTGGAAACAAATTAAAGGCGTCTTTGTTTAGCCAACGAACAAATTGAACAATGAATGTCTTTATGATCAATACAAGCGAATGGCAATATATCCTTTAACATTTCTAAGCGTTTAAAAGACAAATGTCCAAGTCTATTGTGCCAAATTTGATGATACATTATTTACCATTGGAATGGTTGAATTACAAGTAGTATCAGCAGGAACAGAATTACAAGAATTGGAAAATCATGCAGTGTTAATGACATAAAGATCAGCCACTTTGTTACCCCTGCCAATCATCTTCGAAGTTGGCATTTCCTAGATAAAATAGCAATCCATAAGAAAATTGACACGCAGAGAAGAATTTCTTGTTAATGAGCTTACACATAATAAGTTGAATTGAAATTGTGGAACATGAAGAACATCATGTAGCATCAATGAAGGCCTAAGTTGAATTGAGCCAGAGAATTTAACAAGTATGCGATTGCTATTGGGAAGAGCAATGAATGAATTTGAAGAGGATGATTCGAAATAGAGAAGCACATACTTGATGTGTGTACCAAGTTCTCATCAGCTCATGTGTTAGCTTTGGCATGAGTCAGATGTGAGTTTAACATGGTCAGCAAGTGTTGATACTGATCTGGATTCAAAGTTTGGACAAAACCATCCACGTTCCCATGATAATCAAATGATGATTATGATATGTGATTTGCTACAGCTGTAAGACCTGTATTAGGTTTCTGCCTTTCTTTGTAACCAGGAGGATAGCCATGTAGTTTATAGCATTTATCTATTGTGTGACCAGTAAAACCACAATATGTGCAAACTTGATGGTCCTTTTATGAAATTTCCAAGAATGTTGTTATTTCCCTCATTCTTGATGGGAAAAGCCGTTGGATTATTCTCAGAAGATGTTCTTGTCATGTTATTCATGGTCCTCGGATGCTCTTTTTGAGAGACGAGCAAACAACTTGTTGATAGGTGGTATTGGATCCAGAAGCAATATTTGATTGCATGTTTGAGCAAATGAATCATAAATCCCCATAAAAAATGACACCACATACTTAGTTTGATAGTGATCTGTCAAAGCCTTGGTACCACACATGTACACTTTCCACATGAGTAGGTTGGTCTATAATTGCTTAATTCCTCCCAAATTGTCTTCAGCTTGGTAAAGTAAGCTCCTACAGTAAGTTAAACTTGAGTATGGTTCATCAATTCATGATGCCTCAACTGGAAAATGAGCGGTCCATTTTTCTATTGAAATCTCTCCTTAAGATCCTTCCAGATCACATAAGCGGACACAGAATATATAATACTGTTGGGCGTGATGCCATTTGATCCAGTCCAACTATTAGGCAATGATGAAAAGGCCCAAATATAGATTCAATACTTGGTCCATTAATTAGATACCTAGAAGGCCCACTTAACCGAGCCCAATACCCAGCCCACACATCTTAGTCGCTCTTGAACCGTTGGATTGACCCGCTGATCAACGGTTGATGATATTATCTATAAATAGGATCCTTAGCTCGTGTTTGGGAGCGGGATCGTCATTCTGTTCTCTGATTTTTCTCTCTGCCTTCTGGAACCTTCGTGTTCTTCGTCTTTGTGACTCTTCCTTCTTTTCTATGTGAGAGTTCTGGTTGATTATCTTTGTGATAATTGTGTTCTTGTGTGATTCTCCTTTGTGTGAGTAATCTGTTGAAGGTAGGCAGTCCTTTTTTGGTTTCCAGTGAAGCAACCTTGATGTGTTGGGGTTATAAGGGCTTGTGTTTGAGTCTCGGTGCCTCTGTAATGGTGTAAGGGGCGTGGTCTGAGCCTACAATTGAAAGATGTAAACCTTGATGTAGTGGTTTAGGATTTATATTGTAATCTGCAGTTTCCATATTTAGATTGAATATTTTCAGATCTTGTTTTAATAGTGGTATCAGAGCATTCTGCGTTCGTTCTTGAGTCTTCGATTGAAGGTTGAACACTGGAAAATTAATTTACAGGTGTTCGACTGTAGATCGCGAAACCCTAGTTCTTGATTTGAGTCGACCTAGTGGTCTGTGGAGTTGATTCGAACCTGGACTGTGGAATGCGAGGGATTTTCTGTGAGTCCTCGCTGTGATCTGTAAAAGAACCATAAAACCGAGATCTTGTGGGTTCGTCTTGTGCTGGAACCCTAATTTTTTGGAGCTGCAAGGCCTCGAAACTGGAAGAACTTGAATCAGTAAGGGCACGATTTGTGTTTTGGTGACCTGCAGTGAATTCATCCTTGCTGCAATAATTTGTTCCTGATTTCAGCTAGTGGTTAATTGCTTAACCACCCTCGGTTTGCACTTCTTGAACCCTACATGACTGCACACTCACTAAACACTGCTTTTATGTGTATATGCCTCTATGTTGATATTTTCAATTACTGTATATTGTAACCTGTTACATTAGTTTGTGATATCTTGTTATATTTGCTTGTGATCAATTAAGTTTGGGTTATTCAAATTGAGCCTTGACCTAAGAACTTGATTCTCACGGAATCCTGGTGAATTTGATCAACCCTAGGTCCTGCAGATATTGATTCTTTAATCCTGAGATATAGTTCTTGCCTGCATTGTTGTATTTTTCTGGTTCTTGTGGTGTTTACATTAGAATATCTAATGATCCTGCTATTGATTGAAACTATTTGTGAATAAAATAATTGTAGCTCATTTATTTGACTGCATATTACTTTATGTGATCTAAAACATAAATTTTTTGCGAAGGTCAAATTCAACAGTTTTTTTCAAAAGTTGATCATCTGTTCTGTTATAATTTGTGAAAAATACTGTGTGTTAGTTTTTCACAATAAAACATGACAAAATCTTTTGAACTTGGTGTTTTTGATGGAAAAGGGGATTTTCCCATTTGACAACAAAAAATGCGAGGTGTTTTAGTTCAGCAAAAAGTTTCTAAAGCAATAACAGATGAATTTCCTGATACCATGACAGATGATCAAAAGGAAGAATCTGATGAACTTGCTTATACCTCCATTATTTTGCATTTATCTGATCAAGTTTTAAGAAAGGTAGGCAAACATGATACTGCTAAGGCCTTATGGGATGAATTAGAGAAGCTTTACCTACCTAAGTCTTTGCCTAATAAGTTGTTTCTATTAGAGAAATTTTTTAGTTTTAGGATAGATCCAACTAGAGACTTAGAAGACAGCTTAGACATTTTTAATAAGTTAGTTCAAGACATTATTAATACAGGTGAGAAAGTTTCTAATGAGTATAAGGCTGTAGTACTACTAAATGTTATACCTAAAACCTACAAAGAGGTTAAAGCCGCCATTAAGTATGGTAGAGATACTCTTACGCTTGATATTGTCATAGACTCTTTAAGGAGTAAGGAACTTGAACTTAAGTCTGAGAGAGGTAATAGTGGCCATGAAAACTTGTTTGCTAGAGGGAGGACTTTAAGTAGGTCTAGTGGTACTCAGGAAAGCCATAATAATCAGGAAAATAACAGTAGGAGAAAGTTTAAAAGTAGAGGCAGGTCTAAGTCAAGGACTAGGACTAAAAAGTGTTATGGGTGTGGGAAATCTGGACATTTTATTAAAAACTGTTATAAGAAGAAAAATGAACAGAAACAAAAGGGTGTTGATGAAGGTAATGTGGTAGAATCTGAAGGTTCTGCCACAATTGATGTATATGCTGTGACTGAAAATTTACCTAGCTCTGCAAATGTTGTTGATGAGAATCAGAACCAAGAATGGATCTTGGATTCTGGTTGTACCTTCCATATGACCTTTAAAAAGGCATATTTAGACAATTTTAAGAAAATTAATGGAGGAGAAGTAGTTATGGGCAATAATGTAGCCTACAGAGTTGAGGGAGTTGGGAATGTCACTTTGCAATAATGGATACATTTACACTCTTGAAAGGGTGAGATATGTTCCTGAATTGAATAGGAATCTGATTTCCATGGGAAATCTAGATGATATGGGATTGCAAGGAAAAATAGAAGATGGCTTCTTGAAAGTGATAAAAGGATCACTTGTTATTTTTAAAGGTGTTAAAAGAAATGGGATTTATGTGATCAAAGCTAGTAAAGTGTTTGATCACATAGGTGAGTCTTCCAGTGTAAAATTTGATGCTACCTTAAAGTGGTACAAGGGATTGACCCATGTAGGTGAAAAGGGCCTACACATCCTTTATAAGAAAGGTCTGTTTGGGAAGGACTCTATATCTAAGGTGTCTTTTTGTGAAAACTGCACCTTAGGAAAACAACATAGGCTGCATTTTAACACAGGAAAACATAGAACCACCTCTATCCTTGAGTATATACATGCTGATTTATGGGGGCCTTCATCCACTATCACTCAAGGAGGAAATAGATATTTCTTGTCCTTGATTGATGACTATTCTAGGAAGGTTTGGGTTTATTTGTTGAAACACAAATCTGAAACCTTTGATAAATTCAGAACTTGGAAGATTCTGGTGGAAAATGAGATTGGGAAGAAAATTAAGATCCTTAGGACGGATAATGGCCTTGAGTTTTGCAATACTGAATTTGATCAGTTGTGCAAAGAATCTGGTATTAAAAGGCATAAAACTGTACCTTATACACCTCAACAGAATGGAGTGGCCGAGAGGATGAATAGAACCTTGCTAGATAAGGTTAGGTGCATGTTGATAGGCTCAGGTGTCCCTAATGTGTTATGGGGTGAAGCTGTAATGACAGCTTCATATATTGTTAATAGGACCCCCTCAAGTGCTCTAGGAGATAAAACCCCTGAAGAGCTATGGACAGGACATGTTCCTGATTATTCACATTTAAGAATCTTTGGTTGTGCCGCTTATTCCCATCAAAGTATAGGAAAACTTGAACCCAGAGCCCAGAAATGTGTTTTCTTGGGATTTCCCGATGGGGTTAAAGGTTATAGGCTATGGAGTAAAGAAGTAAAAGGTTTTAGAATCATCACCAACAGAGATGTTACCTTTGATGAGTCAAAAATGCCTTGCTTAGAAAATAAAGAACCAAAAGGGCTACCTGGTGGAGCTTGGCTTACCTATTGAACCTGTTAGTGATGAATAGGTAGATGAAGAAGCTAAAACAGCTTCTGATCCTCAAGAAAATGAAGAGGAAAATGTTCAAGAAAATCTGGAAAGTCAGCCTGATGAATTGGGAGATTACCAATTAACTAGAGATAGGACTAGGAGAGAAGTAAGAGAGCCTGTTAGGTATGGAGATTACCTTTCACTTGCTGTTTTGTCCTATCATGACTTAGTGTTTAAAGAACCAAAATCTTAAGAAGAGGCAATGAGCTGCAAGCAGTCTGAGAATTGGCATGCTGCTATGATAGATGAGATGGACTCCTTAATGAAAAATGAGACTTGGACTTTAGTTCCAAAACCTGCAGCTAAGACCCTTGTTGATTGCAAGTGGATCTTTAGTGTTAAGGAGGGAAATACTGAAAAGATGCCCATAAGATTTAAGGCTAGACTTGTAGCAAAAGGATTTACGCAAAAAGAGGGCATAGATTATAATGAGATATTTTCACATGTGATAAAGTACACAACAATTAGAGTTATGCTTACCCTTGTTGCTCATTATGATCTTAAACTTGAACAAATGGATGTGAAAACTGCTTTCTTGTATGGTGACCTTGATGAAGTGATTTATATGAGACAACCACCTGGTTTTATTGATGAAACTAAATCTAATCATGTGTGTCTGTTAAAAAGATCATTATATGGTTTAAAGCAATCTCCATGACAATGGTACAAAAGGTTTGATAATTTTGTATCTACTATTGGTTTCATAAGAAGTGAATATGACCATTGACTTTACTTTAAAAGAAATGATGAAAATGCTATTGCTGCATTTATACTTCTTTATGTGGATGATATGTTGCTGATTGGTCAGAATATGCATGTTATTAATCAGACAAAACGGTCTTTAAGTGCTGAATTTGAAATGAAAGACCTAGGACATGCAAAAAGAATATTAGGTATGGAAATCACTAGGAAAAGGCACCACAGGTTACTGTACTTGAAGCAAACTGCATATATTGAAAAAATGTTGACTAAGTTTGCCATGCATAACTCTAAATCTGTTTCACTTCCATTGGCCAGCCATTTTAAACTTAGTAAAGAGCAATGTCCTGTAGATGAAGACATTAGGCAAATGGAAAATGTACCCTATGCTAATGCCGTAGGTTCTGTCATGTACACTATGGTATGTACTAGGCCTGATGTAGCTCATTCCATTATCACACTTAGTAGATTTATGGCCAATCCAGGACCAGACCATTGGGTTGCTCTAAAATAGCTGTTGAGATACTTGAAAGGATCTTCACATGTTGGTTTAATCTTTAGTGCTTGTAACGAAGGTGTTGTACTTAAGGGTTTTGTAGATTCAGATTTTGCCGGAGATAGAGACAATAGGAAATCTACTACTTCTTATATGTGTACTTTGTGTAATACATGTATTAGTTGGAAATCTCAACTTCAACCTAATGTTGCTTTATCTACTACTGAAGCTGAGTATGTTGCTGCAATTGAAGCAATAAAAGAAGCATTACGGCTTAAGGGCTTATTATCTGAAATAAATGAATTGTGTAACCCTGTTGTCTTGTATTCAGATAGTCAAAGTGCAATTCACCTATGTAAAAACCCTGTTTTTCATGAAAGAACAAAACATATTGATGTTAAGTTGCATTTTATTAAAGATGTTGTTTCTAAAGAACTTATTTTACTTGAGAAAATTGCAACTCAGTTTAATCCAGCTGATGTAGGTACTAAGGTAATACCTTTAAACAAGTTTAAGTCTTGTTTACAAATTTTGAACATTGATGCTAGTTAAGTGTTTTGTTCTGTACTGGTTCTAAGATTGATGCTTGTTGAGAATGCTGGGAAGCTGTCTTCTTGAGAAGGACATTTAAATTGTGTTTTACATTTATTAGGCTTCTTGTATGATCACTGGCATCAAGGTGGAGATCTGTTGGGCTGTAATGCCATTTGATCCAGTCCAACTATTAGGCAATGATGAAAAGGCCCAAATATGGATTCAATACTTGGTCCATTAGTTAGATACCTAGAAGGCCCACTTAACCGAGCCCAATACCCAGCCCACACATCTTAGTCGCTCTTGGACCGTTGGATTGACCCGCTGATCAACGGTTGATGATATTATCTATAAATAGGATCCTTAGCTCGTGTTTGGGAGCGGGATCGTCATTCTGTTCTCTGATTTTTCTCTCTGCCTTCTGGAACCTTCGTGTTCTTCGTCTTTGTGACTCTTCCTTCTTCTCTGTGTGAGAGTTCTGGTTGATTATCTTTGTGATAATTGTGTTCT
Source organism: Olea europaea var. sylvestris (assembly GCF_002742605.1). Classification (NCBI taxonomy): domain Eukaryota; kingdom Viridiplantae; phylum Streptophyta; class Magnoliopsida; order Lamiales; family Oleaceae; genus Olea; species Olea europaea. Next base: position 22,470,854 of record NC_036246.1, read on the forward strand.
TGTGTGATTCTCCTTTGTGTGAGTAATCTGTTGAAGGTAGGTAGTCCTTTTTTTGGTTTCCAGTGAAGCGACCTTGATGTGTTGGGGTTATGAGGGCTTGTGTTTGAGTCTCGGTGCCTCTGTGATGGTGAAAGGGGCGTGGTCTGAGCCTACAATTGAAAGATCTAAACCTTGATGTAGTGGTTTAGGATTTATATTGTAATCTGCAGTTTCCATATTTAGGTTGAATATTTTCAGATCTTGTTTTAATAAATACTTGCTGATATTTCTTAAGAATCCAAGATATGACTATGTTATTGTTTCGAGTCCAGGAGTTAATGAGATTATCATTATCTGCAGGCTTTGGAATAGATTCATCGATGAATCCTAGTTTGTTCTTCACAGACAAAGCAATCACCATGCTTATGCTCCAGGAGGCCTAATTGTCACCAGTTAAGGCTGAGAAACCAAAATGAGACCTGGACTATCCAAATGATGAAGATAATAACGAGTTGATCCATCATCAATGCTTGAGTTGTTCACTAGAGATGATGAATTATCTAATATCACCGAAGCATTAGTCGCCATGGAGATGCTGAATCAATAATTGAAGTGGAACAGGAATCAATTTAACAATTGATTTTGAACAACCAAAATCCAATTCAATCTCTGGAAAATGAGAAGATGAATCTGGAATTCCACAATTGCTCTGATACCATATTGATTCCAGAGAGGGAAAAAAAAAGCGAGAAAAAAATTGCATATTGAATGAAGAATGAAAATTGTTCTTTACAACATGCATACTGCTTGTAAACCTTGATGTAGTGGTTTAGGATTTATATTGTAATCTGCAGTTTCCATATTTAGGTTGAATATTTTCAGATCTTGTTTTAATAAATACTTGCTGATATTTCTTAAGAATCCAAGATATGACTATGTTATTGTTTCGAGTCCAGGAGTTAATGAGATTATCATTATCTGCAGGCTTTGGAATAGATTCATCGATGAATCCTAGTTTGTTCTTCACAGACAAAGCAATCACCATGCTTATGCTCCAGGAGGCCTAATTGTCACCAGTTAAGGCTGAGAAACCAAAATGAGACCTGGACTATCCAAATGATGAAGATAATAACGAGTTGATCCATCATCAATGCTTGAGTTGTTCACTAGAGATGATGAATTATCTAATATCACCGAAGCATTAGTCGCCATGGAGATGCTGAATCAATAATTGAAGTGGAACAGGAATCAATTTAACAATTGATTTTGAACAACCAAAATCCAATTGAATCTCTGGAAAATGAGAAGATGAATCTGGAATTCCACAATTGCTCTGATACCATATTGATTCCAGAGAGGAAAAAAAAAGCGAGAAAAAAATTGCATATTGAATGAAGAATGAAAATTGTTCTTTACAACATGCATACTGCTTGTATAAATAACTGAATTAAGAGAATGATAGCTGGCAAGTAACAGAATGACGGTAGTGTAAAATATATAATAATCATCAACCATTAGTTCTCCAGCCGCTTCATTTTGGCAATGCATTTGATATAAAAGGCACTACGATGTATATTTCTATCAAATCGTGATCGTTTATATCTTTCAACAACTTACTCACATCAAATTCACTCTTCGATCTAGCCAAACCATTTCCCAAACTTCATATCTACTCCAAAATTTGCTAATACAGAGGCAGAATTATAAATTCACCATATTTAGGGGAGTGTATTCAATTGAGAGTTTCGAATACTTTGATGGACTTTTTTGAAGTGATGAGTTTTGTGGATTTTGTGGATCTTTTATAGATTTGTATAGAATTAGTGGAAGTTTTTCATAGACTTCTTTGAGTTTTCATTTTAAAATTTTTATAAACTTTTGTAGAATTCAAAAGATTTTTGAAAACTTTCATTTGAATAGAATTCACATGGATCTAGTACAAAAATAGATATTTTTAACAAAAAATGAATGAAAAAAAAGTTATAAGAATCCAATTTTTACTTTTTTCATAGAAAATAGAAATAAATAATAAGAGAGAAAGAAAGATAAATGGAAATATGTATAATTAATAGAAAAAATAAATTTTAATCATACACATCCATAGAAATTTAAAGGAAAAAAAGATTGAAAAAAAAAATTGTGAAAGTCTCCCAAAATCTTGGATTAATGAGTGACAAATTTTAAGATTTTATATAAGTACTTTTTGCTTAAAAGTTAATACTCCAGAGACTTTTAAAAGTCTCTAAAAATCATTAAAATTTGAATACCCCAAAACTTATAGAAACTTCTAAAATGTTTTAATTAAGTATACCGTAATTTTTAGAGGTTTCTTAAAAGTCTCAATTCAATACTCCTAAACTTTTTAAATCTCAAAATTGAATACACCCTCCTAAAGTTTTCCCTATACATTTTTATTCTTGAAGTAAACATTTGTTAATAAATTGGAGGCAACTGTATGGATGAAAAGAAATTCAAAATTATTAACGACAAGGTATTTCATTAACCCACATTAAACATTAAATAATTTGTCCAAAAAAAATTAAGTGAGTACCCAACTTACCTATATGTATAATCTTGAGTATAACAATGATAAGTGTATTTTTGTACACTTCTGGAGCCGGTAATGAGATTAATTGTTATCAATTAATAAATTATGGCTTAATTATATACATATTTTGTTTGTTAGGTAAAACTCAATACAAGTTGAAGGAATTCGACAAAAAAAAAGCAAAAATGGACAAAAAAGAGAAAATCTAAAGTTCGGGGATCATAGTGCATATATTCGATGATTGACTCGGACCATAAAATGACAACAGGAAATAACATACATTCAATTGAATGCAAACTGGAAGTTAAATGAGTGAAATATAGTTAGGCCCTGTTTGATTAACCATTTTTTCCATGGAACTAGGAATTGATTTTCCAACTTCCACTTTTGGATTGTTTGATACCATTTTTTTTCCCTAAAATTCAATTTCCAACTTTCTTGTCACCTTAGCCGAATTCCACCTTTTCCTTGAATTGTAATTCTCACCAAACCGTAGCGGTCTTTTTTTTTTTTTTTGCAATGGAAATAAATTCTATGAATTATTGTAAAAAGATATTTCCCTTTAATTGACAATTTCCATGTAAAATAAAGACAAACGAACATCAAAAGATAGATGATTTTTTTTTTTTTTTGCAATGGAAACAAATTTCATCCTCGATACCAGTAAAATCTATCACTTTAATTGACAATTTTCATGTAAAACAAAGTCAAACGAACACAAAAAAATACTTTTATTTCAACGAATTTCATGTGAAAAATGATACCAATCAAATACAATAATTTACAATTCTCAGGAAAACAATTTCTAGGCAATTCAATTTCTTGAAATTCATTTTCTTTCCATTCAAATTCCATCTTCACAATTAACGGACCCTTAGATCTCACAAATTAATTTCTAACCACAAGTTAGGCTCCAAATTTGTAATCGAATATTGAAACTCATTTTTAACGTAGTAAACATTCGAATTGGAAAAATACCTTATACTAAAATTATAGCTCTTTGAATTGGCTTTTCAACATACTTTAAATAGCCTTAATCAAATATCAAGAGAGAAATTATGATAACAATACAGACGACTGTCCAGATACATAATCATGCGTGATGCAAAAATAACTTTCCTTATTTGATTGAAATTCTTTGGGAACCCAATTTAAACGTGTTTCTTGACTTAATTTCACCTTTTACATATACAAACCAGGGTCACTCTCTCTAACCTCTAATTACACATTCTAATAGTTAAATTCATCAAGAACAAGAGGTCAATTACTATATTGGAGATACGAGATCAAATACTAGCAAGAAATTGAAGATTTCAACGTTCGACTTGAAGATTAACATCTTTTGCACTATTTCATGATCTGGATGATGAATTTTCATTATTCTTTTTGTAATTTATATAAAACCATGTTAGGTTAGAAAAGATGAATCCTATTAATTATTTATTTTAATTAAAAAATAATAGTTAAGTATTTCTCTATTTCTTGATTAATTTTGCGCACGCATTACATTATTTAGTCGTGCAGTTAATAATTAGATAATTAATTTCTTGTGATAGTGTTGGGAGACTTACAATAAATTTTAAACTCGAAAAAATCAACATCTTTGCTAGTGAAAAAATCAACATGTTTGCTATAGATGTTAGGAATAACATTTATCATTTGTGCAATTATATAGATAATCTAAACATTAATGCATTCTAATAATTTGAATTCATACTAGAAAGAAACTCAGATCATAATTAAAATTGAATTAATTTATTTTGGAAAAAAAAAACTTGAATATATTAGCTTTGTAAATTATCAAAAACGTATGACAATCATTATTAAATATATGAAATAAATATTTTAAATTTACATATTTTCTAAAATCATCTCCAAGAGACTCTCTATTTTTAATCTACAATGATTACATTTAATAAGTTACAGATTGACATACTCTATAATTTTATGAATTGATTGGCCATTAATATATAAGAAAATTATTATTATGAATAAATGGTAGAAATCAATAAATGTTCATTCAAATAAATAAATAAATAAATAAAGAGTCAAAATAAAATGTTTGTTGAAGTGCATAGAAAAATTTACTCTCTGAATTTAAAGATGGTCTTTATTATACATAAAATACTTTTTCTAACTCCTTATAAAAAGGGGAAGGAGATGGCACTGTTGATTGAACGGTAAATGAATCTCATGTTACTGTACAAAATGTAAAAGGACATTTTTTTTTGTCTTTTTATTTTCATCACGCAACCGTCTGGCTTCCTCCATTTTTTAAAGTAACCTCCCATACTTATTTCCTTCATTCTCCACTACCACGACCGTAGAACTTCTCCTTTCTTCTTCTCTTTTTTCTATTTCGTTTTCCTTTAATTTCATCTTCTCGGTGGTTGACATTCTAGAAGTTCTAACCATCTATTTTTGTTTTCTTTTATAGAGACTTTTTATCATAGAACAATCGAAAGAATTATTGAAACAAGGGTTTTTGTTAAGTAAATATAGATTTTTGCTATGAATTGAATATATGTTGGTTTGATTTTATTGTGTGGTTCTAGGTAGATTTTTTTAGAGGGTATTATTCTCGAAAGATTAAGGATTTTATTTTGTTTTTCTAGGCAAGCAAAAGATGTAGTACTTCTAATGGATCACTTGGGTTGGAAAAAAGCCCACGTCTTCGGCCATTGAAGTTGGTGAGTTTGGATTTTGAATTTTTAATGATTTTGGTTTTTTGATTTTCATTTATGTTGTTGAAAGGTAAGTAGTAGTTTTAGCTCATTGTTATCTGGTCAACTTGGTTAGTCAAATAGGTGAAAAGAATATGGTAAACTAAAAAAAATAAATAAGCAAATAGTTTGATAGTTTGAAACTGAAGAAAACTATAGAGAATAAAAAAAGAAAAAAGAAGAAGAATGAACCAAAAAAAGGAAAAAAAAGAAGGCAATTAAAATCACTTGCTAGGACTCATGGGGAAGCTTCTTTTTGCGAGGTAGATTGTCAATTTTCACTTTGTTTCATTACTTTGGAAGCTTGTCATTCTTTGGGGTTATGCATTGTGACCTTAGAAAAATTTTCTTCTTGTTGATAGGAGGAGAGGAATCACTTCTCAAAACAATTAATTTTGGTTTATCCATATTCTTGGAGCTACTTTCCAATGCTATGTGTTTTTTATAATTATAGTTAAGATTTTGTCGTTGAAAAAAAAAAACTTCTCTAAACAGTACGTAGAGATAGTGTAGAGAGATTTGGTCTCTCTGCACAGTTGGAAGAGATCAATTCTCCGAACTGTATGGAGAGATTTTTTTTAATCAGTATTATTACTTGATAAGTGTGCATTTGTCTTCTTTTCTTTGGTCCATTTTTTTATATACAATTATTTTTAGTTTATTTATATAGAATGCTTTAAAAAAATAATCATTAATAATAACTATTAAGCTAATAAAAAATACACTAAAAAAAGTATAGAAATCAAGTTTCTCAAAAAATTAGTAACAAAAAAGTAAACAAAATGCATTTACCTATTTTTAGTTTCGTTTGATTCACTAATTTAATAATTTAAATGAACAAAAAAAATCATAAATGCTGTGTGGAGTGTGTGGAGTCTCCACACAATTTGTTTGCAGAGACTCCGCACTGTGCGGAGTTCGCACTTGCATGGAGTCTTCGTAGAAAAATGTGCGGACTCTGGGCAATTTGTGCAAAGGCTCTGCACTGTACAGAGTTCGCACTTGTGTGGAGTCTCCGCACAATTTGTGTAGAGACTCTACACTGTGCAGAGTTTGCAATTGTATGGAGACTCCGCACAATTTGTGCTGAGACTGATAGGGTATTAATAAGTACTTTTTGTATGGTAGCCATAAAGTTAACTATATTTTTTGAAAATTAATTATTGACTTGTGAAATTTTCAGAACTACTACTGCAATCTTGTTTATTTTATACAATGCATAGAATATCTCTACTTAATCTTAAAATTATATCATATAGTCGTGGTTAACCAAAAACGTAATGTAAGATAGGTTTAGAGAATTTTGAGGCTTCTGCACTATGCGAAGTCTCTGCAAGAGTTTGCATTTGTGCAGAGTCTCCGCACAAAATCGGTCTCCACACAACTTGTGAAGAGACTCCGCACTGTGCGGAGTCTCCACACAAGTGTGCAGAGTTTCTGCACAATTTGTGGAAAGACTCTGCACTTGGTCTTTCCACAAATTGTGCAGAGACTCTGCAAAAATCCCACAATTTGTGCGGACTCCCTTAATTTTTATTTATTTATTTATTTATTTTGGTTGATTCATGCAACTAATATTTGTTTACTTTGTTATTTAATTAAAAAAATATGCATTAAATTTAATAAAAAAAATAACTACAAGAACTTCAATATTATACAAAAAAAAATCCCAATAATTAAAAAGGAAAAAATCATTGCTAAAGAGCAAAAGCATCTAAACATAATGGAGAAGACAAAAAAATAAAAAAAATAAAACTTGTGAAGAGGAAAAGGAACAACAAAAGGAAACTGCCAAAAATTAACAACAATTATTGTTCAAATATGAAATTCTTGATTGCACTATACATACAAATAACTTAAATGTAAAAACTTTTGCTGTTGCTTTTTTCCAAAAACACTCACATGACTTACTATTTCATCTAATTTTTCATCAAATTAGCAGGTGAAGAGTATAGATTTATTGTATGGTGTTGAAAATTTTTTAAATAATCATAATAAATCTTCTTGTCACACTAATAAAATCATAATAATAACAATTTTTTTTTTGTTTTACAAATAGCATAAAAAAGTAAAATCAATTTCATCTTCAAAAAAAAAAAAACCACATTTAAATATTCAATTTCATAACCACCGTTCCTTTTTCTTTTTCTTTTTTGTTTTATTCTGGAAATACAAAATTGTAAGTTTTCTTTTACTCATGTTTCCACAATTTTAAATTCCCTTTTTCACTAATTTTTATTTTACTTTTTTTGTATGTACCAAAATTCAATGAGAACATCTACCCAAATTTATAATGCACGACTCTTCACAATACGTGTTTGACTTGTTATAACGAACTCCCAATGTTGATAGTATACAACGTATGCGATAATGCTATTATTCTGTAATAAACTTTGTACTCTATCTTCAATTTTCCAATGCAAGTATTTTCCAACTTATTTGGAGTTACACAAGATTTTCAAGTTCAAGTCAATCATATCAACACTGTCAAACAATGAATGTCAATAATAAAAGCAAAATAGTTTGTATAACCTCATATATTTCTTGTTTAACAAAATACTATTATACAATTGTAAAAATAATTTGCAATTATTTTCTTAGATTATGGAAACATTTTTAGATATTGCTTCAAAAATATTCTAAAAAACTAAAATTCATACGCTAATAAAAATACAACAAATACAAAATTCGTGCAACGCATGTGACAATGACTAGTATAAATAAAAGAGTCACTTGAAAGAACTCTATAATAGTAAAACTTAAAAGGAAACAATAATCTTGATAGTGTCGATTCTAAAATTTTCACTCTAAATATTATACAAACTGGATCGAAAAAGGAACTTAGTAGATAGCACTCATGAATGGAAAAACGCCCACCATGCCGTCCTGACTCATTTTACCTTATTTTATTTTACTTTTTAAATATAAAGGGGCTGTTTGCCTTAACGAATATCAATAGTTGTAGCTGTAGATCGCACTATCGTGATATCTATCTAAATATATTTTGATAGATATAAATTCACCTTCATCTGTAAACTGAACCTCACCCCATAAACTGAATACCTATCATGAGCGCTTGAACTAATAAACTAGGAATTGTTCCCAGTGAAAATGAATTTCTAGGAAAAATACTTAGGGGATATCGTCTCTATCGTCTGGTCTTGCTTTTCGTCTGAAATTGTATTTTTTGCTCCCTCGTCATGATTCAATGAGAATGGATAATAGGCTCGTGGGATTGACGTGAGGGGGTAGGGATGGCTATATTTCTGGGAGCGAACTCCGGGTATCGCTCTGAAAACCTAGTATTGAGTGTGCACCTTGAAAATACTTGAGTTTGTAGAACCCCTTCTTTCTATGGAAAATGTTTCAAATACGAATTCCACCTTTGTCGAGCTTAAAAGCAGTGATGATCTAAATGGGACTGAAAATTGATTATTTTAATCTATACCCTAGCTTGTCTCCTAAAAATTCCAAACCAGAAGGGGTATGGAGAGAGAGTCGTCCCACCCTTATTATTGTCCTCTCTCGAATTGACACGCTCAGCTAACATAAAATACACAAGGAAAAATGGATAAATCTATCGTGAGTAAATTTCGAGGGTCCCTTTTTCATACCGCTCATGAGAGGTCCTACACTTATCCCTGAGGCCTGGCAACTTATGTTTCTGCCAGAAATTAGCCAGGCCTCAACATTCAATAAATCATTGTACATTTTTTCTTGTAATTATTAGTATAATAAAATATAAATTCCACCTCTATTGGTTTCTCAAGGCAAAAAGAAGAAAATCTAGCAATGCCCTTGGATTGTGTCCATTTGAAGGTCAAGTATTTGATAATTTGGCTCGCTGATCAATCCATATTGTTACATGTAGAACGAACTTCTGATAATTTTGCCATATAATCAATAAATTTGTGGCCGTCCGTAGCTAATCACACATTCCAAATGTCTGTGGTTCAAACCAATTTTTGAGTGTCACTTTTACTCTTCGTTACTGGGTTAGCTTCCAACTCAAATATATCAGTTGTAGCCTCGGATGAATCTCAGCCCAATAGGACTATATTCACAGTTTCGCACCTAGGCATCGTTGATCACCTTTCTGAATCATAGTGAGAAAGATATTATACAAATGACACAAAATGTCTATCTCGGGAGATTGATCAATACAATATACAAGATCTAAATCTTTTTTTATTAACATATAAAAATATATTTCTATATTTTCTCAAATTAAATAAAACAAAACCTTATGTACAATCCCTTTCCTTCTTTCTGTGTAGAAAAGTAAAGGCATGGATGTCTAGCAGAATGCTTGGCCTTGTGTGCTTGAAAGACACACGAAGAAATTTGACATTAATTAAAAGAGGAGTCAGTGAGTATCTGCCGTGAAAATATTTCCTCTTTTTCTTGGAAAAGATGGTGAAAAAGAAGCCTTTGGAGTTTTCTTTGATATAATGGGCTTAGGAAGAGTGTAAGGTTTATAGCTATTCAAGCCAGCTGCATAGCTTTTTGAAGCCTTCATTTTTCTTTTGTAAGGTGTTTCTTTCTTCACCAAATCCTCTATGCTCGTCACCATTGATAATGCTGTAAAAGACTCTGATTTCCCATTATAAAACTTGGAGAGCCCTCTTCTGCACAAGATCAAGTTTGACATTGTAAGAATCGAAAATAAATTAAGAGAAAATTGATTTAAGATATGTTTCGCATGCGTCGATCTAAACAAACCCTCTTTCATAAAAGCCATATGATCTCAATACGATAATATTGGAAAACTTTGTCCAAGACTAGCTAAGAGTCTAGTTATTTTAGATCTCCTAAACATGTCATCATGTTTCCACACCCAAAATGAAAAATAAAAAATAAACTGAAAACTCCTTCCAAATGATGGATTTAAATATTACTTACTTGATGGGCAATTCTTCCATGAGATCTGTTAGATCATATAAACCTCCACTTGAATCTGCAGACAGAGAAGAAGATGCATCATCTGCCGTATCGATGGTGGAAGAAGATGATGACTCATTTGAAAACACGGAATCTTCCACCGATGAATCAGAAGATGATATGCAGTTTTCATTCTGATCATGTAATTTCATGTTATTCCCATACTGAAACCTTGATTTTTCAAACACTTGAGATTTATCTTCTGCCATTGCCGAAATGAAAGATGAAGAAAACAAAGGGAAGAAAAAGATAAGATGAAGAATTCTATAGCTTTTTTGTCTCAAAAATTCTCCTTTTTGTAATAATAATACATCAACTTTGGTACCATTAAATGAAACATATATACATGTGTGGACTAGGATTGTTTCCTACTGGAACAATGAATTCTTGAATACAAGATAAGGGCAGGAGATTTCCATGCTATCAAGACAAGATAATGACGTGTGGTTTGACCTAGAATACAAGATTTGATTGGACAAAATAATTAATATTAATTGGGATTATGGGTTTTATTAATATTTAATTATTTAAGATTTACAAGTGTCAAAAGATGATTAGCGTTTCAAGAAAGTTTGGTAAGTTGTCTGTGAGATTAGGGTTTCCCACAAATTGATAAATTCAACACTACAATTTTGCTTTAATTTGCCTTATCTTTAGATTCGACATCATCTCCTTTTGTGGTTCAAAATTATTTCTTGACTTTAGACTTGTACAAATTGGAACAAGGATAAGCTCTCTAGATTGGTACCCATCCATATCCTAGTCACTACGGACCAAATTATATGCATACATATACACACACAAAAAATTAAAGGTGGTCTTCCTAACCTTTCAATTGATTTAACTTTGGATCCTCAGCATTCAAAACTAGAGTTCTAAGTTCCCAACATAATTGAGTCTTCACGAAATAAAAATCATAAACGTGGACGTTAAAATCATAAGCGAATTTCACGTGATTTAAAGATGGAGGACAAAATTGTCCAACTACTCCTTGTTTGACAACCATTATTTGAACACTCTTGTTTTCTATATACTCATTTTCAACTACAATTCACTCAATAAAATATTATGTGTGTAAATTCAAAATTTTTTCCTACTTTTTAATCATATATTCTCCTAAAAAATCACTATTGAAAACATTGCTTTGACCAAATAATAGCCTTCAAATAAGGGCTTGATTTCCATCTTCAAGTTACATGAAAGTGGCATATGATTTTAATCTTCATATTGATAGTTTTCATAATGTAGAGATCTAGCCCCTGTTTGAGCCCCATTACATTAAATTCTATTACATTTTATTTTTCTCTCTCCTATTTTCAACTACACAATCTTCCATAAAATAATATTACACGTAAATCGAAAACTTTTCATTTTTTTCAACTACTCATTTTTCAAAAAAACACTATTCCCCCCATTAATTTTTCCACGTAATAGGAGTAAAACAGGGGCCTAGATTCTCATATTTAAATAGGTTAAAGATTTAAAACTTTATTCGTTGTTAAGAGCCCAAAACCACGTTACTTGAAACATTGGGGGACCCAACCCCAACATTTCTCTCTATAAAATAATATGAAATTGTTAAAAGTGAATTATGGATAAGTGGCACTTGAATAAAGTAAGGATAGCATTGACCAAGTTGTCTTACCTAAGCTACCTTAGCTAGAGTCATATGAAACATTTCTAATTCTTTTACCAACAATAACATGACATGGAATGGAATGGAAACCCATATCCGATACATATATAAATAAATTAGAAGTGGAGTTAACTTCTGTTGTAGTCCTTGTAGTTTGCAAAGAGTATACTTTCAGTCCCTAAAGAATTAAATTATCTATTTATTCATCTTTCCACTTCGCAGGATAATTCCAAGGGGTTGTGGAATTTTCTACCAAATGGGACTCTCCTTTCACCACCCCATGGGAATGGTCTACAGGGTTCACTTGGGATTTAAAAGTTTTTAGTAAATTAATATTTTTTGAAGGGTGAGTCTTTCGTGCAATTCTACTTGTTTATCGAGAGAAAGAAATGAAACAAATACAAAGCACTTAGCAAAGTGACATGAAATTTTATCTCTAATATTTGAAAATTTTCCAGATAAAATAAGAAAATATCATACTAATGTGAATTGCTTTATCTAAAAACTTCAATGCACCTCCTCACGAATAGTTGAGGTTCATTTTTCTAATTAAAGTTTGGCATATGAACAATTTCTTTAAAGAAGTGACAACAAAACTTATATTTAGGGCATTTGCGTGCTCTAATGACATTTTGAATTGCTTAATTTAAAAGTTTAAGAAATCAAAAATGCCGCATGTATATTATATATTGTTTAAATCTTGCCTCAACAATGATATTAACTCTTGTTCATACAAGCTACAATTTCACATTCCTTGTTTAGAGATAGACATGGGTGAGTTAAATTTAAACATTAGCGCACTCTGAAATCTAATCTTGTTTCTATCTTTACTCTCCTCGCCAAGACTAATTTGTTTATACACTTCAATCCCATGCTCACGGCAAAGTGTATCAAAAAAGTATGTGATCCTATATATTGTTGGTAGGACCAAAATATTAACACTGATGAAGATTTAGGACGAATTAGAAACAATTTAAAAATTAAAGTATGAAATGATATCGATTAAAATTTTGAGGATTATGTGCAGTTAACGCAATAATAGGAAGAAAAGGGGGGAAATATAAATTGTGGTTATGACTTAGGTAAAATTACTTATTTAAATTTTGGTTTTGACACACTACCAATTTCATGCTTATCCAATGCAAATAGCGTCATTATTAAGTGCCCTTTTCGAAAACGTTTTAGTCCACATATTCCATATTTAAACACGTTAGGTTTCTTTCACCTAACAATTTGATTTAGAATTTAATGTTTTGAAAATTAGATTGGACCGACCTTGTAATTGGACTTAAAAAATTATATCAATTCAATTGTATGTAAAATAAAAGAAAAATGGAAATCATTTAAAATCATTCAAGAACAAATTAGTCAGACGAGTTCACATTAAAAAAATAAAAACGACTACCCCATAATTTTGATTTCTACGATCTTAATTTTTTATCACCGCCAATTTCACTTTTCTTTCAATCAATTTTTTTTTTCCTATGTGAATTCACAGCACGCTTAGAATTTCTTTCCCCTAACCATTTTATTAAGTATTAATTAGAGGTACCCCTTAATTCAGTTTAGTTTAAAATTCTTTTAAAATTTTAGATGTGTCCATCTCATATTTTAAAGAATTTCATTAAAATTTAGGTGTTATGTTTCTTATGAATTTTATTTATTGAAAAGATTTAATGGATGTAAATGAGTTTTGAATACGTAAATACATACCAAATTCTTTAGGAATTTCAGCCCGACCCTCGAATTTCAGTGGATTTCGAATCCACAAACATAATTAAATTTTTTCTTACATTTGACAAAAATAAAATAAATTAAATTAAGAAATAGAAAAATATAAAATAAATAGTAATATTCTCATTCTAAATTTCAACTTGAGTTCTCGTTCCTATTAAAACTTGGAATTGAATTTTATTATTGACAACTATCAGATGGAACTAATTTTTATGTGGATAATTATTGTCTTGATTTTGTAGATTGGTTAAATTATTTAAATGACAAAGTTATGAGTTTTATGTAATAAAAAATAAATTTATGAATTCTTTTTTCTATTTGTAAAATTAAAATTATTATTTTGGGGTAATCTATTAAAATGTCATTATTATATTATTGTAATAGTAAGAAATCCATTTAAATTCAAGAATCCATCAAAATCTAGAACCTAAAATTCTGCTATAATCTTAAGAATTTTTCAATTTTGTGAATTTGTATATATATATATATATATATATATATTAGGTTTAGGGTGATTATATTTACACTACATTTTTTTTTTAATAAATACACCAATTCTAATTATATTAAAGGTTATTCACTTTTATTCATTGTCGCTCTTATATCCTTAACCTTTTTTAATCACATTCTTATTTTTAACATTTCATTAATCGTAAAATCTTGTCCTTAATCATTATTGTCATCCAAAAATGCTGTTAATATGCTTTAAAATAAGGGTCAAATATTTAATCATGTTATTGTAGTATTATTTATTTTACTTATTCAAAAATGCAAGGGACAAATGAGTCTTTTTCCTGTATCTTAAAGAAAATTTTAGAGAGAAACCATAATTAGAAATAATTTTTGTTAATTTGAGAATAAAAACATGGTGAAAAAATGGTTTGAGACATAAATATGATGGTGTATAAATATTATGACCTTTCATGCAATTAAGATGTCATTTAGTTATTAAAAACTGTGGTGTAAATATATTTAGCCATATGTTTATATAACCCTACCTAGCAGAATACCGGATATAGCTTTCAATTTAATTTTAATTTTGTTATATGTCTAATTTCAATCATGGGCAAATCTGTATAACGGTATCAAATATGTATAAAATGGAAAATCCTTCAAATATAAATTAGAAAATGGAGAAACAATTACTTTAAACTAATTAATCCTTCAAACAAGACCACTTTTTACGATTTGATTTGGTTTGATTTAGAATCACGATTTAACAAACAAAAAAACAACGTATATCGAACGAGTTAAATCATTAATATTAGTCTAATATCACATTAAAACATAAATATTAGTACCATTATGAATATTATAAATGAAAAATCTACACTTCTAATTATTACAACGCAATAAAATAATTGAAATGGTTTTGTGTTAACAATTTATTCAATACTAATTGGCGCAATATCTTCAGTTGTAAAACATGATTCATTCTCTATATAAAGATAAAAAGAAAAAATAACAAATAAATTTAATGATATAAACTATAAAGTATCTAATAAAATAAAATAAATAGAAATATCAAATACGAGAATGTGTTTGATTGGCTATATTTTCCATCCAAATTTTGATTGGCTATATTTTCCATCCAAATTCTTACTTTTGTGTGCTTGATTAACAATTTTTTTCATAAAAAATATTTTCCAACTTTTGGTCATGTAACCATATTTTCCTCAAAAACAAGAAAAATATTTTTATTTAGGGAGGAATGATTTTTATTTTCAGATATTTCACTCTCTCTCTCATATCTACCCAACAATAAAACAGGGACAAGTATAATATTTTCTCGGTCAAAAACTAAATCAACGAAATAGGTTTAATTAATAATTTTTATACAAATAATTTCTAGCTAATTGAATTATCTAAAATTTATTTTTTTTCCATTCAAATTCTATGCTCGCAATCAGACTCATCCCTATAATATCTATACAGCTTTCTCTAAATTATCTAATGGTTTTATCTTATCCAAATATTAATAAATGACTATATATTACTTGTTGCTATGCAAAGACGAATATGGGGTCGCTG
>NC_036246.1:22486480-22559445 GCF_002742605.1 Olea europaea var. sylvestris
GTTGTAGCCCCCCCCCCCCCCACCCCGGTCCAAGAATTTTTTTTAAGGTACTTTTTATTTTTATTTTTTTGGGTAAAAAATCAGTTTTTAATGTATTAAAAAAAATTTCCACGTAGTAACCCGGTTTGAAATTTTGTAGCCCAGTCGTGGATCCAATCCTAGATCCGTCCCTGTTGCTATGCTATTAATTCTTAGTGGAAATCACTACCTCAACCTTCTTTGGACTTGTTGAACGCCTAAAGGAATTGAAATTTCGACTACTAGTAGAGAATGCTAACTAAGAAGCAAATGTGGATACTTGAATGACCAATACATCTTGAAAATTTGAGATATAATTTTATACTTATTTGCATTCAATTTTCACCAAAATAATATGTCGAAAGGCTCATTAGTCAAATCTACACAATGATTGTTTATGTAATCCATCAAGTCATTTTAATTGAGATGTGTTAATTTTAATTGGCTAAATCAAATTTAAATTATTTTATTTTTAAATTTGTTTTTGTAGGCCGTTTGGCAATTTGAAATGTTTTGTAAAAATTGAAATCTAAACCAAACTGGTTCTGTTGAAAATCAAAATATTGATGAATTAACGTGGATCCAAACCAATGGTTTCGATAAAACAATTTTTTTTTCCGACTTTGCGATTTGACAATTTCGTTGTTTAGGTCTAGTGGATGAATTTGGATAAGAAAGACAAAATGTTTACATTTTTTTTTTATTTTGTGTTTGTATTGATATGTATTTAATTATTTTAAGCAATATTTATATATGCTTTTAAAAAGTTATGGGACTTCCTCTATAACTTTTTCTTATTTTATTGCTTTATTTATTTAAAGAAATTTACAAATTTAACATTTGATGGCAAATTGGAGAGTGACAAAATTTGCTATATGACTAAAATTTGAGAATGTAATGTACTTTAAAAAAAAAAAGGATTAAGGGTAAATTCATCATGTTTAGTAAAATATGGAAATGAAAAGTGCATTAATTTCAAACCGATGAATTTGACAAAAATTGAAACATAAAAAATAAAGTGATATTGATTTAAAATTTGAGAATCACATGCAGTTAACTCAATAATGAAAAAAAAAATTATAGCTTCACAAATTAAATTGTGGTTGGTCATTGCCGACATAATTCATACGTATCCTACACAATATTGTCATTATTAAGTTCTATTGACCTATATTCTACATAGATGACATGGTTTACAGATTTTGATTTACTCACATCCATGTTGGCTACCTCCTATACACTTGGACAAACCATTAAGAGCATGTGACCTTCTTCGATGGTGAGGGGACGTGATTGCAAATACTCCAACAATCAAGCCAGTCATATAATTGGAAGTGGGACATGCGAAAGATATAAGCCACAATGGTGTTCAGGCACCAAAAGTTAATAAGACAACAAATATCGGAGAGAGCAATATCACTTTAGAATGTGTATTAGCTTCAAATTGTACGAGTGTGAGCTTTTATATTAGAAGATAACAATGACTACCATTTGATGAAATGACAAGTGACCTCACCCTCATGATCGATGTGTCTTCTCTTAGGTACCACTCTATCAATACTAAGTATGTACAATGACATTTAATGCTTCTGACAAGTAGCCACTTTGTAGCCTAGTTCTGGCATTTGAAAATTAGAGTGCCAAGTAATTGTGAAATATTTGTTGCCGAGATGTCAATTTAATAAATCATAGAAAGATCTTATGCGAAAGATCTCTTGGAATCGGTGAAGTGAGAGTGGTCTTTTCTCATTAAGAGGCTAATTGCCTCAATTTACTCTACAGCAAGTCGTAGCACCTCACTTCGGTCATGGAGGGTCGGCTTCTGACATGGTGCCTCAATTGATACAATGTATCACTTTAATTACCTATGCTTAATGGCATTAGCTAGGCAGGTAAGATAGTTACAATGAATACAGGCCTAATTCTTTTACTCTTGTTTATTACGTGGTCCTTGTTTGGAGCCTCATTGAATGAGGCGTACGATAGTCTCCCAAGTCAATCTATTGATATTTATATAATGCATGAACTTTAGGTTCAATGTGAAAGATATTTCCCATGATTGCAACATGGTATGAATGTGGTTGTCGGAAAAGTGATGCTCTGGCATACAGTGTTTTATCTTTGCTGAGGCCATATTGGTGAGGTGCCCATTTGTTGGTTGTGACAAGGCACAACACAATAGTTCTCCAATTCAACTATGGATATTTATATAATGTGGGTACTTATGTTGTTGATGATATTTTGAGACCTTATGTAGCAGCTATACAAGCATAGATGGTGCAAAAGCGAGGTCCTTACTTTGAGGAAAAGGCTCTAGAAGATAGGCAATTGCTCTATAGATGAGAAGTAAGGAATAAATAGAGGTCGGCTTCATAGATATCAGAGGTGAGTTCCCTTCGAGACTACATGAGTTACATGTTAAAGTGATAAATATGAACATCTTGTATGGAATAGTTTTTCCATAGCAAAAGAAAATGAAGTCTGCTTCATAAGGTTTGTGGTGGGCCTCATTTGGGATACTTCACACCTCTCCTCTCAAAGACATGCTTCCTTGGACGGTGGATAGTAGGTGGCTCATTAATACCAAAAGCTTTCTTGCATATTGAATAGCTCATCCATGCCAATAAAAATGGGGTCTACTTCGTAGGGTTCGAGGAGGGATCTAAGTGGGATACTTCATATATCTCATGTCGAAGCGATACATGCTTCCTTACATGTTGGATTATTCATCCATGTTAATGACTTCCTCGCATGGTGAATGATTCATCCATGCCACGAGAAAATGGTCCTACTTCGTAGGGTTCAAGGTAGGCTCCCTTTGGGATGCTTTGCACCTCTCCTATCAAAGCGACAAATGTTTTCTATTAACTTGTAGTTGATTATAACCAAAAAGTCTTGATTATAACCAAAAAATAATAATAATCTTATTTATTGACAAATTGAGTTTAAGTGATTATAGTTTTCAAAGGATTAAATGATAAAGCCAATCGATCTTCATCAAAAGATCAAGACTATCATTACAAATCAGATTTAGAAAAAAGGTCAATATCGTCGTCTAGTTTCCAAGCCTTCAAGAAAAGAGCTTAAAAATAAAACTTTAAAGAAAGGTCAAAACGAGAGCCGAAGAGCTAAACTTCAAATAAATATGTAAAAGACAAGGCTTTTAGTTCAAATGTAAATGTACTGATACTTTGATCTTTAGGAATGAGTGGTTTAAGCTCAAAAGTCTTTTTATACATTAAACTATTTTTTTGCACCAAAAAGTATTTTGATATCATTTGCATAAAATGTTTTGATCAAGTTATAATTGATTTTCAAAATGATATTTGAACTTAGATAATATTTTAAATCATCATATACCTTGAAAAATTAGTTGAATCACTTTCCAAAAGTCCACGTTTCTCAAAACATTCGGATTATATCAAACAGGTCAAAATAGAAAAATTGGCCGAACAAGTTCGTTAACGACAATCAACCAGCCTGACCTGATCATCAATCGAATCGTTCATTCAATCGATCATAAATTTCTTTAAACTTGTGGGTTATATTGAGGCCCCTTGAAAGCTTATTATCATGAGTCATATTGAGGTTACTTGAAAGCTCAATATTGTAGGTCATATTGAGGTCCATTGAAAGCTCGATATCGTTTAAAAATCAGTACTTGTTGTTTGTAAGTTACCAAAAGCATTATAAGGGTCAGGGTTACATCATAAGTCAATCAATATAGTGAAAGACTTTGCTCATGATGAAAAGCTTGATAACAAAGGACGTAGATATATTGTTTACATCATCTTTTCTCTTTTACTTATCGTTATTTAGGTAAGTTTATTATTTGATTGATCTACTTGTTCTAAACTTGCATTAGTTAAGATCAATTCTTGAAAAAGTTTTTAAAATCAATTTACTCCCCTCTTATTTAGTCATTTTTGGGCTATCAATTGGTATCAAAGCAAGATACTCACTTTGAAATTAACACATTTATAATCTTGAGCAATGGCTAACTTCAATGTTCAAATCTTGAGGATCATTCTACAAATTGCCCTCCTTTCTTTGGTGGTTTTATTATAATAATTGAAAGGCTAGAATTCGATCAATAAATTATGATATTTGGTAGGTTATTGAATTTGGTTCTTATTAGCCTACAAAAGTTAATAAAGTTGATGCCAAACCGGAAGAAACTATTTCAAAACTTAAAGAGGAGTACGATGATCAAGATAAATGAAAAATGTCTTTAGATACTAAGCCAAAAATCTACTTTAATCGTATTAGTACATGTGATTCTACTTATGATATGCAGCATGCTTTATAAATCACACACATGGGTACTGATAAAGTGAATTAAACTAAGATCGATCTATTGATTAAAGAATCTGATTTTTTTTTTTTTTATGAAACAAAATGAACACATTGTTTATATGATTACTCGTTTTACCAATATTATAAATGGCATTAAAGGCTATAATCGAAAAATTACTGATGGTAAACTTATAAGTAAAATGCGTAGGTCCCTCTTAGAATATTGGAAAGGAAATATTATAGACATCAACAAATATCTATTGAAGGAGCTCCATGGAACATTAATGATGTTACAACCCAAATTTTTTTAGTTAAAAATCAATAGTTGACTTGTCAAAATCAAAGTCAAATAGGGATTTAATTTTAATAAATTATTTTATATGGGTTGAATTTATATGATAAATATTTTGAATGTTTAAGATGGACAAAATAAATTTTTGGGGATTTACTTATATATTATTGGAATTTAAGGATTGAATGTGGTCTTATATGAAGGTTGGAGGACTTTCTTTGCGGTTGTTGGATAGTAGAGGACATGTGGTATATGTGTAACCATAACCCATTTTTCATTGATAGATACACATAGAAGAAGCTGGAAAAAACGGGCGGAGAAGAAAGAAAAGGAGAAAAAGGAAAGAAGGAAAAAAAAAAGGTAGCTTTGGCTATTTAAATTTCATTCTTCAATTTGTCTCATTTCTCCAAGAGGTGTAGCATAATTTATAACTAATTTTTAGGGTTTTCATTTGTTGGTATAAATTACAAACTAAGAGAAATGAATACCATTCTTTATTGAAGTTCCTTGATTGGTTACTTTTCATATACATTAAGGTAAAATATCAATTTTGGGCAAATCCTAGATTTTAATTGCATTAGGTATGTATAATTAGTAGAAATATAGGTATTAGTTGACATGATTATTTGAAATAATGAGTTATGGAACAAGATGTAAAGTAAATTGATGCAAGTATGATTACAAGTTTTCACTAGATGGAAGATAGGATAATTATTTTTATGCTTTGGATGAAGGTTATTTTGATTAATTATTTATTAGTAAAGGAATTAAAAAGTGGAATTGGCTCCAACTGATTGAAAAAAAAAAAAAAAAAATTGGAAATTGGAAATTTATTCAAGTTTCAAGAAATTTAGTTTAAGTATAATATAATTAGATATTAAATATTTATTTATTTATTTATTTTGTGATTTGGTAGTAGCTAAATTGGTTATCTTGTAACTTATTTCAGGTGATGACGACGAGTTTGGAAAAGCTTACCAACCATCCTAGTCTATAGCTTGTATTATGTGAGTGAAAAAGCTTATTTTCATAAATAAGTATTTATTAAATTTATATTATATCGAAAAGTTAGTTATTTCATATAGTTGGTTTGATAACATGATTTTTAGAATAAAATGAGTTTTATAGTTAGTTCTTTTAAAGTTAAATCCAGTTCAATTAAATCATTTTATTAGCATGTTATATGAATATTAAATATTTCAGTATATCTAAAGTTATTTTTAAAACCATTAGAAAGTACCCAAATGATTTTACCCTAATCTGCACTTGTATTAATGTTTTTCCACAGTGTATAATCAGTTATAGTTATTTTACTTGCTCTACACTATTGTGAATGAGTTTTCATACTTTATAACCAGATTACAGTCTTTGGACAGGTCCGCGAGCGTATGACTAGAATATTGAGATTAATGGTATGATTTTCAGTAATATACAGCTTATTGAATTTTAGATTACAAAATTTAATTTATTTAGTCTAAAGAAAAAAGATTTTAGCTTATAGTATTGTAAATGATATTTTTATTATATACCAGATTTCAGAAAGTTGGCATAAATGGAAAATATAAACTTATTTGCGAAATATCCACAAATTGAGTTACAAGCTCGTATATTTTTCACCATTTCCTTATCACATAGTAGTTGAGTTGAGCAGCATTGGAGCTTATTGATTTGTTTAGCTGAGCCACACAGTCGTTATTTATATGATTCATATTGTCAATTTATAGAGTTCATATTTTTGGGATACATTTATTTTTGTCATAAATTGTATCCATATCATGGGTTCACTGCATATTTGGTATCTTTTGAATATTTTGGACATTTAGAGTCTTCTGGCTTGTTAAGAAGTGTAAATTTCATTTTTGTGCACTTTATTTTGAATAACCTGTATTTGAAAGGGTTTGTATACCCTATTTTAAATTATATGTGTATACTTGAGAAAATTAATTTTTGTTCAAGTGGCTTTAGTCTATATTTCATAGTAAACACTATCAAAATTCTTTTAAAAATTCGTCATAGTCAAAGCAGATCAAGATTGCCTTGGTGGTAGGTCCAGCACTTTGCTTGTATCTACTATCGACGCACGACATGTGTCAGGTCAATTAGGGTGATTCGAGATGGGGCCGTATCAAATGACATATGAGCTAAAGATGGCAATCGATGAAAGCACTACAAATAAAAACATAAATGATGAAAATTTTGATGACCTTGTTCTGCTTGTCGAAAAATTGAGAGATTTTCTCAACAATCGATGGTTCCAAGAGAGAAATAAAATGATGAAGAAAAGAGTACAAATATCGTTTATTATGATTATGGCAAACACGATCACAAAAAACCAAATGTTCGAACAATAAGAGATTCATTCAAAAGAAAGCACTCCAACCAATATGAAATGAAAGTGATGACGATAACCATGAAAAAGATGAAAGTTTAGAAGTTGTCAACATGTACTTCATGGCTATTAAAGATAAGGTACAAAAATGACAATTCTTTATATAATAAATCATCTACCTCATATAATGAACTTCTTGGAGAATTTGAAAAAAAATATGTTTTTAACAAAGGAAGAATTAGATATAAATCTTTCTTGAAACAAAAATCTCTCAAAAATTTCTTTATCAAAGCCTCTACTTCCCCTCTTTCAAATGTCACGTATTTTTGCAATAAAAATAGGCATATAACTTTTAATTGTTCTAACAAAAAGAGATTACATTTTGAAGGCAACTATAAATGGGTTCAAAAGTCCACTAACTCTAACTACAAAGGACCCAACGTTGTATGGGTACCAAAGACCAAAAAAATTTTGCTATTATCAAAGAAGATAAAGATCAAATGGCTCTTAGATAGTGGATGCCCAAAGTACATAACCAGAGATGAAGTTTTATTGTCAAGCTTCAAAAAGAATGATGAAGGTCTTGTCATCTTTGGAGATAATGCTCAAGGAAAAATATTAGCATTGGAAATATTAGTTATCATTCATCTTCCTTTATTAAAAATGTTGTATTAGTTAATAACCCCAAACATACATTGCTTAATATTAATCAATTATGTGATAAATGCTATCACATCAAATTTAATTCTTCTAAGTGCCTTATTGAGAATGCTACATCAAAAGAGACAATGTTTATAAGAAGCCGAAGTAAGGATGTATATGTCATAAATATTGAATTTGAAAGTGAAGAAAAATGTTTATCAAGTTCAAAATACAATAATTGGTTGTGGCATAGAAGATTAGATCATGTTAGCATAGATCTACTTTAAAAAATTTCCAAAATTTTGAAATATGAAAAAGTTAAAATTTGTCATACATATCAATTTGGAAAACAAACAAATAGTTTTTTCAAACAAAAATAAAATATCTTCAACTACAAGACCTTTATAACTTCTCCATGTAGATCTTTTTGGACCATTTAGAATTGCAAACTTAAGTGGCAAACATTATGCTTTCGTCATTGTTGATTACTTTTTTAGATTTACTTGGGTCCTATTTTTAAATCCAAAAGATGAAGCTTTGAATGCATTTAAATATTTTGGTAAAAAGATACAAAATGAAAAGGAGTGTACTATTATTGCCATTAGGAATGATCATGGTAGAGAATTTGACAATATTGCATTTGATAATATTTGCAATAATAATGACTATGAACATGATTATTGGCTCCCAGTACTCATCAACAAAATGGTGTAGTAGAAAGGAAGAATTATACATTACAAAAAAGTGCTAGGACTATGCTAAATGAAAATAGTTTACCAAAATATTTTTAAGCCGAAGACATTAACACTACTTGCTATATTGTAAAAAGGAATTTGGTTAGTTGAAAAAAAACAAAAACTCCATATGAACTTTGAAAAATAGAATTCTCAATATCGATTAATTTAAAGTGTTTGGTTGTAAATGTTTTTATCTTAAAAACTAAAGAAAATTTAAGAAAATTTGATTCAAAGTTCGATTTTGAAATTTTTCTTTATTACTCATCTACTTGCAAAGCTTATCAAATCTTCAATAAACTAACTTTAGTTGTTAAAGAATCCAAGCATGTAATATTTGATGAAGCTAATCCTCTTAATCAAGAGAAAGATATTGAAAATGATGTTGGTCGAAGATCCCTTTTGAACAAATGAACATTCAAAATCAAAACAAAGAAGATCCCAGAATTATTAAAGATCAACATGAGAAAGAAAGAAATGTGTGACAAGATAAGGTTGAATCTCACAAAACATAAAGTGATCCATCTCTTCCTAAGGAATAGAGGTTTGTTCCCTCTTATCCAAAAGAACATATCATTGTTGATCCGTCTATAGATCTAAGTACTCGAAGTTCCCCTAGAAATCACTTTAATGATTGTGCTTTCATTTCACAAATTAAACCAAAGAATTTCAAAGAAGCCGAGTTTAATGAATTTTGGATTCTATCTATGCAAAAAGAACTAAATCAATGTGAGAGATATCATGTTTGGGATTTAGTTGCTAGACCAAGTGATAAAACTGTTATTGGTACAAAATAAATTTTTCAAAATAACCATAATGAAAGTGAGATTATTATGCGTAACAAGGCTAGAAAGTTCCCAAGATTACAATAAAAAAGAATTCATAGACTTTGAAGAAAAATTTGCACCAGTTGCAAGATTACAATCCATTCACATGCTTCTTGCTTTTACTTGTCACAAAGGATTTACTCTTTACCCAATGGATGTTAAAAGTGTATTTTTAAATTATTTTATTCAAGAAAAAGTATTTGTATAGTAACCCACAGTTTCAAAAATCACAAGCATTCGTATAATATTTTCAAACTTTAAAAAAACAACCTCTTAGAGCATGGTAAGAAGGATTGAGCAAATTTCTTCTCTCAAATAGTTTTCCAATGAGAAAGTGGATACTATACTTTTATCAAAACTAAAAAGGATGATATGATTATTGTGTAAATTTATGTTGATAATATTATATTTGGTGGCACTAACATTTTCCTTTGTGAAGAATTTTAGAGATATGATCGGATCCCTTCTTTATTTAACCACTAATAGACTCAATATTATATTTAGTATGTATTTATATGCAAGATTCCAATCTCACACTTTAGTACTGTTAAACAATTTTTTAGATATATTGGTAGCACTAGAACATTAGGTCTTTGGTATCCTAAAGGTACTCATGTTGATTTACTTAGCTATTCGGATGTCGACTAGGCGAGTTGCACAATTGACCATAGGAGCACTAGCGGAACTTGTCAGCTCTTAGACTTTGCCCTTTTATCATGATTTAGTAAGAAATAAAATTTTGTTGCATTGTCTATCATCGAAGTCGAATATATTTCGGCCACAGCTATTGTGCTCAAGTTTTATAGTACCATTTATCTTTTGATCATATATCTATTATGTGTGATAACATTAGAGCCCATAAATTTATCAAAAAATCTCTTCTTGCATTCTTGAACCAGGACATTACTTTCTAAAAAATCATGAACAAAAGGGGGATATTGTATTAGATTTTGTAAATACGGAAAGATAATTTGCCAACATTCTCACTAAACTTCTAGAATTTGATAGATTTTCATATATTTGAAGAGGTTTGGGAATTATTAATGAATTTGAAGTATGTGGTTAAATTGAATTCATACTAAGTGTTTTTATATGATTGATTTTATATGCATCATTGATTGAAATTTATATGTTAAATTTCTTCACTCTACCTTGAAAAGTATTTTGCCATAAATGTTTTGTTTACTCTCTTGTTTCGATTTGCATATATTTGACATTCTATGTTTAATTGAGGAAGAATACTATTCTTTCCTATGACTAATTTAAAGAGTTGATCATGTATGCCACACTCTTACTTTCATACGCATTATCATTTTGCTTATGTCGAAAGTAAGAAAATGAATGAGATAGATTTGATATGCTTTGAATGATCAAATGATATACCTTGAATTATCTATTGCTTGATATGCTTTGAATGGATGAAAATTGGTTTGTAAAAAATAAGGGGAATAGATGTTAAAATTGAAATTTTTATCCCTTATTGATTGTTTGAAAGCCCATGAACGACTAACGAAGATGGGGTGAATTGGTTATCTAAATCTCTTTCGAAAATAAATACAAATTTAAGCAATTAGTATATAAATAATATGCAAGTTAGGTAACATATGTAAAATAGTAAGTAAAAGGGAATAGAAGGCTCAAACAATGTGTTATGGAGGTTCGATCCAAACAACAATCGACGTCTTCCATTACCAAGCCCTTCGACATGCGCAAAGCCTTTTTCACTATTGTCGATTGACTTATGGTGCAATTCAACCCTCACAATGCTTCCAGTGACTTACAACCAAGAAATATCGATTTTTTTAACAATGTTAAGTTTTCCAGGACCTCAACACAACCCACAAAAAAATAAAATATTACAATTTTAAGTTCTATCTTAATAAATGATATGAACTCAATTAAGTATCAAGAAAAAAGTAGGCTCAACAATTCAATAAATAGCAAAGAGTGTAGTTCAACTGTTGGTTTAAAAATTTTGATTGAGATAGAAATTATTTGCAAGTTTTGATTACTCAAAAAGTTTTTCAAGAATCAAATAATTTGACTTTTTAAAGATTGAGAAATAGGTTACCAAAGATCAATAGATGCCTCAATTAATTGCTCAAGAAAAGTATATTTATGAATGCAAGGTAAGGGGGTATTTATAATTGTAGAATCGTCAGAAAATTTGTCCTACCGAACGAGTCATACTGACTACCACTATCGTAGTGAATGGTTCATTGGCCATTGTATTTCAGAATGGTTAAAAAAATTTACCGTTGGTCCTACCGAACGCCTGCTACATCAGCTTTGTATAAAAAAAGGTTTTCTTCAATGATTTTGACAAAGGTTATACTTTAAAGAACGTTTATACTTGATTTTTAAAGATAATGACATTTTATAGTGTAAGATTGAATTCGTTATCTTAAAAAATATCTTGTGTAAGTATTTTGATACAATAATTTTTCTTGTGTGTAAAATCGACACTTGAGCCTTTTAGGATTCATTATCAAGTATTGAAGAATATTACCTTTACATATGAGATTGAAAAGTCTAAGACTACCATATTCAATAAGGCTCTTCATCTTGGCATGCATGTAAGACTTATGCTTTCATTTCAATAACAATCTTCACTATGTCGATTTTACTTTCATGTCGGTCGTCGCTTTGTTTCGAACTTTGCCTTCTTCAAATTTGGTTTGCAATGTTCTCTATCAACACTTAAATACAATTTGGGAAATAAACTTAATTTGTTTGTAATAATCAAAACGAGAAGTCAACTATAGGTTAACAATTTTCCCCTTTTTGATTATGACAAACAAGATGATTTACAACATAAAAATTAAACAAGTTGATGAAGCACAAATGACGAGGAACATAAATATTGAGACATGTATATTTCCCCTATTTTTTGTACTTATATTTTCCCTATTAACATGCATAAGCAAATTTTAAATTATGTAATATGCCCACTTTTTTTGTAGAATCATTCACTAATCTTCTCCCTTTTGGCATAAACAAAATTTGCAAAAAGTAAGTAACAACATATATTAACAATAAAGTTAAACCAAGGTAATTATAATAATTTGCATTGAAGATAATATTCAAAACATAAAGCAAAAATGTCAAACATGTTTAATAGCCAAAGTCTAATAGATGACTAAAATATAAGAGTCATAGAAGCCTAAGGTGCCAGAGGCGGCGGTGGAGGAAAATGGGCATAGAAATGAGCGTAGAAGTCATTCTGCTGGGCTTGCATTTCTGCTTGCTGCGCGAGGATGTGTCTTAGTGAGCTTAAATTTGATTAAGTAACCCGGCAAGCCCATCAATGATAGAGGTAAGAAAGTCAATTCGACCATTTAGAAGATTATAGTGATCCTCGGTAAATGTCAATCAACCACTCAAAGGCCGTGAAGCACTTGAGCCGAGTATGCCCAGAGGAGAACTTGAATCTTGTGGAGCATCTTCCACCTCTTCTTCTTCTTCTCCTCTTTCTTCAAAAGGCAAAGTGGAAGGTCCTGAAGTGGGGTTGAACCCTTTTGTTTGAGCCACCCATTGACCATGCATTTTAATGATTTTCATGCGTTTGAGTGTTTGTCTGTTAATAGTGTTAGTGGGATGGAGTTTAACAAAAGCTTCATCATGCAATGGAACATTAAAGTGTTTGAAAATTTCGGCAAGCAATATGCCTAGGGTAAGGCCTTGGCATATCGAGAAGAATATACAAGCTTTATGGGACCAAATGAATTGGTCGAAAATCTAATTTTCGACCAACAAAGAATGAATCGAGTACCAAAAGGTCAAAAAAGTTCACCTCATCTCGATGCCCCTTTCTAGGGAGAATGACATGTGCAATAATGTTTTGTAAAACTCTACATGGTAATGTAAGTTGATTTTGCGCGAATTTTGGTAATGTTTTCGAAATCTTTAACCGTTACTCGACGACAAGCATTGGTCTGTATCCCCCAATTAACGGATGAGCTTTATGAAGAAATATTTGCATATCACATTCATCCAGTTTGAGAATATGGCGAATTAGAGATTTGGTGATTGTGATATGGGTATTATTAATCAAACAAGAAAATTCATCTGATCGAGGAGTGGTGACCATTTTTTTATAAAATTCTTTTATAAGCCATGGGTAACGTGTTCCTCTAAAGTGCAAACCAAAACCTAACCTATGCTTTCAAAAAAAAAAAATTCAATGTGAAATACAGGTGCTTCAATAATGAAATCGAAAAAATGTACATTCTTACCTATTAAAATTGGTGATTTCTCAAACAAATTCACCAAAACCTCAAGCTTGAAATCCATCTCTTCGTCGGAAGATGTGGTGAAGGCCATCTTTAAGTTGTTTTAGTCTTCTTTGCAATGCGTTTAGATCCCTTCGTGATTAGATTAGATGAAAATATGGAGAATTTGAGTTAGGGCAGCAATTTGGGAAATTTTGAAATTGTGAGAAAAATGTCAAATTTGAAGAAGAAAAAGGATATAGAAGAAGTGGATTAAGTGATTCGATGTTCAATTGAGGAAGTAGAATAGTGAAAAGAGGGAAGTCGAGTGAAACAGGAAGGAGAGTTTTGAAGAAATGGGAAAAATGGAAAGAACAGCCTCTGATTGCATTTTTTAAAATCTGATTCGCAGTGTACCGAACATCTCGTAAGGCAGAGACCAAATATTCTGCAAAATCAGATGCAAGGTTCATACCAATTCGTTTGGATGCGTTCGGTAAATAAGGTTCCTCTGGATAATCCGTTGGACTCGTCCGGTACTTTTTTTTTAATGTGCTTTGATTATTCTAAAGTCCATTCATGCACTATTCATTCGAATTTAAGTTCATTTCAACTTTTTTTTTCATCATGATTCCTAAACCTCTTCGAACATGTGAAAAACGATCATGAGATAGAGGTTTGGAGAAGATATCAACCAATTGATCTTCGATTTTTATAAATTCTAATAAGATATCTCCTTTTCGTGCATGATCACGAAGAAAATGGCGTCGAATTTTTATATGCTTAGTTCATGAATGCAAGATCAGAATTTTAGACAAGTTGATGACACTAGTGTTATCACACAAAATGGTTACTTGATCATAAGATGAGTGACAATCACAAAGAGTTTGTTTCATCCAAAGTGTTTGAGCACAACAACTTGCGACCGAAATGTATTCAGCCTCAGCGGTGGAAAGTGTAACAAACTTTTGTTTCTTACTAATCCAAGACAAAAGTGCAAAGCCTAGAAAGTAAAAATTTTCTCTAGTGCTTTTACGATCAACATTACATCCTACCCAATCGATATCCAAATAATTAATTAGGTCAATGTGAGTCCCTTTCCAATACCGAAGTCCTAAGGTTCTAGTTCAACTAAGATACCGAAAAATTCTTTTTACGGCACGTAAATGTTATTCCTTAGGATTAGATTGAAATCTAGAGCATAATTATAAACTAAACATAATATTAGGCCAACTAGCAATTAAATAAAGAACCGATCAGATCATATCTCAATATTTTGTGACATCAACCAAAGCACCATGCTCATCTTTGTCAAGCTTTAGAAATGTGCTCATGGGTGTTTTCATAAGCATATCAAATCTTTTGAGCATGTCTAAAATGTAATTATTTTGATTTATAAAAATTTCTTCTTTTGTTTGTATAATTTGAAGACCAAGGAAGAATTTTAGTTCTTCCATCATGTTCATTTCAAATTCTTTACTCATGCTATTTGAGAATTATTCACAAAAACGAATATTTGTAGCACCAAAAATGATGTCGTCAACATAAATTTGGACAATAAGTATATCCTCATTATGAGTTTTTACAAAAAGTGAAGATCCGCTTTTCCAATCAAAAAACCATTTGAGAGAAGAAATTTGCTCAATCGTTCATATGAAGCTCTTGGAGCTTATTTCAAACCGTAAATAATTTTTCTAAGTTTAAATACATGGTCAAGATACTTATGATCTTTAAAACTGGAAGGTTACTTAACAAAAACTTTTTTTTGAATAAATCCATTTAGAAATGCTCTTTTAACATCCATTTGATAAAGTGTAAAACTTTTAAACATGCAAATGCAAGAAGCATGCGAATAGATTCTAGTCTAGCTACGGGTGCAAATGTTTCTTCAAAATCGATATCTCTTCTTGATTGTAACCTTGGACAACTAATCTAGCCTTGTTACACCCAATTATTCCTTTTTCATCTCTTTTTTTTTTTTTTTCTAAAAGCCTATTTAGTACCAAAAACAATTTGATGGTTTGGTCTTGCGACTAAGTCCCAAACATGATTTCTTTCAAGTTGATTTAATTATTCTTGCATCGCTAGAATCAAAAACTCAATCAAATTCAGCTTCTTTGAAATTTTTAGGTTCGATTTGAGAAATAAATGCACAACTAACAAGATGATTTTTATGAGAGGTTCTAGTAGTGATACCTTTCGGTCACCTATGATAAGCTTCTTAGGGTGAGATGGAACAAACCTCCATTCTTTTGGTAATGGAGGATCACTTTGTGTCTCCATTTTTTTTTTTTTTTTTTTTTTTTTTTTTTCCTTTTTGTTCTTCATTTGGTGCCTCCTTACTTTGATCTTGAATTTTCATTTGTTCAAACAGAGCTTCCAAATCCACATCGTCATCACTACCTTGCTCTCGATCAAAAGAATCAATTTCATCAAAAGTAACATGTCTGAATTACTCAACGACCATAGTTTGTTTGTTAAAAACTCTATATGCTTTGCTAGTCGATGAATATCCGAGAAAAATTTCTATATCGGACTTTGAGTCAAATTTTCCCAAATAATCTTTTGTATTTAAAATAAAGCATTTACATTCAAAAACTTTAAAATAGCTAATATTTAGAATTCTATTTTTTAAAAGTTCATAAGGAGTTTTAATTTTCTTTTTGCTTACTAAAACTTTATTATGATGTAGCAAGTGGTGTTAATGGTCTCGGCCTAAATATATTTGGCAAATTGTTTTCATTCAACATGGTCCAAACCATTTCTTGCTATGTATGACTCTTTCTTTCTACTACACCATTTTGTTGAAGAATTCTAGAAGCCGAAAAATTATGTTCATTAAAAAAGTCATCAAAACCGACATTATCAAATTCTCCACCGTAGTCACTTCTAATAGTTGTAATAAAACAACCCTTTTCATTTTCAATCTTCTTACAAAAGTGTTTAAAAGCTTTTAAGTCTTCTTCTTTCAAACTTAAAAATATAACCCAAATGAATCTTGAGAAATCGTAGACTATAACAAAGGCATAAATTTTTGCCGCCTAAGCTAATCGTCCTAGAAGGTCCAAAAAGATCCATGTAGAGAAATTGTAATGGTTTAATAGTTGAAGCATAAAGTTTAAGCATAAAGATCCTTGTTTTCCAAATTGAAATATATCACAAATTTTATCTTTTTCAAATTTCAAGTCTGGTAAACCTTGTACATAATATTTTTTGGGAAATTTTTGAAAGATCATGCTAACATGCCCTAATCTTCTATGCCACGGCCATGATTCTTCTTCCACACTAAGTAAACAGTTTTCATAATTTTCATATTCAATGTTTATGATATAAATATCTTTACTTCGGCTTCCTACTAAAATCACCTCTTTAGATGTGACATCCTTGATAAGGCACTTGGAAAAATCGAATTTTATATTGTAGCCTTTATCAAATAATTTACTAATACTTTGTAAATTATGTTTAAGGGTATCAACAAGTAAAATATTTTCAATTGAGAGGGATGAGTGATTACCTATGTTTCCAATGAGATAATTTTACCTTTGGCATTGTCTCTGAAAGTTACGTGGCCTCCATTTTTCCCTTTGAAGTTCGATAGTAAAGATCGATCTCCGGTCATATGCTTCAAACAACCGCAATCCAAGAATCATTTACTTTTTGTTTTCTTTGGTACCTCGTCTTCGATTGCCATGAAGCACATATTTGTCATTTCGTCTTGACTATGGTTCTCATTTTGTTCTTCTTCGTCGCTATCATCCATGTGGCTTGGAGTGCCTTTTTCTTGAGAATTTTTCTTTTGTTCGAGCACTCGATTCTCTTGTGACTAGGCTTATCAAAATCATAGCAAATAATCTTTTTGATTCTTTCTTCGCCCTTTTCCGCCTTCTTTTGAAATCTTCGATTATCATGAAAACCTCTCCATTTCTTGAAAAGAAGAACTAAGTTATCGAGCTCTTCATCGCTAATGTTTTCATTTGATTTTCATTCTTCAATTTCTGATTTAAGACAATTTGTTGTTTGGGAGGCTCATTTGATTCCTCTTTACTTTTTCTTATTTTCTCCTTAACTTAGGCATTATTTGGCTCATAGGTCATTAATGTGCCGAAGAACTCATCCAAAGGATATGTATTTATATCCTTGGCATTCTCGATCAACATCCTCAACAGGCTCCACTCTTTCGATAAGGACCTAAGCATTTTGCCAACACGTTCACCATTAGTAAATTTACAATCAAAACCTTTAAAACCATTTACAATATCGGTGAAGCATGTAATCATATCAACAATAGACTCATATTCTTTCATGATGAAATTTTCAAATTCTTTAACTAACAAATTTATTTTTATTTTCTTAACTTTACTCATGCCAACATGAGCAACTTCAAGTGCATGCCAAATATCATATGCCGATTCACATGTACTTATTCAATTAAATTCATTACTATCTAGTGCACTGGCATTTAAGGATAATTTTATCTTGTCTTCTTCAAACTCTTTCCTAGGTTTAGATATAATTTGATCCAATTTTCCATCTATTTTAATAGTCTTAGTAGGAACATATTGACCGTATTTAATAACTTCCCAAATACTATAATTAATAGATTGCACATTTATCATCATTCTGGCCTTCCAATAATTATAATGTGTGCCATCAAAGAAAAGGGGTCGTTTTGTGAAGTGTCCCTGGAGTGTTTGAAATACTTGGATAGCCATTACTTAAGATTGTAAAATCTTTTAAAAGAGAGTACCAAGTTCTGATACCAATTGAATGCTCAAGAACAACTAACAAAGAGGGGGTAAATTAATTATCTATATCTTTTTTGAAACTAAATTCAATTTTAAGCCATTAGCAAATAACTACATTCTCCATTACCAAACTCTCTGTCATGAGCAAGATTTTTCCACTATTGTTGTTAGACTTATGGTACAATCCAACCCTTACAATGCTTCCAGTGACTTACAACCAAGGAGCACCGATCCTTTTACAATATTGAACTTTCAGGGACCTCAACACAACCCACAAAAAAATAAAATATTATAATTGAAATATTCTCTCTTAATAAGTGATAGGAAGTCAATTAAGTATCAAAAGAGAAGTAGGCTCAATACTTCAATAAATAGCAAAGAGCGTAGCTCAAGTGTTGGTTAAAAAACTTTGATTGAGATAGAAAGTATTTGCAAGTTTTGATTACTCAAAAAGCTTCCATTTAAAGATTGAGAAATATGGTAGCAAATATCAATAAATGCCTCACTTAATTGCTTAAGAAAATTATATCTATGAATGCAAGGTGAGGGGATATTTATAACTGTAGAACCGTAGAAAATCTGTTCTATGGGACGAGTCATACTAAATGTCCGCTATCGTACCTAACAGTTCACTAGCTGTTGTATTTCAGAACGGTTAAAAAACTTTACCATTAATTCTACCAGACGTCCGCCAGCTCTACCGGACACCTGCCACGACAGTGTAAAAAAAGATTTTCTTTAATAATTTTGACAAAGATAATACTTTGAAGAATATTTATACTTAATTTTTCAAGATGAGTGACATTTTATAGTGTAAGATTGAATTCGTTATCTTGAAAAATATCTTATGTAATTATTTTGGTGAAATAATATTTCTTGTGTGTAAAATCTGAGCCTTTTAAGATTCATTGCCAAATATTGAAATATATTTCCTTTACATATAAGATTAAAAAGTCTAAGACTATTATCTTCAATAAGGCTCTTCATCTTGACGTGCATGCTAGACTTATGCTTTCATTTCAATAGTAATCTTCACAACATCGATTTTACTTTCATGTCAATCGTCGTTTTGTTTTGAACTTTGCCTTCTTCAAATTTGGTTTACAATATTCTCTATCAACACTCGAATACAATTTGTTAGAAATAAACTCAATTTGTTTGTGATAATCAAATGAGAAGTCAACCGTAGGTCAACATTGTTGATTTACTTTACAAATAATCTTGATTGTCATAATAAAAAAGGAGAAAATATTGATATGTGGTTGATTATAATCTTAAAGTTTTGATTATAACAAATAAGTTAAGTCTTGTTTACTAACAAATTGAATTTAAGTGATTATAGTATTTAAAGTAATCAATGATAAAATCAATCGATCGTCGTCAAAGCGTCAAGACTACCATTATAAATCTGACTCACAAAGAAGATCAAGACCGGTGTCAAGTCTTCCAAGCCTTTAGGATAAGAGCATAAAAGTCAAACTTCAAAGAAAGATTAAGACGATAGCCAAGGAGCTAAACTTCGAAGAAATATGTTAAAGATTAAGCTTTTTAGTTCAAATGTAATACTTCAATCTTTAGCAATGAGTAATGTTTTAATCTCAAAAAGATTTTATACATTAAAAATTATTTTATACACCAAAAAGTATTTTGATATCACTTGCATAAAATATTTCGACCAAAGGTAAAATTATTTTTCAAAATGATGTTTGAATTTGGATAATATTTTAAAGCATTAATTAGGTTGAAAAATAATTGAAAACACTTTTCAAAAGTTCACATTTTTCAAAATATTCGGAACAGGCCAAAAAATGTCAAACTGAGAAAATCGATTCAACCAGGCGGTCAACCAAACTGATCATTCGACCTACCGAAATTCCAATTGTTCAAAAATTTAACCGTTTAAAATTTTTTATCCAAGGACTATATTTTGGTCATCCGCACTTGTGACGATCGATCAGGCCCTCATCCGAACTCTAAGAAAGTTTTGCAAATTTTCTTTATAAATAGGTCATCTTTTTGCACTTAATAAGGTCTTTCAAATGTATTAAAGAGATAAATATTTCAGCAAAATCTTTGGAATATATATTGCATTTATTTTTTCTTCATCTTCTATGAAAAACTTTAATTAATTGAATCAAGGTTTTAATTATCATATTCATCAAAGATTTTCACTTAACACTTGGCTATTATTCATTGTAGATCATATTAAGGTCAATAGCGTAGATCATATTGAGGTCACTTGAAAGCTCAACATTGTATAACGATTGGCGATCCTTATTTGTAAGTCATGGGAAGTGTTGTAAGGGTTGTGATTGCATCATAAGTCAATCAATATATTGAGAAGACCTTATTGTGACGAATAGCTTGGTAATAAATGAAGTAGATCATTGATTTGGATCGAACCTCCACAATCATATCGTTTTCATCCTCTTTTCTCTTTTACTTATCATTATTTTGATTAAATTTAATATTTGATTGATCTGCTTGTTCTTAACTTGCTTGATCTGAAATTAATATTTGAAAAAGGTTTTAAAAACCTAATTCACCTCCCTCTTGGTTAGCAATTCTTAGGTTATCACTTCCTTGCATGTTGAAAGGTTCATTCATGTTAAAGGTCTTCTTGCATGGTGGATGATTCATCCATGCCAAGGAAAATGGGTTTTGCTTTACTGGATTCGAGATGGGCTTCATATGGGATGATTCACACCTCTTGTATCGAAGTGACATACGCTTTCTTGTATAATGGCTAATTCATTCATGCCAAGGGCTTTTTACATAGTGGATGATTTATCCATTCCAATGGAAAAATAGGGCAAGGTTGAGGTTTTGTATGGTGGAGGCGCTGACGCATAAGTGATGATAAGGCCTTGTACGAAGGCAAGGATAAGACCTTGCATGATGGAGACGTTGATATATAAGCAATGATAAGTTTTTGCATGGCAAAGACCCTGATGTATAGGTAAGAATGAGGCCTTGCATTGTAAAGGCATTGATGCATAGACAACGATGATGCCTTGCATAAGGAAGCTCTAATGCATAAGTAATGATGAGGCCTTACATTGCAGAAGCACAAATGCATAGGCGAGGATGAGGCCTTACATGACAGGGGCAAGATGCATAGATAATGATGAGGTCTTGCTATGTATGAAGCATTGCATTGATAGGGACGCTACATACATAGGCGATGATGGGTCCTTACATGGTGAGGTGCTGATGCATAGACTAGGTTGAGGCCTCTACAAGAAAAAAGCATAGTTATAAAGTTGAAACTCATGTTCCAAGGATGAACCCTCTAAAAGTAGATTAAACATCAGTACTAAGGCCAAGTCCCATGTTTTAGGGACGAGGTTCTGAAAGCATATGAAACGTTTGTTCAGGGACATAGTAAGGACTCCTGATTTATAAAACATAACCCGTTTTGCATAGAATCCTTCGTTCTTTAAAGGATGTTCCATTCATAACCTCTTCTTTAGAGGTCTCCATTCTTTAAAGACTTCCCTTTCCATTCTTCAGGGAATTGAACCATCTCGACGTCTTTTACTTGCTCAGGTGTCTTCTTTTGGATGCTTTTGACGGTAGCAATGTCATTATCAGTAGGAAACTTCAAGGGTAGGTAATGGATGGAAGTGACAGCCTATAATCTTTTCATGGTGGGTCTTCCTAACACTCCATGGTAGGGGGACTTGTGTACTGATAAGAACTTCATAAAGTAACAAGCCACTAGATACTCTTTCACCATCTCAACTGCAAGAGTAAGTTTACCTCTTGAATGATGCTATTGCCTATGAACCCAAAGAATGGCAAGGTCATATTTTGGAGCATATGCATGTCCGCTCGTGCTTGCATTTGTTAAAGGAGTGACATAGTAGAATTTTACTCCGTAGTTCTCTTCAAATTGGCGGCCATGGTGCCCTCTCTAGAGAGGTATGCAATGACTTCTCCACCTCTACATAGATGACGTCGACAATGGTTGGCTAAGCTAGGAGGGGCGTCTTTCTTCAGAGATCTCTTCACCACTTTTCGTATTTTATATTTTTTTCATTAGCATTCATAGTGGGTGGACACTTCTTTTGTTCAAAAAGGGGATCTTCTAACTAAATTTTATTCTCAAAACTTGTCATTTTTCAAAGAAAACTTGAAATACCCAATAATGAAGTTTACTCATGACCTTTTTTTTTTCATTTTTTTCTTTATTTAAGAACAAAAACTTTTGAAAGCGAAAGTAGATGCACTTTTCGATAAGCATTCTCACGAAGTTTGCTCGTGGTTACTAGTATGTTTTTCTACAAACACCACAAATTTGTTCACCTTAGTTTTTGCATGAATTACATGTCCAAATTCATACTTTTGTGCTATTTGATTGATATTTTTTTCATGAAAAATATTTTCCTATTTTTGGTCACATAGCCATATTTTCTTGAAAACAAGGAAAATATTTTTTTAGGGGGAGAAGGTTTTTATTTTCTAATTAATTCACTCTCTCTCTCTCTCTCTTTCTCTTTTATATATTCCCCCTCTCTCCTAAGATGGATAAGTACAACATTTTTTAGGTTGAAAATAAAATCAATCAAACGCATTTAATTAACAATTTTCATGCAAATAATTTTTAAGCAATTGAATTGTCTATAATTTATTTTCTTTCCATGTAAATTCCATATTTACAATCAAACACACCCTAAATGAATTTCTATAATAGAATGAGTTGAATAATTATTATTGAATGAAAAGAAACGTGAGCTCATAATGATAGTCAATGTGTCTTTCTCGTAGTTGTCAGTCCATCAATCCTAATTTTGGGAGATATTCTCACAAATAGCCATCCTATAACTTAAGTCTGACTTCAAAAAAGTAAATTAATAAGTTGACTGTGAGGCATCTGCTATGAATATATCACATCAACCATATGAAGATCTTATACAAAAGACCTCTTGAAATAAATGAAGTGGAAGAGGTCTTCTAATGCTGATAATCAAGGACTATAAAAATTTAAAAAGAAGAGAGAATGCGAAAAGAAAAAATGAGAGGAAGATTGTAATTTTGTTCAATATTCAATTGCGTTTCATTATAATCAGTGGACCTATTAATATAAGCTAAGAACACGGCTAATAAAGGAAATCACGGCGGCTATTTAGGAAAATTAGAATTTTTCTTTTACAGAATAAATTTGCCAAAAATGAATCAAATACGATAATAAAATATTTTATTGTAATTGATGTTAATTTCTTTCACAACTCGAATAGACTTTCCAAGTTACACCATCTTCTCTCATTAAAAGACTTTCCAAAAATAAATCAAATACGATAATAAAATATTATATTGTAATTGTTTCAAATTTACTCCACAGAGGTCATAAATCCTCACTTCGTTCATGGAGGATCAAACTCTTACATGGCAATTCGACTAAGGTAATGCACCTCGCTTTAGCCATAGACGGTCAACTTGTCACGTGACGTCTCAATTGAGGTTATGCATCACTTCGACTACCTATATATGATTATCTTGAATAGGTCATGTAGAACAATGACGTAGAGTGCAAGCCTAATTGTGTTTGGAAAAAAACTCACTTCTGTCTTTGCACTCGAGAGCCAATCTCCGTCCGGCTCGAGGAAACCTTTGTGCGCCTCCGTTACCTTTTGGGAGGCACTTTACGGGGAGTATAATTTCAATTAAGGGGCTCTTACTATCCTTATAGATTAGATGGATATTGAGAAAGACCAGACCTTTTTTTGATCCCTCTTGACTCTTCAAAAAAGAAGTCGTTTTGTGATGGACTTTACTAAGACTAAGAATGGACCAACTATTAAATTTTGGATAGAAAGAATTGAAATCTTAGATCAAAACACTATGTATGATTGTATGAACTGCCC
The DNA here is from genome assembly GCF_002742605.1 of Olea europaea var. sylvestris. NCBI lineage: Eukaryota > Viridiplantae > Streptophyta > Magnoliopsida > Lamiales > Oleaceae > Olea > Olea europaea. Next base: position 22,510,442 of record NC_036246.1, read on the forward strand.
AAACAAGAATTCGTAGGTTCAATTCCTACTTGATGCACGCCAATGAGACCCTCCAATAAGTCTATTGGAATTGGCTCTGTATCAATAAAATCTCAATTTAGCATTGGATAAAAGAGGGAAAATGCCCATTTTAGAATAAGTGGTTCAAATCATTTTATCGAGATGAGTGTTCTAGTGATGATATTGATACTAGTGACGATATCGATCGTGACCTTGACTTAACTAAAAAAAATTGACTCATTTCGAAAACCAAATTAATGAATTCCATTTCATATTTGGAGCACGAGTTTTTCTGGCCCAAGTGTATCTTGTCTTTACCACCAATTATTTTCCTTGGTTAACATCGGCTCCTTTATGGAAGATGAGTAAATTCCTAGATCTAGAGGAGAAATTTTCACATTTAAATTTTTTCTTAGATATACTAATACCTCACTCCCATCCATATGGAAATCTTGGTTCAAACTCTTCGCTATAATGATTTATTTGACTGGAAAACAAAAATACTTTTTATTTATTATATTCAATTGAATATAAAGGTCTAAAAGGTAAGTTACATAAAAGATATATTGATCTGCTTCCCCAGGAACAGACTCAATATGGTAACATCGCCCTTTGTAACGTCCAGGCCCTGTGCAAATGGGCCAGGTAGCACAGTTGTTGTGTTTGTCAGTAATTTTTCAACTGATTCATGTTTGGGGCCTAATCAAATGAATTTTAACAAGTTAGCTTATTTGAAACAAGTTTGGTTTTCTTCGTCCAAATAATAATATTCTCTGTTTGGCTATTCCTCTTTTAATCACCAATTTCATATCTGAAATATTATTCATTTTGTATTTGTTTTACAACTTAAACAATTAATAAATACTATACAAAACTAACTTAAAAGCCAAAATTTTGAAAACCAGAGTGGACCGAGCTAATTAGATCGAATAAGACCAGAAAATTAAGAACCAATACTATATATTAAAAGAAAAATAAAACCATTTAAAACAATGAAAAATCCTTCAAATAAATATCAGAAAGCGATATATAATTAAAATTAAAATTTTATTTATTTTAATCCTAAGGAAAAAAAACCATTTAAAACAATGAAAAATCCCTCAAATACAGATCAGAAAGCGAAGAGTAATTTAAATTAGCATTATATTTATTTTAATCAAATTATTAAAAGAAAAATTAAATAAATATCCGCAAACAATAATTAAAAAAAAAACTTTTTTTTTTCCTTTTTTTTCAATTTTGAATAAGTTGAAATCAATTTTCACGATTTGCATCTATAGATTAAACCAGACCAAAAAGAAGGATCAGGATTAAAACATCGAATAAAAGTGAATTAAAATTTTCAAAAGAATGAAGGATTGCGTAATAGAATGTGGGGAAGATGATTGTTGAAGGATTCAACGGAAGAATTGAAACACAACTGCCCACCTTCCCCATTAAAAATCAGTATTGCAGAGAACTCTTTCGAACAAAGTGCATTAATTTCATATTGCACAACGTCGATACACACAATCTCTGCTGTTCAATCCTCCATTTTTAATAGTAAACACAAATCAAAATAAAAATATCATAAACACACATACAAACCAAAATTCCGAGTGAAGTGGCAGAAATTGCGTGGCAATAGATACGAATGCGCGAACTCGTGGTTATATAAGGGAAATTGAGAGAGATTAGGGTTACCGTGATTTACCCAAAACACCCATTTGTTTTTCTTGCGCCTTCTTTTCCTTTTGAGCTTCTTTAAAAATTAGGAGTTAATTTCAATTTAGTTTTAAATTTCACACTTATGTTAAATTTGTTACATTCCGGCTCCCAAATTGATAAAATTTTCTTAGCCAGCAACCATAATATAATTAAATTTTCATGCAATCATTATGTTACACCTTAATTTAGGATAAGGTAGATGAGAGAGTGGTGAAATTTGAAATTACGTTTTTCATACTATAAGACCCTGTTTGATTGCAACATTTTCCATGGAAAATGTCACATCCAAGAAAAATAATTTCCATTTTGACTGTTTGATTCGCATGTGTAAATGGAATTCAAATTCTAATGTACAACCATTTAAAGCACGTTATTGGCCAATTCCATGGAAAACGAATTCTTATGGATATGGTGGTTTTTTGTTTTCCAACTTAAGTGGAATTCCTTTTCGTTTTCCTCCTTCGCAATCAAACGGGACCTAATTGAGTTTTCATGTAATCATCATGTGACACCTTAATTTAGGACACGGTTAGGAGTGGACATAATTGCATTTGGTTCTAATTCCAAGATAATCGAACTAAATCATGAACCAAAGATTTTTTTATAATGGAACCAAATGGATTTTTTTTTATTTTTTTTTTTTAAGATATGGTTTAGGGTTCGGCTCGATTCTGATTTGGTTTGGTTTCATTCTAGTTTTATTATTGATTGAGAAAAAGAGAGAAAGAACCTTTGAGGAAGAAAAATTGAAGGTTGAGGCTTCAATTTCAAAATCCATGCGACGATGATGGCTGAGCTCAACGGTAGATGTCAGGCAATAATTGTCGGTCTCCATGTGAGAGTCATTACATAAATTGAAAATGAGAAAAAAAATGATAAACGAATTAGGGTCTCCTATCTCTACATTGAAAAATGAGAAATCGAAAGCACACGACACTTTTGTCCTAATTTTCAATTGAATTTTGAATTTTTGGTGTGAATTGTGATTCACTGATTGAGAAACCAAAAGCACATGACATTTTTGTTCTAATTTTCAATTGAATTTTGAATTTTTGGTGTGGATTGTGATTCAATGATGATGATGATGATGATGATGATGAGTTTCGTTCTTGATTTTAGAACTAGAACTAAGTTAAAGTTGTCCTAAGAATCAAGACTATTAAATTTTTTTGTAGAGTCAAATCGAACCGTTCAATTTAGTTTGGTTCTGGATTGGTTTGATCATTTTGTCCACCTCTAGATAAGGTAGATGAGAAAGTAGTGAAATTTTAAAATATAGTGAAGGTCAATTATAAAATTTTAAAATTAAACTAAAGTTTAATGACATAATTGAGACAAACTAAATTTTATTGACCCAATTGAGACTTTAATGAAAATAGTGACTACATGTGCTATTTACCCTATTTTTTTGTTGGAAATTTTCACAAATTAGCAATCTTGCGAGGGGTTTAATTTTCTGGCACAATTGTAGCACAATCAATTCTGCATGTTCTTCAAACAAATAATTTAAACTTTCATATTTTCCATGCTTAAGAGTCGAGATCACAACTTCTCATTATTTTAATGAAGACGAGACATTAAGCTTCTTCTTGATAGGAATCAAAATCAAATTTTTAGTAGATTTTGAAAAAAATTGATTAAATGTATGATTGAAAAATTGTGGATCCCATAATATGTAATTAAAATTAGTTGTTGAATTTCACTTAAATTAAAATCTGAACTTCAATTTCTACCAAACATGAGTTAAATGTTTTTCCACTTGTATAAACAAAGTTAAGAACTTGCCAAGACAGTCAGGTCCGGCCCTGGGCCAAGCCACCTTGGCAAAGGCCTAGTGCCTCAACAAATTGGCTTGGGCCCAGGGCCTCAAAATGGATACAAATTCCAAGTCTCCAAATACAAAAATCTAATAAAAAAAGGGCTTGGACTGCACAATTACAAACATAAATTACAAGGCATTGTTCCAATTTTCATACCTGATTTCAATTCGACTTGAGACAGAGTTACTGACGATACTACTTCCTTTCCTTCCTCTTCCAGAATTCTCTGGACTCCAATCCGAAGGGTGAGTTCATTGTTATTTTTGTGGTCTAAGTTTTTGTGGTTGTTGGTAGGGATCATTATATTTTTGAATGTACTGATAATGATAATCAATTTGAGGAATACGTTTTAATAAAAATTAGGTTTTATCGGCAGTTGTGCATAACTTCAGGTGCAAACATTGAAGTTTTGCACCTGAAGGTTGAAGCTGTACTAGGTTCGTTTTGGGTAATTCATTGTTTTGTTTTTTCTGCTTTTGTTTTAATTTTCTTTCTTTGTAAACCCTACAATGGTTTAGAATTGACCCAAAAATATTAGAAAAACTTGTTATTGATGGAAGTAAGTGGTGGCTTTTATTGTGAAGTAATATTACCCAATTCGACCTTCCGCCTCCGCCTGATTTGGGGTGTGAGGAAGTGGAACCTATCGGCTATTTCTCTTTCTGGCTTCTGCCATTGTTGATTGTCCAATTTCTTGGGCTTCATATATATATATATGTGTGTGTGTGTGTGTGTGTGTGTGCGCGCGCGCGCGCGAGCGCTGATTTTGCTGAAATGCTGCTTTATGATTTAAGAGTCGTTATTTTGCAAATGTTTGGGTTCCTTACAGGATATTATTGAGTATCTCTGTCACTGTTGCATCCACTGAAAGAAGTTTTTAAAAATTGAAATTGATTTAGTCTTATCTTCGATCAACCATGTCACAACAGAGGTTGAATGGATTAGCTATAATTTCCATTAAAAAAAAACATGTTGGAAAACTTGATTTGAGTCGTTTAATTACTAATTTTGCAGCTCAAACCCTGAAAAGACTAAATGAGAAGGCTAAATATGATACTAGCATAATCTTTCGAATTTTAAGTGATATTATATTTAGTAGTTCTATTTTTAAGATTATACAAATTTTTCAAATATATATATATATTATCTAAATATTGTTATATGTATGGAAAAACAAAGTATAGGGCCTCAACAGGGCCTGCTCGCTTAGGGCCTCAAATGGTCAGGGCCGACTCTAAAGACAGTAATAAATGTATTGAAAATTAATAGAGGATGTGAAACAAGTCATCTATTTTGTGTCATGCGATCCACACACGTATAATTTTAATAATATGCATTTACATTAAGGGAAAAAATAGCCTTTAAAAAAAATGCTCTTTCATTTATTTCATTTGATGCAAATTGCATAATAGAATCGTCAATAATCTCAAAACACTATATCCACAAAAGACCGAATAAAAGAGAAAAAAGTAGAATCCTAAAACCAACATTCTTTTTATTCATAGATACATTCTTCTGCAAAAACTCCTCTGCCAGATTGACATATTAAGTCGAGGATGCAATAATATATTCTAAAACTGACGATGTTGTTGTATCTTAATCAAGAGTAGACCTAAAGGCCCTGGTCGATAAGGTAGTCTCCTATCTTCTCCACCACCATGTTACATTGGCTCGGAGTCATTGGTTCCTCGTAGATACCAAAAATGAGAGCTTGGGTAGTTTTCTTTATTGTGACACCACCAGACCCTTGCAACAAGATCGATAAAAGCAACATATTCAACAAAAATGAAGCACGCCGTATTTCAATTTTCTCTAAATGTGTCCTCTCTCTAAGCTTTAGATGGATGGTTCAACATGATAGAAGAGCATACAAAGGTGCTGAGCTCAATCTCACCGCCACTCAATTTAAAAAGAAAAAATGTTTATGTGTTAGGTCAATCATGAGAAATAAATCTAATTAATATGTGAAGGGGGTGTGTGCTATGACTCCATTTAAATACATAAATTTGTTATTTATCTAAAAGTTTAACCTTTTAGATGAGATTCAATAAATATAGCGAGAATCGTCTAACAAGCCTTGTAGTTTGCATAGACTACCTAAAATGTTGAACATAACGTCTGTTGGGAAAATTTACACCGATTACGTGCATATTATAATCACAAAAGCATACCGGTTATTTGCGTGAAATCGAAACGTAATTTCGACTTACCGAAATAGGATTTGAGAAGCAAAATATAAAAGTTACCGAATTTGAATGCATGGATATGGATTCATCCCTTTCGATTCTTGAACGAAAACAAATTATTCTTTTGATCGAACCTTGCAACATAAACATGTAAACAATGTTAATCATTTCTGAAATCAAAATATAATCAAAAGAAATCAGAAAACTATAGGAAGAAAAATGCAAGTGATGAATTTTTAGCCGAGGCAAGTATTTGATACTTGGTTCTTAAGATGAATTTGTCCCGCATCGGTGCTAACGGTTTTTCGACAATCATCTCCCAAGATACAACGATCACGTCAAGCCATAGGAGCACTCCAAATGGCTTCGACCAACGAACTCGAACGGAATTCTCTCTCTACCAAGGAAATGCATGAAAATGTTATGGAATTAGAAATGAGAGAATTGTAAGAGGAGAATAAATGCTCAATGCAATTGGTGTACCCAAAATCATGTTCATAGGGTTCTATTTATAGATGTAGAAAGGGTGTAAATGAAGTAGTCTGAGCCAAAACATGTATCCTTTCAAAAAGTAGCAACACTTGGCCAAAACATGTATCCTTTCAAAAAGTTGCAATACTTCATTTCTTCCAACTTTGGTCCGCGATTTCTCATTCATCCGGAATTGATTTCGAGATTCCAAATATACCATGATGATCTACTCAACGAGTAGAATGAGTTGGTTTATTTACTTTTGCAATTTGACCATCGAATCAAGTCTGAATATTTGGTCGAAGTTGACACGTAGTCACACCTTTTCATTTTCCACTTTCACACACCTTTTCATTTTCCAATTGTTACACACCTTTGCATTTAATTATTTGAACCAATTCCAACAATCCCCCACATGAATGGAAATTGGGTACGCATATGCAAATGTAATGATATGATGCAATGTAGAGAGGGTGTGAAAAAACACTGCATCAGGGAAGGTAGCTTCAGGCCTTGAACCTCCCTTAGTGAAATACCATCGGACTTACTAGGCTAATTGGTGAACGTGATATCTTGAACCATTCAGCCTTTAGTGTAAGCCAAGACAACGATACTCACACAATGTCTTTCCTAAACCGTTCATAGCTCTCTTGACTTGGTTCATTTTGGCCCTAAACCCTTCTTGGTTCTGCGAGTGTTTAGAGAATTTAAGCCTTAAATAATTCTCATTGAAGCGGCCACACTTCACACTCACATAGGCGACCTCCTATTAAGAGTATTCTACCCTACTCCACTTGACTTAATCAAGATATAGGAATCATTAAAAGATTATCTTAACCTCTTACAACTCTGCAAAAAGCACTTTAATATCATAGGAATGAATTAGGAAACTATTTTCCTTAGTGCTTCATAGAATCCTCATAACTTAGTTGTCCCTTTGAACCAAGATCTTGGGATCTTCAGTCAACAATGTAGGGTTACCATTACAAGAGACTCTAACGTAGTAGACTTTACCTCATTCCCTTCGATATGCAGTATTCTTGATCTCTCTTAGTAAATCTCTTTAAAGGTACCACGAGTTTACACTACTGAGATCATCTGCTAAATGGTATTATGTTTATGACTTATACGTCTAGATCTACCATTACTTATGACTTAGTATCTTATTAAATATTGCTAGCCAATGATCGATTCATTTGACAGATACAAATTATCAGCACCAAGAAATCCTCTCATGAAGCTACATGCCTAATTAGCTTCATCTAAAGCTTTATCAACACTGTTAGAGGATTTCTATCTAATTATTACACTAGTCAACCATGTTTACAAGCGGATTTTAGAATCATGGATATTCAATGTCATCATTGAAACATTACCATGCATTTGAACTATATGAATATTCTTCAAATATTCGAATTGTTCTTGCATGTCTAAACAATCGCTATAATCAGCTTCTACCCATTTAATCCACTTTAGACTTAGTGTATATCATCCTTATAATTAGTATAAGAGTTTTCTATCTTTTCACCTTCATAGATATCTTTCTATGATTATAAGATAAAAGTAAATTTAACTGTTAAACTGAGTTACCCCCACAATTCCTCAATTAGAAATACATATGCAATGTTGCATCCACAAGTTTTGCACTTTCCATTTCAATTTCACAAGCATTAAATTTAACCCCCCACATTCTTGGGTTATACTTGAACTTAGAATTCAGCAACTCTTTTATAGTTCTATTCATTTATCTCTTAGATAATATCCGTATCGAATGCTTCGTGAAAGTCTAAGTACTTTCAAAGTAGTAGTCGTCAACTTGCAATTTATTTTAATCCAATTATTTTAATTTGATCATCCAAATTAAATCAAGGCCATCATATAGATTAGCAATGCTTTCCAAGCATAAACCAATTTTAATTGGTCTCACGATTGAAGTCAATTCAACAATAAAGAGGGACAAGCATTGCAACTTCTTCAAACATATGCACTTATCACATTTATGACATTTCACATGATAGTTTTATTTCAACCATTGGTCGAAAAGTTGTGTTCTCAAAAGACACAATCCTATAAAAAGACACACCTCTTGAATTAATCTCTATAAAGAGACACACCCATTGGAAATTAATCATACCAAAAGTCATGATTCTCCATATGAAAAGACACATCTTTCCATGCAAAATTTTCTTCGATTTCAAATAATTAAGTGGCTTAATTCTCATTACTAAATAATGATATCCACTTAAATCATCACACTTAATTTTATGAAATTAATTGAGGCTATCAACATTAATCAAAGTTAGTATAATTTCAACAAGTTACGAAACTTTAACCAACTAATTTACCATGCCATTTTCATATTCCAATCAAAGGAATCTCATGAAAGTTCATATACTTTCATCAAATAATTGGCATCCTTATATGTCCAATGGTTAGGAATAATTTCCTTATTTCCAGCCATTCATTATTGGACTCGAGTTGATTTTAACGATATCCAATTCATCATGGACAAAGTGTAGGAATAGCAACATATATTCCAAATATTTATACATTCATTTGTATAAGTTTATTCTATAAAATGTCTCATGGAGGAGGTCCACGCTTTTCCATATTTTGTTGCCACTTTATATACCAAGACAAATAAAATCATGCCACATAATTCCTAATGGATCACGCCATATTAACTGTTTTTAACATGAGAAACCCATCATTTGAATTATCAACAAGTGCATATATTTATTCAGGCAAAGTGGAGTGTATTATGTAATAATCGATAATGGACAGAACACACAGGTCCCTTTGCATCACTAGTCACCGGCCACCAAAAAACTGTTTTAAAATCATATGCATTTGTAAAATAATGAACCAATTATTATGCAGCCATGTGGGTAAAAAAACCTTACGTAATTACCCACTTACATGTGAAATTGGATTTGGAAAATACAACTAGTAGGAATGCACAAATATGTTGTCGTATTGTCAATTATTTTGAATGGGTAACTTACCAAATTTCCACATTCATTCAGCGGTCGAAAAACGTGTTCTTTCACTAAACTATAATAAAAGCATATACACACTGGTTCATGGAAGAATGCATATCTTTATGGGCGAATGAAGATTCAAATAGCCACCATTTAATATTTCCATCAATATGAGTGCACAAACCAATTTTTATTTTTTTTAAGTTTACAAATTTGCTTGCACAATTCCAGAATACATACCATAGTTTATGGAATCAATTGGATGTCAAGTAAAGATTTCACAATACAACTTCAGAATGTGAATATAAACGCACGAGAAAGATCACACAAAATTCATCTTAAGATTGTTAGGGAAATTTACACCGATTACTTGCATATTATATTCACAAAAGCATACCGATTATTTGCGTGAAATCGAAACGTAATTTCGAATTACCGAAATAGGATTTGAGAAGCAAAACATAAAAGTTACCGAATCTGAATGCATAGATATGGATTCATCCCTTTCGATTTTTGAACAAAAGCAAATTATTCTTTTGATCGAACCTTGCAACATAATCATGTAAACAATGTTAATCATTTCTGAAATCAAAATATAATCAAAAGAAATCAGAAAACTGTAGGAAGAAAAATTGCAAGTGATGAATTTTTGGTCGAGGCAAGTGTTTAACACTTGGTCCTTAAGATGAATTTGCCCCACATCGGTGCTAACGGTTTTTCGACAATCATCTCCCAAGATACAACGACCACGTCAAGCCATAGGAGCACTCCAAATGGTTTCGACCAACGAACTCGAACGGAATTCCCTCCCTACCAAGGAAATGCATGAAAATATTGTGAAATTAGAAATGAGAGAATTGCAAGAGGAGAATGAATGCTCAATGCAATTGGTGTACCCCAAAACCATGTCCATAGGATTCTATCTATAGATGTAGAAAGGGTGCAAATGAAGTAGTGTGGACCAAAACATGCATCCTTTCAAAAAGTAGCAACACTTGGCCAAAACATGCATCCTTTCGAAAAGTTGCAACACTTAATTTCTTCCAAATTTGGTCCGCAATTTCTCATTCATCCGGAATTGATTTCGAGATTCCAAATATGCCACGACGATCTACTCGACGAGTAGAATAAGTTGGTCTATTTATTTTTGTAATTTGACCATCGGATCAAGTCCGAATATTTGATCGAAATTGACACGTAGTCACATCTTTTCATTTTCTACTTTCACACACCTTTTCATTTTCCAATTTCTACACACCTTTTCATTTAATTATTTAAACCAATTCCAACAACGTCAAGGAGAAGCAGGCAATTAGACCCCAAAATCCACTCTCTTCTTATTAGAATCTATTTTATCAGCCAATCAACATGAATGATTTCATCGAAGATAAAGATAAGCAAAAACAATCACCCCCTAAATGTGATCGTTCCAAAGAACAGAAGAGTAATTAACTAAATACTTTGTGAAGGAACGAACAAAGCCGGCTTGAGGCAAGGGCCTAGGGCCTCAAAAATTGAGGAAATGGTGGGCAATGGCTGCCCCACCCGGTATGTTTTTGATAATAGCCTTTGACCAAGTTTTTTAAAAAAAAAAAAAAACAGGGAAATGTTATTATTTGTGGAGGGTCGAAAATACCCCCATTTTGGGAAAGAAGAGAAGAGAAAATAGAGAGAAAAAAGAAGAGAAAAAAAAAAAAGAAAAAATCAGCATGGACCGCTCGACGTCGCCTACGGACTGCCCGGACCTCACCAACTTCGACCAAGACCAGAGCCACCTCGATTCGCCGGAGACCGTCATTTTCTGGAAGGTTAGACATGTTTTCTATAAATAACTACTTTGAATTTGTGAAAGTTTGAATGTTTAGGATATGAATATGGGTTAAATTCATGTTTTTATGGTTAAAATGTAAGAAAATATCGAATTTGAGGTAAAAATGTTGAAAAAAAGGGACGGAGCTCGCCGAAAATGGAGTTTTCGGCAGCTCCGTCGGGGGTGATGGTCCGTTACAGACCATAACGGACCATATGGTCGGGTCCGGACTGGTCCGGACCACACCGACCCGGATTTTGGTCCGGGTCGGCTATCCGGCCCAAAATCGGGTTCGGACCCGGATTTGGGTAAAAATAATTTTTTTTTTCAGAATTATTGTTTTATTTTTGTGTTAAGAAATAAAATGAAATATAAAATAAATTATATATTAAGAGAATTAACGAAATATTTAAAGATAAATTAAATTGAGTTTTAATTTTTTTTCTTTTTTACTTAAATATACGTTTCAAATAAATAATTGAAATATATTAATTAAATATGAAATAAATAATATACATAATTAACGAAATATTTAAAAAATAAATTTAAAAAAGCAATATTTTTTTTACTTAACGAACTAAGATAATGAATTAAAGAAATAGTAAAAGGAAAATTCGAATAGATATTATTCAAATAAACAATCGAAACAGAGTAATTAAATATGAAATAAATAAAACACAGGATTAACGAAATATTTAAAGAATAAATTAAATTGAATAATATTTTTTTACCTTACCAATTAAGATAATTAATTAAAGAAATTGTGAAACGAAAAATCGAATAAAGATTATTATTTTTATTCAAATAAATAATCGAAATAAATAATATACATAATTAACGAAATATTTAAAGAATAAATTAACTTGAATAATATTTTTTTACCTAACCAATTAACATAATTAATTAAAGAAATTGTGAAACGAAAAATCGAATAAAGATTATTATTTTTATTCAAATAAGTAATCGAAATAAATAATATACATAATTAACGAAATATTTAAAGAATAAATTAAATTGAATAATATTTTTTTACCTAACCAATTAAGATAATTAATTAAAGAAATAGTGAAACGAAAAATCGAACAAATATTATTATTTTTATTCAAATAAATACTCGAAATAAATAGTATACATAATTAATGAAATATTTAAAGAATAAATTAAAAAAAGCAATATTTTTTTTACTTAACGAACTAAGATAATGAATTAAAAAAATTGTAAAAGGAAAAATCGAATAAATATTATTCAAATAAATAATCGAAATAGGGTAATTAAATATGAAATAAATAAAAAACATGATTAACGAAATATTTAAAGAATAAATTAAATTAAATAATATTTTTTTACCTAACCAAATAGTGAAACGAAAAATCGAATAAATATTATTATTTTTATTCAAATATATAATCGAAATAAATAATATACATAATTAACGAAATATTTAAAGAATAAATTAAAATAAGCAATATTTTTTTTACTTAACGAACTAAGATAATGAATTAAAGAAATTGTAAAAGGAAAAATCGAATAAATATTATTCAAATAAATAATAGAAATAGATCAATTAAATATGAAATAAATAATATATATAATTAACGAAATATTTAAAGAATAAATTAAATTGAATAATATTTTTTGTACTTCATCAATTAAGATAATTAATTAAAGAAATAGTAAAACGAAAAATCGAATAAATTTGTAAATAATATATATATATATAGTCAGATAATTAACGAAATATAATTTTTAAATAAATATTAAATAGTTAAATATGTGAAAAAATTTTTGTTTAACTGTTTTAATATGTGATTGGATGAATTTATTTATTGGTTTATTAATATGAAATTTGATTGGTTAAATTTGTAGGTACGATATTTCATTTATAATTTCTTTTATATGATTTTAACATGTATTAATTTTGTAGGATGGAATATCATATGGACAACGATTTGAGGGCTCATTTGGGAAAAGTTACGACGTATTGTAACTTTTCTAGCTATACGACAGTGCTTGAGGGGCTGGACGAGGAGAATATTGACTTACTCCATCGATCGTTTTTATGGTCGTTCTATCCGTTGAAGGACGTGCAGTTCTCTGGACAGATTATTGATGCTTTATTACTACGGCTGCTTAAACCAGTCGATGGCGATCAGCTACATTTTGCTATGGGGGATGGGAAGGTATCGAGATTCTCGATCCTTGAATTTGCCTTGATTACAGGTTTGAGATGTACCGGGGAAGAAGAAGCTAGATCCCGTATTATACCCAATAAAAGGTTATTGGATTTATATTTTGGAGGTAAAGGGCCAGTTACACCACCAGAGCTAGAGGACGCATTTAGGAGATGCGATCACATGTTAGACAAGTTGAAGTTAGGATTGGTGTATATACTGGAGAGTATTTTGAGGTGTCGACATCGTAGGACGTCGATCGATCTTTTTTCATTGGATGTTGTTGATGATATCGATGCTTTCAACAGCTTTCCATGGGGTCGGAGATGTTACACCGATACTCTCCATGTATTCATAAGGGTACATACTATACCGAAATCGAAGAGGGGCGATCACAAATATGATGTATATGGCTTTTGCATGGCTTTGCAGGTAAATATTCAGTGTAACGTAATGCGTGTTAAACTTTTTTATTAAATGTATATGTAAACTTTTATTTTGTAATTGTTGCAGTTGTGGGCATATGAGGCTATCCCTGCTTTGGGTAGCAAATGGGCAATCAGAAGCGAGACCAGCTACCCACGAATGCTTCATTGGCGAGCACATGAAAAGCCATCGGCTAAAGATTTGACAGTTATCCTCGACGACCCTCAGGTGAGTATTATATATTTGCAATTTATATTGTACATACATTTACTCGGCTCGATACATGCTCGTTAACACGTTGAAATATGATATGTCAGCTCGAAATTCATGCTGAGTTGGTTGTTTCAGTGGAAGAGGAGGATGCAATATATGTACGTAAATTACTTGTTCCACCTACTGAAGACGATCCAGTATTTGAGTCCGTTCCGGATAGAAATATAGTACGTTTATTTAAGATCATTATGTATTTTGACTTATAAATTCATGTGTGGATTATTAATATTAATTGTTTTCTCTGTGTAGGAGCGCCATCCGGAACTTCCACTTAGGAGATCTCCTTCGCCTCCACCGATGAGATCTCCGTCGCCTCCACCGATGAGATCACCTCTGCCGCCATTATCTCATTCTCCGAGGATATCTCCGTCTCCCGTTCCCACCTACATCCCACGTGGATCGCCTACACCCAGTCAGACCCGTCATTCAGATGATTTCTTTGCACGCATGACTGGCATTATTAGAGAGGAGCTGGGAACGATGCGATGTGATTTTATGACAGAGGTAGTCGCACTACGAGAGGAGATAGGGGTATTGCGACGGGATTTTACAACAGAGATCGTTGCAGTACGAGAGGAGATAGGGGTGCTGCGACGAGATTTTACGACAGATGTAGTAGCTTTGCGAGATGAGATTGGAGTGCTGCGACGAGATTTTACGACAGATGTAGTAGCTTTGCGAGATGAGATTGGAGTGCTGCGACGAGACATAGGAGACCTTCATACTAAGGTTGCAGCACTTCGAGGCGATGTAGCAGGCGTCCGAGGGAATGTCGGGGAGACTGGTGTTCCTCGAGATTGGTGGGCAACGACCGCAGGAATCGATGAGTTTTTTGGTTCGGTGCCGGAGGCCGTGAGGAAGGGGGTGGAGGTCGGGCAGGAGGAGACGGAGGAGGCCGGGATGCCCAGGGTGGAGGTCGGGCCGGAGGTGCCGGAGGAGGCCGGGATGCCCGGGGTGGAGGTCTCAGAGGAGGCCGAGATAGAGGGGGTGGAGGGAAGGACAGGGGTGGCCGAGGAGGTAGCAGAGGGGACATCAGAGGTGGTAGTAGAGGGGGATGATCAGGTTGCAGAGGATGAGAGGACGCCAGAGATGACGGATGACGAGGTAGTATTCGTGTCGGAGGGGACGATGGAGGTCCCGAAGAGTAAGAAGCGTGCTACTGACGCACCAGAGCTGATGGTCGGTAAGAGATCAAGATTGCCGTCACAGTACATCGTTTCTCCATACACGGCCGAGGCGAAGAGAAGGGGGTTTGTGGATGGGGCGTTCCCCAATCTTTTTCGCGAAGTCGACCCAGTCAGACAGAAGGCGTTCAATGATTGGTTCAAATCCCTTAAGTCCGAGTAAGTATTTTATGATTTTGCTACTATTTTTTTGTATTTTTCGTAACTGTTTTTTCATTTTTCAGAGATAGTTATACCATCGGCTGTATGACCGTGCCCAATGCTAAAAAGTTGTTTGAAGATGTACTGACGACCTCAACTTGGCTCACTGATGATGTAAGTTTTTTGAGTTTCTATTTACTATATTTATAGAAGTTGTTGGTTCATTTACTTAAATGACTCTATCTTTTTTGTTGGTGTTTTTTTGTTTCAGCATATCGACTTGGCTATGGAATTGTTACGCGATCGGGCGCGGAGATACCCGAGATCTTATGACAGTCCTAGTCGAGTTATCCTGAGCTCTGAGTTCGTTCGTGTCGTAGATATTGAGCATCACGAGCTCTTGAGCAAGGGGAATGATTATGTTCTATCTGAGTACATGCTGGAGTGGGTGATTGGACTATAGTTGAGGTGCGGAAAGTCGTGGACAGATTGTACACATATGTACATTCCAGTGATCGCAAACTCACACTGTTTTTCGATGGAGATCGTATTTGCTGATTCCACCATATATGTGTACGACTCTGATCATAGCTGTCTGACACAAAGTCAACTGGAGCAAATACTGGAGCCATTGGCTGTGATCGTGCCCATGATGGCTAGTCATGCGATGATTCGAGTAAATGATAGATTAGTCATTGTGCGGAACATGACGACGGCGAGACAAGAAAGATTGTAAGGATTTACAACTTTTTAATTTTCAGATTTAATTTTCAATTATATGTTATAGAACTAATATATTCTACTTCGGTTGCAGGGGTGACTGTGGCTTATTTGCAATCAAGTACATAGAGTTCTTGAGCATTGGTCGCAATGTTGATACAATAAATCAGTCTTGGATTGATATGTAGAGGCATAAATTAGCTTGCGACTTGTATGAATATAACTGTGATCCTTAGTGCATTGTATATTATTTTATTAAAATGTAAATGTTGTTTACATCAGTAGGATTCGTGTTGTACTCTCTATATGAAATCACCTGAACAAAATTGGCAGTGCAGATGACACTTTGTTCAACATCAAGCAATAACTCTAGCAAAAGCTAAAACTACATAACTGAAAATGCTGAAGTATTGCAATAGATTAAACAAAGCTACAGTTATTTTGTCCAAAATTATCCTGGATTTGCATATATGACACAAGAGTCATGGACTACAAATAACATCACAAAATAGTATTGTCCCAGGAATGAGTAAAATGCTGCTAATCTCTGAATTAATCAAGGCATAGAATGCGAGTTGAATGACAATATATTTCTTCACTTACCATCTTTGATAGGAGCTCTTCTCGGTACGGCCTTTCAACTCCAGTAATACGTAGGAAATTTGGATAAAGGGGTTCATCAAGAACTTCTATATCATCTCTCTGGGAAATGAAAAGGTGAGAAAAGCTGTGACATCATCACTAAGTATAATCATGTAACATTTTGTAACATTAGATCATGCCCCCATCTTTTGATTTCATTCGATTAGCTTTATATCCCATCACAACTATTAAACGGAGAGTAGGTGGTAGTGCTGTCACCAATTTAGGTGATAAGAGAACTTGAAAAATACACCTTACACGGCCTAGTACCCAGTTTGAGTGGAAGACTATATATTCCTAAGTTGAATAGCAGAAACAAACATGTTCACAAACATCCCATATTTCCCCAACTATAAATGCCATGTGCATTTTCAGACGGCAATATTTATTTCTTTTGAACATAGTAGAGAAGTCATTTAATCTATAACAGTTAACAACCACATGAAGCTTCTAAACTGAACTTCTACCATAGTCCACAGAATCAATCTTTCCCTGATTGTGGAGTTATTTTGGCACCTTTCTACTTCCGAGCTTTTAAGATGAAATATTCTCTAATGTTAGCTTCTGGAAAGATTGAAGCATGCACTATACCACAATGTTAAGTAAAATTCCATCAACCAAAAGTTCATAGTTAGCCAACTTATAATGTGTGCAAACTCTCCAAATTTCAAGCAACTTGTTATATCTATAAAATATGTGACATGCGCTTGATGGAGGGGTCCCACATATGTTGATTTCACATCGATTGTTCAATCGAATTGGACCTATTTAGTCAAGTAACCTCGTCTTGGCTTGGGCTCAGGCTCGATCTGTTAGGAGCTTATTTAGTGGAAATTTCGATAATTGATTTTTAGACCGTCAGAGATAAAGTGGATTCTATCTGTGAGAGAAAAATTTAAAAATGACGGCTAAAATAGTGAAATAACAGTCAAAAAATTGATTTTAATAGACTTACAATTTGTAACAAACAAGCACTAGACCCACTGGCCATTTCAATTGTCGAACCTTTTTTCAATACGTGACTTTGCCTCCTAATGAGGGTGTTCAAGTGCGCAGGTGATATCTACTTTAAGGAAGGTGGTAAGGACTATGAGGAGCTTCAACTTTTGTTTGCTACTTTGTACGAAGCCTCAACTTTTATTTCCTAGCCTACACACTCTGTTACTTGAACCTACACATATCCACTGAATGTTTATTCCCTGCCTTGTCAAATAAAGATTCTAACTTTGTGAGATGTTTATTCTTTGTCCAAAGTCCCACTACCAAAATTCAAACATTTTCACTGTTCAACCAACCCAATGCAACTTGCCCCAAAAAATTTATCAAATTCATAAACAAATCGGTAAGGAAAATGATAGGCATGATTAAATGGCATAAAAAAAATAAATTGGTAGAAGGGTACCTGCGCAAAAGAGTACAAAAGGCTTGTGCTAAGAGACCTGGGTGTGGACCACAAATGGATTATCTCTATCTCCTCTCCTTTTCGTTCCAACATTTTGGATTGGTGATTATGATGATGGTGAGATTGAGAAAGCGATTATGAGAATATTAACACACATAAATATAATATAATACATTACCATAGGTATCCGCATTTCACGTGGCCACAAAAATGCATGTGCAGCTGTCGTCCACAGTGAGGAAGCAAAACGACGAAGATTTTCCTACCGTTCTGATCCATTTTACCAAATTGAATCAGAATGACAGAATATTCTGTAATCTTTGGATTTGAAAAATCACTGATATGGTAAAATTGCGATTCATCAATATGGCACGATGGTATGTGACTGTTTAAGCCCCCCCGACTGTGGCCCCTGTTTGTTTGAGTAGCATCTCCCATCACATTTTTCCATAATTCTTTTCACTTCTTCTTTACGTGTTCTCTAAAAAATTATTTCTAAATTAATCAATCATAAATTACAGTCAATTCGTCAATTCAACTTAAAAAATAAGCATCTTGCAAGTTTTAAAAAAAAAAAAAAAAAAAAACCTAAAGTGCACATGTCTAGAATAATTTGTGCTTGTTAGTATATTTTCGAAAATTTACTATCTACAAGCCAAATTAAGAGATTTTTTATCTAAAAATAAGAGTGGTAAATAAATGTTTTACTCATTTTTAGCGAAATTTTTGGACGGACATCATCAAAATATGCTAAATAGTGAAATATTTGAGATTAAATGAGAAAAAAAATAGTTGATTATATAAGTGTGATAACAAGTAAAAGTCAAACATTTTATATATTCAAATTTGTGATGCACTTATAAAAAATTATGGTGTTGATATTATTCACTACAACTTTGATTAACTGTGTTACATTTTAACTGCAATAAAAATCCTCAATTTTTTCTCAAATTTCAATTATGTACCAAATTCTATGCTCACATCATCATCATCATTATTATTAACCTTAAATTTATTAGCACATCCTATTTCTAATTATGATTTATGTCCAAATGTTCTGTAAAATAGCATTTAAATGAGCAGGCGCGAAGCCAGCACCTGGCGAGGGGGCGTGACCCCGCGTGCTAACCCCGCCGGAATGTTGAGGAATGCCTGGAGCCGTCAGGTAGGAACGGTGAATTTGCAGGCAACTAAGAAGACAAAGGGAAAGAGATAAGTCCGGATAGTGTTTTTTTTTTTTTTTTTTTTTTTTTTTTTGGGGTTTCACTTTGGGCTACCAACGGTAAATCACAGTGGTCCATCCGTCCATATTATTTGGGCCTTTTTTTGTTTAAAAAATTAGGCCAAAATTTGCTTTAAAATTTACAATGAATTGTTACCCCCAATCCGAGTCCGGCACTGGCAGTATGGTCCAATTCCAAATAGCAAACTCCACCAAATCAAGTAATCGACTCTCAATTTCTCATTCCTAAATCCAAAAGCTTGCAAACCCTTTTCCTCCCTTCCAAATTCCGTTCAGTAGCGCTGCCACCCACCAGTCATTGCCCATTAGCCAAGTCCAAAAGCTTAAACTTTAAAGCCTGGTTCAGTCATCAGTGGTTAGTAGACAGCCCGATTGCCGATTGGGCGAACAAAATTCAGCTTCGCCCGATGACTGGTGAGTGCTTTATGTTCTATTTTATTGCTATTTTTTATTTTTTGGGTATTGTTTTTGTTATATTTTGTTGGCTATTTCTCATTGATTTGTTGAATAAATAATAACGAATGTTGTTATCTCATGCCTGTAAAATGTGTTAATTGTTATTACTTATTGGTCTTATCAATAATGAGTTATGATTTATGTTTAGTGAGTTATTATGGAGAATTGTGAATTTATGATAAATAATTTATCCTTTTTGAGACATAAGTTATGATTATTGATTTGAGAATTTATATTTAAGAAATTTGGATAAGTGAAAAAATTTAATCAAATTTTAATAAACGATCGGACTATTACGATCGTTGACGATCAACGGTCAACAATCAACCTCCCCCCTAACTGAATTTCGATACTGGATTCACCCTTGTAAATGAGGTGCAAATATTCTATCAATTTTTTGTATTTGTTGTTTATTTTGTTTATTTAAAAGTACAAGAGTAAAATAACCCTTTTACGCCCTCTCAACAGATTTTTTGATCGAAAACCATCATCAAATACATGATGTACAAACTAACAGAGGTTTGAGGATAAAAATACAATGAAAAAGTTATAAACATAGGTACGAAATAAACAAATATTAGAAGTATTTTTGCATTTAAAATGATACGTCTTTAACAAGAACTATATTGTGAATATAATTACGTGTAACGCACACATCTCTTGCATGATTTTCGTATATAATTATAATGCTAACCTTTAAATTTATGACTCAATTTATAAATTTAATGTTGGTATTTTGCCGTGGGGTGCATCTTCGACGCCCCAGATGATCATCGTGCTTGTTAAAGTAAATTATAATAAAATAAATCAAGCTATGAAAAAAATTATAAATATATTTACTTCATTTCATGTTTTCCTCTACTTAAAATTTGTAATTAATTGACTAGATAATTAGGCACAGATTGACTTTTAAGTGTATAATAAAGCGAAAAGATATTAGATAACGAATCGACATCAATTTCAAGCAGCCCACAAGTTATGCTTTACAATTTAGAAAAGAGACGTTTTCATTTTTCTTTTTTCTTTTTTTTTTTTTTAAGGAATGAAAACCATTTTTTTATCCCTTATATGAAAATAAACATGAAAAACATAAAATAAAAGGGGAGGATGTGACGACCCAAATTTTATAACAAAGTAATATGAATCGTTATCACAACCTTCCGTTTAATTATATCATTTGACACAAAGAAAGAAAATAAATCGCCATAAATTTTTCAAAACAAATTAGTGTCAAGCCAAAGAGTGCAAAATTTAATATATATTTAATTTATTCTTGTTATATAATTGATGGAATAAGATGGATTTTACAAATTTTAAACATACATCATGGCCTTTAAAAAATTATAAGGTACCATATATTACTCCTAATAAATAAACTAAATAAATTTAGAATAGTGGCCATGACATGAATTTATAATGGTGAACTGAACGGCAACCACTCTCTATTTATGAATTCAAGTCTTTGAATTGACAGAAAGGTAAGAAAATAAAATTTACACCAAATAATATAGATATGGTTGAAAATCATAAGGTACAACTTAAAATTTAAAGGAATATAAAAACAAATTATATTGTATCAAAATAGACAACTACAATTTACCGAACATGTCCGATGATTTAATTAAACATAAATGCATATTGCAAGCAAATTTAAAAAAAAAAAGAGTTATTAAAATTTTAGTCCCATAAATCGAGGCACAACCACACCATTGAATCGTCACACTCTAACACGTCTCGTACTAATATGTGAGGAAATGAAAAAGGGATGAGTATTAGGAACACTCAATAGGATACAAATATTAGTACAATCTCAAATAACATTTATTATTCATATATCAAAATAAATCGTACCGTCATATAATATCTTTAGAACCAATAAAGGCTCATATCATATCATTTTACCGAATGGCCCATGTACAAGAAAAAGACTTTGTATTTCAAGATCAATTCTTTGTACATGAAAAAGACTTTGTAGTAAAATGACAACTAAGAAAACAAAGTCTCGTAAGAAATGACGAGTAAGAAAAGAAAAGTCTTTAGAAAAACTATCAATTTAACCACGTTTTGAAAGTTTTCATAATAAATTCTTTGGAAGAAAAAGTCTTTCAAAAATTTTAATACGTTTGAAAATTGTAAAAAAAAAACTTGTAGCAATTTGTCTTTAAAAAATTTACACACGTTTTGAAAACCAATTTTTCCTAACACCGATAAAAAGTCTACTAGCAATTAATTTTTGAAAACAAAAAGTTTGAAAAAATTATACACCAATTTATTTTATCTTTGCTACTAAAGTTCAATTACTAAAAATGTCTAACTAGTTCTTCTGAAATTTCTTTTATTATTTTCTCTTATAATATTTACTCGTTGTTGTTTTTCTTTACAATCTTTAGAGATAGAGAGCTCAACAATTTACTTCTTAATCTATAAAGAGGAGTCACCTCTATTCCTATCGACAGCGGATAAAATATGGATTCCTACAACAACTAATCTTCCTATTTCTCTGTTTTCAAAACAAGTATTAATATATCCATTAAAATTTTCTAATAAACAAGTAAGTAAGTCAGTGTAATCTAAAAGCAAAAAATATTAGAACTTTAAAACGATATATTTTTAATGGCCTTTGAGTACTTTACCGTTCTTCAAATTAATTTCTTCAGACCTTTTTTTTTTTTTTAACTTTCTCTTAGCTTTTTTCGTAACCTTTCAAAAAAAGCTTAAGACTGTAACCAAAAAGATTTTCATCGTGTTTAAAAAGGTTTTAACAAACTCCGGCAATTGAGACACAAATTAGCCAACTTAACTTAGATAATTACTTTATCTTTTAGCAATGAAATTCAGAATGAAGAGGAAAAGAGCGTTAAAAATATATTTTTGAAATAGAAATAAAATATTGTTTGAAATAGAAATAAAATATTGTTTGTGAATAAATTAATTGCTTATTTGATATTTCCCCTTTTAGGCCTTGCCCAAAAAATAACTAATATAAACGAAAATTATAAACAAGAGAAGATATGAAAAAACTTATTTTAATTACGAAGTCTTTAAATTTACAACAATGGTGGAGAGATTTTTTAGTACAAGTGTGATAGTGTGCTCTGTGCTTTTTCCTCGGTGTGTTTTTTCTTTTATGAGAGGTATGGGTATTTATAGACGTTGGTACATCACGTCTATTCTGTTGGTGTTTTAAGTGTGCTATCAATAATTGAAGAATATTGTGCAAACTTTACATGAGTGCGATCTAAAATCAAAGAAAAATAAATAATATACAATTCTCCATATGAGTAATTAAAGAATGAATTATTTGAAAAGATAGAATGAATTATTTGAAAAGATAATTCTAACAACTTTATCTTCTTTGCTTGAAATATGAGAATCAACTTTACAGATGTTTGAAATTTGTTCAAAAAGCTTTATCTTTGCGCCTCTTCTTTTTGACTTCCTTGTCTTGATAATTATTTCTGTCTTTCTATCTCATCTTTTTCAATTATTAATCTTTTCTGTCCATCATTTCAATTATTAATCTTATTCGTCCATCATTTCTGCTATGGTTTCTTCTAATTCTGGATCCATTTCATTATCGTTGCCATCGACCTTTTCATTCCCAACCAATCTTTAATATGCCTCCAGATATTTGAAGTGAAGACACGTTGAAAAAATAAGTGTTTCCCATCTTCTAGGTTTGAATCACAAAAGACACACATTCTATCAATGTTAAGATACATAAACTTTTCCTTCGTAAAAAGTTTTGATTGTGCAGCCAACCACAGCATGAAAGAATATTTTGGAGTAATGTAGGGACTCCAAATCTCCCTCGTCCAGCTCTTTTTTCTCGCTCTTTGGCCTGAAAAACTGGTATGCATTGCCTGTTAAAAATCGGCCAGAAGCTATCCACTTGGACACCTATTGACATTAACTTTTTAGTAAGTTCTAGCCATGTAAGCTGATTTCTAATGTCCAATAACTTCTTGATCAATGGAGAGTGATCTTTCCTTGGCATACACTCCCAAATACTAACCCCACGGAGGTAAATTTGGTTGATCCGTTTGATGCAAAGCGAGTCTTTCTTTCTATGAATATCCCAAATGGATTTTGAGAGCAAAGCTGAATTCCAACATTTTATGTTTCTAAACCCAAGTCCACCCTCATGTTTTGGCAGGCAAACATTACTCTAAGCAACCAACGATTTATTGGTACCCCAAAGGAAGTTGCGGCACAAGCTAGTAATCTTTGAAGCAACTGCGGTTGGAATAGGAAATATGGAAAGCCAAAAACATTCCACACATTGAAGAACGACTCTAATGAGTTCCATTCTACCCGAACAAGACAAAGATGTCTTAGACCAACCACAAATGTAAGTTGTGATTTTGTTGAGAAGAGAGTCATACGAGCTAATTTTCAACCTCATTGCGGCAAGTGGAATCCCCAAGTACCAGAATGGCATGGTACCCTTAGACATATTGGTCAACTAAAATATCTTCTCAAGCTCTTGCCCATGAACCCCTGCTGTATACAAGCTGGACTTGCTAATATTCATCCTTAATCCCTATATGTCTCCAAACTTAGAAAAACAATCCATTAAGATACCAATCGAAATTGGATCTCCTCTAACAAAGAGCATCAAATCATCCGCAAATGCCAAATGTGTAATCTTTAAAGGGCCACTGATAATTGAACTTGCTATTCTCCATAACTCCCTTCAACATTCTTTAAAAATACTCAAAACAAATGACAAACAAAAAAGGAGAAAGAGGGTCACCTTGACGAAGACCCTTTTTCCCTTTAAAAAATCCATGAAGGCTTCCATTGAGAGTAATAAAATATGAAGGAGTAGAAATACATTCCATCACCCAACCAATAAAATTCATTGGAAATCCAAAGTCGTGTAACATATTCTTGAGAAATTCCCAATTGACCGAATCATACACTTTCTTAAGATCTATTTTGAAAAGGCATCTAGAAGCAACTCTCTTACGATTGTATTGTCTAAGGAGCTCTTGTGCGAGATGTATATTTTCCAACATACTCCTACCTTCTATAAATGCACCTTGAGCTTGATCCACAATTGATCCAAGAATCGGCCCCAATCAAGATGCAAGAATTCTAGCAACTTTGTAGAACACATTACAACATGAGATCGGCCTATAGTCACCAACGAATGTAGAGTGATTTGCCTTGTGTGTGTGTGTGTCTATATATATATAACTTTACTGTTGCATGCGTGGACAAAAAAATGGCAATTTTGATATTTCTCATATGCCACAGCTTCTCAACATTAGATGCTCTGGCTATATCTTCTCTCATATGCCAAATAGAGCCCCTGTTTGGCTCTCATTATCTTTTATTTTTTTTCTCTCTTTTATTTTTAACTATATAATTTTAACTATATAATTTTTTATAAAATAATATTACACGTAAATTAAAAAAAATTTATTCTTTTTTAATCACATATTCTTCAAAAAAATATTATTCCAAACATTAAAATTTGGAGAGAATGGGGCGGGCTGAATTTCTTTCCCTTTTGTCCCCTTCCTAGGAACCCCTTTCCCTTTTTCTTTTTTGTTCCATCCAATATGTCCCTGCAGATTCCTCACCTTTTGGTTAGCTTGTAGAGCTCTTTCTCTACACTTACTAGCCTACTAAATGTTACTTTCGCTAAGGTCTGCATAATAACTTAATGATTGTAACCGCCACGAGTTTGATTGGGAAGGGACTTTGTATCAAAGGCTAGGCGTTCTTAGTGTTTAGGAAATATTCAAATTCAGATTCACCGGCGTAGTCTTTGGCGTCAGATGGTGGTTCTACAGCAAAGTTTTGTTTTTCCTCCACTATTCTCCTGATATATGTGTGTGTGTACCTATATTTGTGTTATCCTCATGTTCACACAGATTTGGCTCTGTACTGTTTGGCAACTGGTTCTTCTATTTTTACTGTTGACTAAATATTTATGTTACCCTCTTTCATTTCTCTAGATTTCTCTCTTGTTTTTTGTTTCAAGAGCTAGTTCTAGCTTGATTCCTCCAATATATGACACGATGGATTATGACATGTTAATTAACTTAAATTACACAACCAGATTTCACCTCTTTTATTATTATTATGTTTATTGTAATGTTTTTTCCATTAGTTTATAATTCTAGCAATATTTTTAATTTTCTTTTGTATTATTCCTATCAGATATTTTGGTGACTAACAACCCTGAGGGGTATCTCAGTAGTTATATTTTGGATTTGCTCCCCAATGCTTACCAGTTCAAGTCCTCTCAGAACTATTAAGATGAGTACCTGACTTTAAACTTCAAGGTCCTGTGAAATTAGTCGAGATGCGCATAAACTAACTCGGACACCTATGGTTATAAAAAAAAAAAGATATTATGGTGAGTAACGATTTCATTGCCAGTTTAACTAAACTATAAAGTAACTTTAAGAGCTTGTTTGACTCCATTCTTTTTCAATTTTTTTATACGTTTTCAAACAATTGTGGGCCCCAAGCAAGACAAATTCACCCTTCCTCTGACAATAACTCATTCTCCAGCCAAATAGCTTTGAAGTGACATGTACAATTTTTTTATTTTCCATTAATGACCATCGCTTTCCATAGCTGGCTGTCACTTGTATTTCCAATTAGAATCTGAGGGTAAAATAGGCAGCTTACTCTCCATAGTATTTTTCAATTCGTATCTTATCTGACACTTGCCTGACTTTTTGTCCTGTGTTATCATTCGTTATTCTGGACGAATGATATTTGGTCAAAAAAAGCTAGTACCAAATGGGCACTAAGTAAATAATATAAATATTAAACTAATTGTACAAGTTCAAATATCTCAAAATATCCCATTTTTTTAACCTTAAAAGATTGGCACAGACAAATTTAGTTTTATCCCAAATTTCACATTTCTTCTATATTATCCTCAATATATTGGTTGAATTTTGATGATATAAATGTTTATTTAACTTTTTTTTTAAACACGTAGTTCAAGCCCGTTGACTTTTGACCTGTCTGCACTTTAACTTTTCCACATGAAGTCCGAATGAGTCTTAAAAATATTGCATTTAACTAAAAAAATTAAACTGAACCAAATTTAGCATACCCCTTACCGGTGAGAAATTTTTGTTTGATTGCTTGAATCCCTCCATAGAAATCATGTTTAGTGTTTTTTATGGACCGAGTTTCGTTGCAATATCTGCTTACCACTCTTTCTAGAGGTTGCTATCAATATGCTCCTTGCGTGTGGATATAGCGTGCTCTGGCTCTTTGCGCACTTGCTCCCTTCTTCCCTGCCACTAATTCTCCACTCTCTAGTTAGTGTTATTGCTAGTTTATTTTTGCTTATTTTACTCAATAAATTGGGTTGGGATGACTTTTTATCGATTTCTAATGTAGAGTCGGTTCAATTAATTTTCGTGCTAGGGAATCAATGGTTGACGTTTGGAGATTGAGAAGGCTATATAGATTGCTGTGGTTGTTAATGTTTTAGTTATTTTTATATGAACTTGTGATAATAAAAGTATTACGCTATCAACACAAAAATTATTAAGAATAATGGTTAATTTTATCATTTTCTTGTTATACTTATTTATCGCGAATTCTTTATGATATGATTTAGTTACTTTTCTAATATTTGATGGTGCATTACCCTTTTCCATATCTTTGACTTCTAGGTCCCATTTTGCCTCGAGTTCGAGCTGTTAACTTGAATAGTGAGGTCCAAAACCTTCTTTCTTAATTGGAAATTAGCTTCTTTATCTAAAAAGTTGGTGCAGATTTTCATATTAAAAAATGGAATTTTACTGATTCTAGCGTTTTAAACTTTAGTCCAATACCCAATTAAAATGGGGAACTACACCCGACCCCACCTTTAAAGATCCGTGTTTTAAAATCAGTTACGAAGTTTCACATTTCACAAATAAGATGTTTCATATTTAAATATTAAATATACAATTTTTATCCCAAACCTAATCAATTTCCCCCTCCTCTCTCTCTCTCTCTCTCTCTCTCTCTCAGTCTTTCTTCACCAGAGCCATACACACCCCCGTCTCTCTCATCTTCTTCATTGAGCCGTATTGGGAGTTGTAACGTCACCATTGAAGCTTCTCTTTATCCACTAATCGGAGCAGCAGCAGTTATGACCCACAATTGGGAGCGCCGCGCGGAATGGAGCTTCTCTTCATCGGAGCCACAACGGATTTGATCTAATTTTTGCAGACGATCGTTGAGAATGGTCGGTTTTTGCGCATATTTGATCTCATTTTTTAACACGATCGTCGGTAGTGGTTGATTTTGCATAGATCTGGTTGGTAGTGGTTGTTTTTTCCAAAACGGTACTGATGGTGAGGAGGTTGTTGTGAGATAGTGATGTTCGATCATGGTGAGGTGGTGGTCGCTGTGGTGTATAATCAGGATATGGTCATTTGTTACTGGCCAATTTGTGTGTGAATCCGCCCCCAGGGCATAGCCTAGTGGTGTAAATGATATGAGTGAGATTATCTCATGCCTCGCTGGCAGTTGCAGTGTGGGGGTTCGATTCCTGAAACATGGAATTTGACTCATTGTAGGCGCAGTGTACAGACAGTTCTTGTGCCCTGGCCTGTTGGGACACATCCCGCGATTTACTTCCCTCACAAAACTCTAGGGACGGAGCGTGGGAGCCCTCAAGGTTGGGGTTCAACTTTTTTAATTTGTGTGTGAATCCAGTTCCAAAGTGCCGTGTGATGTGTATATCTGTATAAAAATTTAGCAAGCAGCCCTATTTTATTTACAAAAGAACTCCACTTCTTCTCTCCCTTTCTTTCCTGCGGACAGCCAACTTGTGTCTCTGTTCAAACTAGAATTCTAGCATGATGCCCTTTTTCTTATACTTAAGAGTCCCACTTTGTATTTCATTACACTTTAAATTCCCACGAGCAGCCCACTAGGAACTTTGTGCCAATAAAGGTCCAATTCAGCTCCAACTGAAGCCAAATTAATCAATTATTTTTTTCTAAGTCCTCAACTTTCAAAGTNACTTTTGCTTACAACTATCATTATTCTTGAGTAATGCTATGTAACCTTATTGATATTGCAATCCCAGTTTAGGTGATATTAAATGATAGATTAAATAAAAGATGAAATTAAATGAATTATTTAATTTTACCTATCATTAATGTCACATTAGAATAATTAGACTGAAGCTGCAAATCATCGAGATTAAATAGCATTACTCTTAGGGTCTATTTGATTACAAAGATAGAATTTGGGCGGAAATAAAATGAATTCCAGGAAATTGAATTGTCTAGAAATTATTTTCCTGTGAATCCTCAATTTATTGTGTTTGATTGATATAATTTTTCACGTGAAAAATGTTAAAATAAAAATATTTTTTGGCGTTCGTTTGATTTTGTTTTATATGAAAATTGTCAATTAAACGAATAAAATTTACTGATATTGAGGACAGAATTTGTTTCTATTGTAAAAAAAAAAAAAAACAAAAAACAAAAAATCCAAGAAAATCATCCATCTTTTGAAGTTCGTTTGACTTTGTTTTACATGGAAATTATCAATTATAGAGAAATTTTTTTTACAATAATTCTTAGAATTTGTTTCCATTGCCAACTAAAAAAAAAAATTAAAAAATTAAAAATTGCTACAGTTATCGGGAAAATGAATTCTCACCATATTGGTGAGAATTCAATTAGATGGAAAATATCCATGTGGCAACCAAAACAAGAAAACCAATTCCATGGAAAATA
Source organism: Olea europaea var. sylvestris (assembly GCF_002742605.1). Taxonomy (NCBI): domain Eukaryota; kingdom Viridiplantae; phylum Streptophyta; class Magnoliopsida; order Lamiales; family Oleaceae; genus Olea; species Olea europaea. The sequence continues at coordinate 22,539,800 of NC_036246.1, forward strand.
AATAGTATCAAACACCATTAATTGAGTAAAAGATGGAAAACTTATTCCATTTTCCATGGAATTGGTTCCAATCAAACACTGCCTTATTCTTTCAAGCTGGTGGGGGAGAAATCCACGTGGAGCAATGTGATTTCATTTTTAGATAGAGAATCCTGAGCCACGAAACCCTTGGCCCTCGTTTTTCAGCCACAAACAAATTCTCTCACCCGCCGACGAAAAGGACCGTCCTTTCTTAATCTTCCAAATATACCCTGATTATTGCAACTGTAGAGCTTCACAAAAAGGGCTTTTCTGTCACTTCAAATATAGAGCATCCATCCATTGCAACACGCCTCGGTTCTATAAGTAGAAAGTTTTGAGCTTAGCTCTTTAGTTGCCATATTTATCTGATTAAAACTTAAATAATTCTAGAATCTTTTTTGTTCATCAATCTTCTTTTCACTCAGGTACGTCTCTTTTTTTCCTTCATAAAATCAATTTTCATGTGGCTTGAAGTTTAAATTTTAAGGGATGACAGCTGAAATGTTTTCCCCACTTGGATGTATTCTTGTAATCTGATTTGAATTTTTCGATATTCATGTGATTGTTATTTGAGCCTTTGAAGAAATTTGTGCCATAGAAAGCTCGTGGTCGCCTCTGTAATTTCTCTGCGTATGATTTTACTATCTGGTTAAGCTTAATTTAATGTTATAAAGTTGGTATGCAAGTATGTTTTCCCTGAAAGTAATTAAAAAAAAAAAGAAAAAGGGAAAGATGCACTTGTGACTACTAGTTTAGCGGTGAGATTGAAACAAAATAACACTCCCTTGTGTTGTAGTTATTATTATGGGTTAATTATATGAATACTTTACCTTATATTATTACTTAGTCACTGAACTTAAAAAAAAACTTAATGGTCACTGAATTTCGTTAAAATGTTACTAATTCATAATCGAATTTTAAAATGTATCTCAATGGTCACCGTACTTTGTACCGTGTTATCTATTCGTCACTCAAATGAAAAATTCGTTAAGTCCAATAAACGACGTCAACTTGAGTGCGGATGGGTAACACAGTGTAAAGTTCGGTGACCATTGAGATACATTTTAAACTTCGATTATGAAGTAGTAACACTTGACGAAGTTCAGTGAGCATTCAGTTACATTTTTAAGTTCGGTGACTAAGTAGTAACATATGGTAAAGTTCAGTGACAATTAAGATATATTTTTAAATTGAATTATTACGCCCTTGTTTGAGTTTCATTCTTTCCCAAAAAAAAAAATAATAAAAATTCTTAAATAGTGATTTGATATCATTCAACCACACATTTTTCAATAAAATAATATTACATGCAAATTCAAAAAATTTTCTTATTTTTTAATTACACATTTCCTAATAATATACTATTCAAAATTTCATTTTATCCCTCAAAATGGTAAGCTTCTCAAATCGACCTCTATGAAAGAAGAAATCAAAGAAAATTAAGGGAAAAAAGAGGAAACAGAAAATTAGAGACCTATAAATTAAATAAAAATAGAATTGTTGCTAATATTCATCCATCATGGTGAAAAAGTACATTTGATTTTTAGATCAACTGGTATCAGTTCACCGTATCTCAAACTTCGCATAAATAAATTGAAAAAGAAATAGTTAGAACACCAAAAGAAATTGACAAAGAAAAATTAAATAAAAGTACAAAAATGTTATTGCCAATGTAACTGAGGTCGATTTGATTTTTCAACTATGTTACTACTTAGTTACTGAACTTCGCCAAGTGTTACTATTTCATAACTGAATTTTAAAATGTATCTCAATGATCACCAAATTTTGCACCGTGTTACTCATCCGTCACTCGAGTTAACGCCGTTTGTTGGACTTAATGGATTCTTCCATTTGAGTGACAGATGGGTAACACAGTGTAAAGTTCGATGACCATTGAAATACATTTTAAAATTCAATTATGAAGTAATAACACTTGGCGAAGTTTAGTAACCATTGAGTTATATTTTTAAGTTCAGTGACTAAGTAGTAACATAGGGCAAAGTTCAGTGATCATTCATATGATTAACCCTTATTATTACAAGGGAAAAGTCTTTACCTTTTTCCATATTAGAAATTTTGAATTCGGTACACAAACTTTTGGAAATGGCACCTAATATGTCTGATCCATGATGAACTAATTGATACGTATTGATTTTATTCTGTTAAAAAAAATGTGGATTTACTCGTACTAGATGAATAGGAAAAAAGAGAATTGTTCACAAAACGTCTCATCACTCTCCTAAACCTGCAAAAACTCTGTCCCTCTGTCTTTTCTCCTTGCATGAGAATCCAACTCTCTCCTTCACCCTGCTACCCGTTGACCCCACAGTCGCAATCATCACCATCAAAAATCAAATTCTCCAACTTCATGGAGATGTCCAGTACCATCTTTGTCTGCGATGAGCTCCCAAAACCAGCATTTCCTTGTTCAACTCTCTTTTGAGCTCTAAACCATCTTTCTCATTTGGTTTAGAAAAATTGTATTACAAGTTTTTGAATTCAGTTGTTTCTGTGCATTAGGACTTTGGTTGAAAATAGCTGTATACGGCAAGTAATTTGCATTGATAGTTTCAGAAGATGCAATTCGCATGTAATTGCTTATCATGATGCCATACATAGCGTGTAAATGAATCTGTTGGGTTTCATTAGCTATGCAAATATTCAAGACTTTGCCTAAACCGATGTTTGACTGTGATTTCCCAATGTTCAAATTGGCTCCTTTTTTCTACTTCCATTCATGAAGGGTAAAACAGTCGAAACATTTAAAAAAAAGAAAAAAGAAAAAAGAAAAAGCCCACATTTAACTGAACGAAATTCTTAGGCCATTGACAAACTGACCTGACCATTTTACAATTATCGGTGTATTAAATGGACTTTTACTCATTACGAAAGTAATGCATTTATTACGGGACAGAGGCAATGCTAATATCGAAATATTGGATAGATCAATTTGACTTCTATGAATCATTATGATGGTAAGTTAAGAGGTTGTTTATTTTGTTATGGATTGAAAGGTAAGGGATTGGATACTGTTTTCCATTCTGAACAGAGAAACTCTAAAATTGCTGTTTTAGTAATTAATATGACAGAAAAAGAGGAGAATAGCATGGTAATAATAGAAGAATACTGGACAAATGTCTCTTGGGTAGCATAAGATTGTAAACTGATTCACATGATTGAGTGATATATTTCCTTATGGCCTTTGTGACAGCCTCTAGTAAAGTGGTGCATAATACAATTGTTTCAATTTACTAAACTGTTGTGAACCTTCTTTTATATGTAGGTGATTATCATTTTCGAAAATTCAATGGATTGGTACTTCGGGAGTGATATTAAAGATCTTTGCATACCAAAAGATAAGGAGATGTCTGACAGGCTTCCATCCCCATATATTTTGTCTCCTTGGGAGAATGAAACATTTGGAAGTTTTAACTCCCTTAAGAAACGCAATATTGCTGGAATGAAAGAAAATCTATTAAGTGGAACCACTTCTTCCAGCGAAGATGACCGGCTCTGTAGTTCAAGTGTTTGTATAGGTTTGCGGGATGATTCTTTTCAACGGAATGCTTATCCTCATGAACAATTGGATCTTCAACTCAGTGACTTTGCCAGATATTATGAGGCTGATGACAATTTCTTGTACAAGCGTACCTTCTGGGCTTAAGATATTTGATTTCATGCATGTGCATCTAATGCTTTATTTAAATTTCCACGTTTCATGCTCAAGTTAAGCTGTTATTTAGGAAAAGGAGACTCAGTGATTTGTTGGTAGACAGAAATTTTAAAGTTGGTTGGCTGATCGGCGATTGATTGAAGCTCTGGCTCTTCTATTGTTCTATCATATCACTGAAACTGTAAAAGTCATGTGATTAGAAACCACACTGTTATGCTTATTCTAAGGCAAGTACAGAAGTGAGACTTGAGTTAAACCTTTCGTATGGAAACATTGCAACGAAGTCTTGCCCTTAATAATTTACATTTCTTTTGGCTTCAATCACCACTAGAACAAAATTTAGTCACTTAATTTCACGGCATATCAATTTCAGTGATTATTAAATTATCTTTCTGTTGTTAAAACTGTTAATCATTTTTGTATTAATTTTTCTCCCAAAGTTCAACTCTTCTACTAATTTCATGCAGGGGTCAATTACTTGAAGAGAATGAGAGTGGAATTCATGCTGCTGCTGGTTCAATTGATTTTTCACGAACATCCAGCAACGACAATGTGATACCATCTAATCTTTTAAGAGATCTAGTTTCAGAGTCTAACACTGTTCAAGACCATGTAGAAGATATAGGACACTTAAAGGATCCCAAAAAGTACATTTCTGTTTCACGAGACTGCAACAATGGAGTGAACGATGATCCCTTGTCAGTGGCAAAGGTAATCATTCTTTCAAGAGTAAGAAACTCAAGTATAAGGAAATATCTTTTAGAGACACTGAGTAATATACAAGGAGTCTGGTATTGATTTTGGCAATTGGTAAGTAACTCTGGTTTCCGGATATTGGTTTTGGTAGACGTTAGTTTTGGTGGATATCAATATTATCATGTAGTTTTATACTTTTATCGTATTCATGACATTAGTTTGCAACATTGGCATGGCTGTTTAAGACTTGATTTGCTCAACAAATTTTTAATCTTGATAATTGTTGTTTAAGGCAATGGAGGTTGACATCCCCTTCTCATTGGAGCACAACAGTTCAGATAAACACATCGCAGAGGAAGTAACATCAATGGAGGAATCTGTATATCTGGAGCTTAGGAGCTTGACTGTGAAGGTAAGAAAGTGAGTTATCTAGAACGGGTAAACTGTGTCACTAAAATATGAGATGATCACGAGTTGTTTACTTAATCTTATCTTGCCCAGTTGACGGAGAGTACCAGAATTTGCATTCGAGATGCCCTGTACCGCCTCGCAAAGAACTCAAAACATGAAGATACCAACCATGTTCCGAATGAAAATGACACACCAGAAGGGTGTTCACCGACAATCTATCGTGAAGCATCTAGGTAAATGCTATATATTGGTAACCTTTCTCAATTTCATCTGTTTTACTCAACCTTTGTTTGGGCTCCATTTTAATGTCGTTTTGGGGAAAATGTATTTTGGAATAGTAATTTTTTGGAGAATGTGTGGTCAAAAAAGAAGGAAAATTTTTGGGTTTATGTGTTTATTTTGTGGGCTGTTCAAACAAGAATGAAGAACCTGAATGGGTAATTTCCATCAGATAATATTGACTTGTTGAAGAACAAATTTGCTCATAGCTTAAAGAACAATGTGGAATGTGATGAACAAATGATTAAAAAGAGAATAACTTTGTAGCTTTAATGGGAAGAGTAGAAGCAAGGTACTATATGTTGTTAAGCTATATAGTACTAAAGTCTGGTGGTGTACTGTGGGAAAACTCTAATATTCCACGCAATGTTTAAAAAGGCGAGGCACAAGTCATGATTCATTTTGAAGGCTTAAGCCTCTACAAAAAATAATAAAATAAAATTTAAAACATGCAATAAATATACAAAGTACTCATAATATACTATAAACCATCTTGAAAATCCACAAGTTCCATAAAATTGTCAGCATACTTGATTCCTCCATCATTCTTCTCATCCCTATCAGTAGCTCCTCATCCTCTGCTGGCAATGGTGTCTTTGCTTTCCCTTCCCTATAAACGTAAAAAAAGGAAATTAAAATATAAAGACAAGAAGAAAAATTTAATAGAAAGAAAACAGTGAATTACGCGTCGTAGTCTTTTGTCTCTCGCTGTCTCATGCTGAAAAGTTGCAACTTGGTAGAGGAGTTTATTGCAGCCATGCTTCCTTTTATCAATGCTTTGATGTAGCTTCACTATGCAGTGACCAAGTAAGATAATTCAATTTGAGAAACTCTCATGGGAGCTATCGTTAGAGTCGGTCTCATATGAAATGATACGTGTTTACAATACTCCTGTAGTTGGTTAATGTTGTGAGTTCCTCTTGTTCACTACACATTGACATTGTGAATGATCTGGCAGCATTTAGGAGCCTAGTTCAGTTGACCCATCCATTTAATGAATACAATACATTTATTTTAGATCAAGAATCCTCAAGATGGCAAGTTTGTAGATGATTGTTCACATATAAACTCTTAAAAAAAAATCCTTTCAGAAGGCTATGCAAGGGCGCTCATAATGTTTTGAATGGTTGAGATCGTTGCTAAGTAACATTACTTAACTGGAACTTAGAAATAAATTTAGCCCCCGTTTGGCCCCCATTACATTACATTCTATTTTTCTCTCTCCTATTTTCAACCATACAATCTTCCATAAAATAATATTACACGTAAATCAAAAAAATTTCTCTCTTTTTCAACCACTCATTTTTCAAAAAAATACTATTCTACTCATTTTCATTACCAAGTAATGGGAATCAAACAGGGGCTTAATTGATTTTACTACCACTCAAGCTTTGATTTATATGGGAGCTTGAGAATTCCCTGAGAGATTTGAAAAGAAATATAGTAGTTCAGGCTTAAATTCTAGTTGAGGGAATTTGGGACATGACTCTATACAATTCATCTTTCTACGTGAAGATACCACTTTTTTTTCCTGGAAAGAAGTGAAAATTACTCGTTAACACCTATCCATCTGGTACTTTTGTGAAGAACATATTTATACCCTTGGGGGGTTCGTGTGCGTTAACTACATCTTTGCCCCCCTCGAAGATCGAGTATTAATAATTCCTTCAGGGTTTCGTATAACAAAGTTTATTTAATCAAAGTATTTATCTTTGCATCCAGGTTGGGTGATACTGAAGAAGAAGAGTCAACAAATGCAATCGATAGAACAGTTGCTAATCTCCTGTTCAACCACATCAGTTTTTGCAGCCCTGAAGTGGAGTGCAGTTCTTACGATTACAATCCATGTTTCTATACTTCCTCTAGTGGCGCCGTTCTTGAAGGTGATGCAGAAGTGCCAACATTTGGTTTAATAAACCACCCTCCACCAATGCCCCGAGACTAGGCTCATTTCTGCTTACTGCCATGGATTTGCTTTCAAGTGAAAGCAAAATCGGGAAATGAAAGAAAGATCATTGTCCGTCTTGTTTGACAAAAATGGCTGCTTCAATTTGAAATGATCTGAATCAAGTACCTCGTTTTGTATCTTAAGTGTTTTCTCAAGATTCTGGATATTTCTTCATGCCGAATTTTGTGCATATTATATGCTCTACTCACCATCATGAATGGTTACATTTCCTGTCGTTACTAATGTAGGGGTGTTTATTTATTGGATTAAGTTGAACGACCACATTGTTTGACACAGTACTCACAGCGAAGGCGTGGGTCGCGCGCGAATAAAATAACGCTGACCTTCATGTTAGTGTGTTGTGTCAGCCAATGTGTCGAATTTTGTGGTAGTGTAGCATGGTCCTTATTTATTTGGTGAAGCTTTCAAATCCAGTACAGGCACCCACACACAATCTTACTTGCCACCACAATTCTAGCCAAAATTTGTTTGGAATTCGTACTTTTGGAGTTCCAAATATCCAGTATTCCATTTTGATTTTGGCAGTTAAATTGCAGTGATAAGGAAGAATGCGTTACGCAAAATGAATGTTGTTGTAACCCAAATCAAGAAATTAGAAATGCTCTATTTTATTAATTACATTGAAAATCATAATGCAAAAAAGTGAGTTTTATTTTTGAAATAAAACATAATGAATATTAATGAATTCCATTATGACAATAGTGTATACAAAATGATATATTTAAAATAAATAGAATATTATTAATGCTAGGTGTACCTTGTCCAAAGCAATCATCTCGAATTATCAAGCCCTCCATCTAGAAAACCTCGTGAACGTGAGGATGCTTGCTTTTAAATAAATAGCTTTTCAAAATATGTATCCATTTTCAATTAGAAATAAGTAAGAGTTTAAATATCACACATTTCAAAATCAAGAAAACAAGTTCTAAACTTTAAAAAAAATCAGATTTTTACTAAAATTTACTAAAACAAAACAAAAAGTGAATACTGAAAGGGAGAAAAAAAATATTCGTAAAGATCTTTCGATTCAAGCTTTTCTGAAAGATGGCAACATAAGATAACAAGTTATAGCGACCGAGTAACAGCAAATCAAAGAACTTTCTATACTTTGTAATGAACAATAACCATCGATAATGTATTAAATATTTTCGTGATGATTTTCTACAACATTTACATATGGTATTGTGGATGATACTATGCATTATTTGCGAGTATCTCAGTTAGGTTACAATCTTTTAACGCGTCGTTTGTTGTCACAAATTTTTCAAAAGGCTCGTATCAACTGCAGGACCATTGAGAGTCATCCATCAAACATTATTAGTTATATAATTCAAAATTTGATAGATGAGACGAATAAAATTTCAACTATTAAATAAAATTAAAGTAGCCATATACACGCGTCTTACAAATCTTGGCCGGCGGAGTTAGGGCCCAGAGAGGCAACACTGAGAATTTGCCCGTCCCTAGTTATTTCCGATGACTTCTTCACATATTGTGACAATGTCTTAAATCTTTGTCAATTCACATTTATTGGTCTAATAATTGTACAAAATCAATGCATATTTTTTCAAACTTAGCCCCTTAGCAACTAAGAGTCTATGCACAAAGTAGTCAACAAGTTTAAAGAAGAAAGAGATCAATGTTTATCTATTGCATAAATTGGCACAGGGACCTGAACGGACCAATATTTTATGGAGTTACCACAGGGACCTGATCGGACATATATTTTTCAAGCTCCAATAATTAGATCATGTCTAGTCGACCCTAAACCACCCAATCTAATCATTAGACTTTATTTTTACCACTAAAGACAAAAGACTGAACTCTCAGAATATATAAAATCACATAAGCCAATTAATCTATAATACTTTTCTCTGACCTATCGTATATGCATTTTATCCCCGTCCGAGATCCGATAATTAGGTACGAGCATAAATGATCGTTTTGTCCCTCTAATTATTCTCACTAATTTAAGTTTCATTTTCTTCAACGGTGTTGTGAACAAATCACAGATGTCAAAATTTAGCCATCGCTAAACATTAAGCTCGAATTTTAACCGTTCAATAGAAAATACTTAAATAGTCACTCTACCCATTTTTTAGGGTGACGGTTCCCGATATGAATTCATGGTCTCTACTCCGTTCATTCTCAAGTTCTCAACTCATCGAGATATTTAACCAATTAAATTGATCTTACTCATTGATGAATCAAAAAACAATTAAAATCGCGAAATGATATACATAATCCTGTCAAAGGATTCAGATGAAATACACAACGGTCAAGTAGAATTTAATTCTCCTCATGGTCACGCTATAGAATTAAATTCGACACGTGGTCCGTTCAGTACACTCCAAGTGTACTAATGCCACCTTTAACTTTTTTTGTGATAAGAACAAATCACAAACTAGAATAGTGAATTGGTCAACACTATAACCTTCCAATATAAAATGTCAACTCTTATACATTGGTTGTGAACAAATTATTTATGATCAAAATATAAGTTGTGTCTCACTGTATTTCTCAACGCAAGTACTCAACTCATATTATCACAAGTGATCACAGGCACTTTAATTTCGCATGCTCAATAAATAAATGCAATAAATAAAGTAACATAATTTTATTCAATATTAAAAAATTATTATTATTGTTATTTTTACATCAGCAAAACTATATCATATAGCACACAACCCAACAACATATTCTAAGTCTCAAGTGTCAAGTCTTGAAGAAGAGAGCTGGACAAAATAATTTTTATTTCAAGCCACCATATTAGACTTCATCTCTTTTGTGTGGATCTCGTAACGGCTATATTTTTTATTCTCGTTCTTATAAGAATGAGAATCAAATGGGGGCATAAATTATTTGCTTGTTTGACCGAATCGTCAATTTGATATGCTTGAAATTGGTGTGTTGAGTCTTCTCCAAGAGCAAGCACTTTCACAGATCATTACCCACTCACCAAACTTCATCCTACTTCTCTCACCCCACACAACTCACATTACCCATCCTCTAACCCAATTATAAATACATGAAAATGAGTGGTACTCATGGATTCCATGAAATATATCGATAAAAATTTGTCTGAATAATTACAAAATCATCTTAAAAATGGTATCTTATTATCATTGTAATCCCTTAATTATAACGTCATATTAATGCCATGTATCATCTTCCATGTCACTGGTAAGTTACGAACACCTTCGCCATAATGATAATTAAAAACACCAAAATATTCAACTTGATATGGGTCTTTTTAATGTAATTTAGCCAACCTGCATGGCTTGCCATGCAATGTAGGTTTGTGAAATAAAAGTGGAGCTAGAAAAACTACAACTTTCTTCTTCTTATTTTATTTTATTTTATTTTTTTTGGGGGGGGGGGGGGGGTTTGTTGAGGTGGTCCTTAATTAGATTACATATTCACGCACGTTTTAATTATGCAAGAATTTAGAAATTTACAGGTATTGCCTTGCGAACAGCGTATTATAAATAGAATTTTCTTGTTGCCTGACTTAGCACTCAGATTGCAAATTTTTTCTTCATAACTTGAGTACTGATAAAAAATGGCAATTGTATATAATATTGCAGAAGCATCACATGCGGAAGAGGAAATAGCCCCAGAATTCAAAGAAATTCTTAGCTCACTCCCAACAGAAAAAGGCTGGAGAACACCAAATCTGTACCTATTCCAGGGATTTTGGTGCCAGCCAAAAGAGATTCAGGCCATAATTTCTGTTCAGAATCACTATAAAGCAAAAGACAGCGATGTAATTGTTGCCACAATTCCGAAATCAGGCACAACCTGGTTGAAAGCACTGTGTTTTGCCATAGTGAACAGAGAGAAATTCGATTACCAAAAGAATCACCCTTTGCTCACTTCAAACCCACATGAACTCGTGCTGTTTCTTGAGTATAAATTGTATGCAAACAATCAAATTCCTGATCTTTCTACGCTTCCGACGCCTCGACTCTTCGCCACTCACATGCCTCTAGGGGCACTGCCTGAATCTGTTAGGGAATCAGATAGTAAGGTTGTGTACTTGTGCAGGAACCCATTTGACACATTTGTTTCAATCTGGCATTATCTTTGTAAAATAAGGCCTGAATCTCTGGGTCCCTTGTCTCTTGAAGAAGCCTTTGATATGTATTGCAGGGGTGTTATAGGATATGGTCCATATTGGGACCATATGTTGGGCTATTGGCGTGAGAGTATAGAAAAACCCCACAAAGTTTTATTTCTAAAATATGAGGAAATGAAGGAAGACACTACCCTTTATATGAAGAAATTGGCTGAGTTCTTGGGATTTCCCTTCTCTTTGGAAGAGGAAAAATATGGAGTAATTGAAGAAATATCAAAATTATGCAGCTTTGAGCATTTGAAAGAGTTGGAAGTGAACAAGAAAGGAAAAGGTGCCATTGCTCACTTTGAAAACAAGAACTTGTTTAGGAAAGGTGAGGTGGGAGATTGGGTAAACTATTTCAGCCCCTCGATGGTGGAAAGGCTGACCAATATCATGGAAGAGAAATTAGCTGGTTCAGGTTTGTCCTTCAAATTGTTCTGAGGGTGGATCAGCTCAATAATAATTTGACAAAATAAATTTATAGAAAGTTAAAATATTGTAATTGTCTTAAATACGTCTTTATGTGCCCCACTTTGTATAAATTGTTAAATAAATGAGCATTGATACTTTACAAGATCAAATTTTTACCATCATCCATCGAAATTTTAATTGGTTTCATCGCTTTGTTCTCTAACTTTAAGTCAAGTCAAAGTTTTATGTGCTTTTAACTTTTACATTAACAATTTCAATAACATAGGGACATGAACTCTTACATTTAGACCCGAAACCCATGTTTAAAGGTTGAAGATTCATGACCACATCACATGAAAAGTTGAAGAACACCGTCCTAATATTTCCTACTACAATTGTATTATTCTACTATTTGGAACCAGATTTTCAGCGTTGAGTTCAATAATCAAATGGTTGAGGGATTCAAATATCACTTTTAAAGGTTGAACATCCATAACTGCATCACATGAAAAGTTGGAGAACCTAACCTTAATTTTCATACTACAATTATGTTATCTATTATTTGGAACCCGGTTTTCAGCGTTGAGCCCAATAATCAGAAAGTCTTTGATTTGTACCAACGATGATAATAATATTCATCCCCTCCGATACTAGTAGCTATATAGTAAGAAATATCTAGATGCAATTAAAAATTTTTGAAGACGTAGAATATATAGAAAAATAATGCATAGTCTAGGCAACATAAAAGTTTTGTAGTCGCACATAATTAGTGATGAAAAAGTCATTTATAAATTATAAAAATGTAGCCCTTTCTAATAACTTCCAAAAAATAAAAAAAATAATAAAAAAATATGAGGTCTAGAAGAGCACAGTCAAGTTTTGGTTCGTCCGACAAAAAATAATATTATGCTATAAAAATTAATATAACATAATATTAATTTTGAAAAAAAGGGTTACATCTTAAGAGACAAACGTCCATTTAATCTTGTTAGCACTAGTGTAGATTAGAGCTGTAAGCAAAAATTGCAAAATCGAAAAATCGAACCGAAATCGCATTTTAGAAACCGTCAGTTTGGTGCCACGTGGACCCGATCAACGAAATGGTTTTGACCCAAACCCAAACCAAACCGGTCAAAATGGTTTGGTTTAGGTTTGAGAAATTTAATTACGGTTTAAAACCAAACCGCATCCGCGAAAAAATATATAAAAATAAAAAAAATGAAAAAATGATTTTTTTTGAAAATTGATCCAAATATGTAAAATTCAATAGTTTTGTCATTTGTGGGTATTTTTGTCAATTCCTAATTTTCTAATACAGACATATTATTATTATTATTATTATCCAATAATCATAATATATATTTAATAATTTCAAAATCAACATAATCTATCAAAAGCCTTTTTCTTCTTCAAAATTTAAATGAACTCCAGTCGACACCCAATATAATTTTGAGCCACCGGCACCACACACTTTTTTTTCAGATTTTTCACGCCTCTTCAAAGTTGAATTGAAGTCCATTATACCAAATCGGAGACAAAGAGATCCTAGACTTTCGGTGATAATATTTGCTAAAAATAAAGTTTCAGATCAATAATTTTTTGGAGCAAACTAAGGTAAGAATCTGAAATTAAATGTGTTTCGTAATATCATATAAGCGTAAACTTGTGTAATTGTTATGTTTAGATATTACAAACAATTATTTTATTATTGTGGTTAGTTATTCTCCTTGTTTAATCAGTATTCGTTTTTCAGATATGATGATCACGAAATCTTGTTGGATATCATTATGTTTTTTGAACCTTATATCTAGTTTAATAGATTTGTATTGTAACGTTATTGTATCGTCATTAGCCTAAAAAAAGTGAAAAAAAATGAAAAAAAATTTATGTTTTAGTTTATTGTGATTTCACTTTGATTTAGTTGATATTTAAATTTATAGTAAATATATTTAGCTCCTGTTTGAGCCATATTTTCCAATCATCATAATGAGAAAATTGACTATTGGAGAGGAGGTTGGGTCCCACACATGAAATAGCAGATCAACAAAGGCGGCTGGATTTGTGGAATAACGGTCTAAACTTTCATTTTTTTTGTTCCAAAAATTTGGTTCAAACAGGGGCTTAGTTTGTTTTAGATTTATTACTAGTGAGATATAAATATATATTAAATTCAATGAATTAATGACATAAAAGTAGACGAGTAAAAAAAAATATGGTGAAACCGACGGTTTAAAATCGGACCAAACCGTTAGGTTTAGGTTTGAATTTTTTTCAAACCGTTCAAAATTGTTTGTTTGGGTTTGGATTTTTCTCGAACCGTTTTAAACGGTTTGGTTTGAAAATATATCAAAAATCGGTAAAATCGGACCGCTTACACCCTTAGTGTAGATAGTGAAATTTATCTTAAAGAGATTTACATTTAAATACCTCATTTCATTTAATTTCCTTCTAATTTCTACATATGCCTTAAAACGTCGATAAGTCATTGTGTTGGTTAATTTTTATGCAAGTAACTTGTTTTTGGTAAGTCAAAATACTATCTTACAGTTGGCATGTCGATTGCAAATAAATCATGCTGGTGCTTTTGATTAAAGGAATATAATTCATGCACTATTCTTCCGACTATATCAAAACAGATTCATGTTTTATGTATTTTAAAGTTGTGTATTCGATCGAATTGAAAGGAAGTAAAGACAAGTGACGATGGTCAGGTACATAATGAAATGGGCATTGGTATTTGGGAATGGATTCGATAGAAGAAATTATCATACCTTTTCAAACCCATTAAAGTTTCTGATTTTCGCAATTATATTATTTTGCTGTGCTTGGGTACTCTTAGTTATATGACTTTTTTTTTAAATAAAAATAACAGATAATTGCATCAAACTTCATGCCATCTCTTGTGGGGGCCCTACAAAAGAGAATCTGGCCAGGGTCCGTGCAAATGACCCTGGCCAAATAGCATTTCTCTTTCAAGAATCTGTACTACATGCAATAACTTGATGCTTGGCCTCTCCCCAATGGGATAAAAGTTTTGGAGATTGATATGAAAGAACTTGTAGCTTCCATACGATTATTACTTTCCAAGATTGATAACAATTATAATAGCAACTCCCATAGAATTGTAACTCTTGGGGACCTACAAATATTTTAGTCCATCCATGTCATCTTGCACTTCCATCTCACTTTTCATTGAGCATCGATCTTCCTCTCTAGTTGTGGTTTTCGTTGAAGCTCGTCTTCCACTCCTTTGGAAATTCACTTCGATTCTGACCATGAACTGGGGGAACTTCCAGATCAATCCTTGGAGTTGGTCAAGATTTTCTTAATTTTATCCATGACCCTGGAAACAAAATAACTATGATGATTGGATCTTTTTTTTATGATCAATGAGTGTTCGTTAAAATCCCACAAGCGTACGAGTTCGTTGTACAAGTAATAATTGTGATGAAAGAGTTATCGTCCCACAGGGAATAAAGTCTAATTTCAGTGTATTCGATATAATTAAATTCGTGAGATTAACTAAAAGCTGACGTTTGTTTGAATAGTTAATTAAGTTCTATAACTAAAAATCTGCAAAATTTATGAGAATTTGTTTTAGAATTCAGATGAGTGAATGTATTGGATTTCCGACGCCACCGATCAACTCTTAGTTCTAATTCTCAACCTATGACAATTATCTCAACTCATGCAATTGTGATGATCGATAATTTCACATTTATTTATTATTTTTTTCCAAGATATAATAAACCTATGATTACCACGAAACGATCATATTCCTAGTCCGAACTCATACGGCAAACATGCATTGATGTATAGGATTATCACATATGATCGCACACGTCTCAAATATTATTCCTAACATTCATTGTCCATGCGTTCCAATATCAGTGTTCTACCTATCATGAGTTTTCCAACACTATGAATAAGCAATTTTTGTCCTAATGGTGCGCAAACATTAGAACAATATAGATATGCATATTAAAGAAACCACAACACAAGAATTAAGATAAAAACATAAAGTCTTGAATTAAAAACTAGGAGTCAATCAGTTTTTTCATCCATCCAATACAAAGATATCTAGCCTAGCATATTAATGTAGGAAAAATAGTAAAAATAAAAGAACGACATCACCCGAATCATTAAAGTATGAAAAAAATATGAAATCCTCCACTTTATGCCTTTAATTCCGGAAGTGATGAAATCTTGTTCTTCAATGTATATCCCGTTCTCTTTTCCTCTTTGTCGGCTTCCAATATGATAAAAATTAGGTTCTCCCGTGTTTTTGTCGACTTTTGGTATAAATATGGTATAAAGAATTGTAAACCAAGACTTTCCAAAACAAAATAAAGAAATAGAATTTTTTTGTCGGAATTGAATCATGCATACGCATGGTACACTTTTGTGTGTAGGCATAGTAGCATCAATTTAGCTTCGGAAGTTAAATTTTTCAATTTTGCGTACGCACGACCTGCAAGCCTATGCGTATGCATAGTCTATTTTAGGGGCCAATTTGCAATTTGGTTCCTAAACTTTCTGAAGTGTGTGTTTTGATTCTTTCCCAAAAATTATTGTCCCATTAGCTTCTCTTCAACTCCAATTGACTCTTGGTGTTCTCAACTCATCGTTCTTTGGTCCCATTCAACTTTTGGATCATTGCATTCTAGTCCCCAAACCTTGCCTTAATGTAATTAAGTCGTTTTTCCTGCTTATTTTCTTCATTCTCGTATTTTTCATTGATTGTAACCTACACACAATATATAAATATGATTAAGTCATATTCCATCAAATTATTTAACAAATACTCAATTTTAATGGCCTAAATAAGTGTATAAAATACACTTATCAAACACCCCCAAATTTGAACATTTGTTTGCCCTCAAACAATTTATAGCCCGATCCAATTAAACTTTGGTTAGATGGTATGCTGTTAGTCTTAGGATTGGATAATTGTGTCATTACTTTGAAAAGTGTCCAAATTACACATTTGAAATTAATTTCCCCTTATTCAATGTGAACCTTAAAGTGTGTGTGTGTGTGTGTGTGAATATTAATGTAAACATCACAACACTAATAACTAGTTTGATTCCCAAACTGCAGTAGTCAATTATTTCCTTTCCTCAATCGTAAGATACACACTTCCAAACTTATGATTTTTGCTCACTTTTCCCGAGGTATGCACTAAGGTTGATTTCTAGCTAATTCTAATCCTTACCCTCTCTCATTTGGATAGATCTTAACTAATATAGATTCCCATCTCGATTCATAAGGATTCTCCCCTATTTTTTTATTACTTCGGCTTCTAAGACTCAATTGAGCTAATGACCCATTGTCAAAAGTATAAGTTCCTAAAATAGTTGATATATATATATACTTCTCTCCATTAAGCGACTAAGTGACCCATGTAGCGAGTTTTCAGCCGGTGACTCCCAAGTCAGATGACCATAGGGCACCAGGTTTTAAGGACCCTTGCAGGCTTAATTGCTCAAGTCAAAAAAGCTTCGAAGAGAAGTTCTTTTACTTCTTTTAATTGCCAATATTAGTGCAATGCCCCCTTATTAAACACCTATTCTCGAGACCGACCCCTAACTCGAGGTTTTCGTCTCAATTCATCTTATTGGCTTTAGATAATCTACACAATCATTTCACACATGGAATCCTTACTTATCTCAATGTTCCTCTATACTAGTTTAATCATTTCCAAATTATCCTAAAAGAGGTTTTATGGTCTTATTTATTTGTGTTGGTTCGGGTTTGAATCAACTATGTTTAACTTTCTCCTTATACAAACCAAGTCATCAACTCATAATGCAGAACATGAATATCGTGCTCAATAGAGATCAAGTTTCACATCAACAAGTGTCAATTAACTCAACATATAATTCTTCCACGATTCTTAGTTAATTATACAGTTTCAATATATGCATCATTGCCAGCAAGACCATCCAACCCACACAAGCACACAAAAGTTAAAAACAACACACAAAAGTTAATTTTTTTTTTAAATAAAGATAAAACATACCAATCATGCGAAAAGAAGTAAACGTGATGATAAAAGATTAAATCACCCCCAAACTTAATCGGTGCATTGCCCTCAATGTACCACAATAAGGAATAAAATGCAAAAAGGAGGGTGCGAAAGGAACTGAGACTCCCCTGGTCAATCGGAAGGTGGCGGTGGAGATAGATGGGAGAAAGAATCTCCCTCATCAAAGCAGATTGCTGGCCCATCTCGATTTGCATACTACGGACCATGTCGTATGTCTGATCGGCCCAGAATTGCATGCCATCCATCATTCCAGTATAACGGTCCAACCTCCCAATTAGCCTATCAATACTTTGACGTAAATCAGAGACATCTTCTTGAGTCTGGCTCGCGCTGGCTCGTACAATCCCAATGTCAGTTTGCATATCTTGTACTCGTAAATCCAGGGCGGTAAATGATTGCTGCAACTGTTGAACAATCTACTCAGCCCGGTCATCGTCGCAAACATCTATCGCAGTACGGGGGTATCAGCTGGTGGCTCATGTTGCAGGTCCGGGTGGATGTCAACATCATCCTCATGGCCTGCCTCATCCTGGTTATCTTGTCGTCCTTGTTTGTACTGATTGACTTTTCTCCAAGAGTTTTGGGTGGAAAGAATGTTGATTGGGGCAGCATGACGTATTACCTGCTCAGCTAGTAGGAGCTACACTCCGTAAGCCCTGCAAATTCCACAGATAAGGCTTGGAAATATGAGTGTGTGTCGTGGGTCTACTTCAGCAACGTGGGCACAAATCAAATTATAGATTTGAGTGCCCAAGTCAAATTTAAGCCCTCTAGCTAGATGGTAGAGCAAAGCAGCTTTAGTGTGATCGAACTTAAAACGATGCTTGGAGGGATCAACATTGTGGCAAACAAACATCATCAGAGCCATGAGGGACTCTGTTAAATTACTGTATAAGAAATCTGGTTGACGGAGCGGCCAGGCATTTGCTCTTCCATACATAACATGTGCTAACTCTGGCCAATTCTGCTCTGGTGGTATCAGGATGATTTCTTCTCGATTCAATTCAAGATATTCATCAATAACCTCGGGTGTGAACATAAACCATTTATCCTGCACCCAGGTTCGGTGCTGGTGATCGGTCCCAGGCTCGTCGATGGAGAAGTTGAAATTTGTGTAGAACTCTTGAACAAGTGTAAGATAAATAGCAAATGGTTTAGCTATCACCTTTTCCCAGCCCGTACGATGGATTAATGTCTCAATTTCAAACCCCGAGAAATCTTCCAAAACCACTTCCCGCTCGGGTAAAATAGTCCATTTGGTGACTACTTACTCAAATCGAAGCTTATGCTCGGGGCTAAGGAATCTTCGCACGCCACCTTCATCAACCCGAGAGCGGCCTAGGTTGGACAAAGAAAAGGCTTTGCCTTTCCCCTTTGAAGTGAATGGAGTGTCGCGTGTGCATTTGGGAGGCATTCTTGCAAAAGGCACAAAATAAGCAAATGAGATAGATGAACGGGGTAATTGTTATCAAGAGAATACTAGGATTGGATAATTGTGTCATTACTTTGAAAAGTGTCCAAATTACACATTTGAAATTAATTTCCCCTTATTCAATGTGAACCTTAAAGTGTGTGTGTGTGTGTGTGTGAATATTAATGTAAACATCACAACACTAATAACTAGTTTGATTCCCAAACTGCAGTAGTCAATTATTTCCTTTCCTCAATCGTAAGATACACACTTCCAAACTTATGATTTTTGCTCACTTTTCCCGAGGTATGCACTAAGGTTGATTTCTAGCTAATTCTAATCCTTACCCTCTCTCATTTGGATAGATCTTAACTAATATAGATTCCCATCTCGATTCATAAGGATTCTCCCCTATTTTTTTATTACTTCGGCTTCTAAGACTCAATTGAGCTAATGACCCATTGTCAAAGGTACAAGTCCCTAAAATAGTTGTTCGAGGCTTAATCTTGGCACTTGGTGTGTCTTCTGTTTCATGCACCTGCTCATTCCCAATATATATATATATATATATATATATATATATATATATATATATATATATATATA
>NC_036246.1:22559897-22611532 GCF_002742605.1 Olea europaea var. sylvestris
ACAATCCCAATGTCAGTTTGCATATCTTGTACTCGTAAATCCAGGGCGGTAAATGATTGCTGCAACTGTTGAACAATCTACTCAGCCCGGTCATCGTCGCAAACATCTATCGCAGTACGGGGGTATCAGCTGGTGGCTCATGTTGCAGGTCCGGGTGGATGTCAACGTCATCCTCATGGCCTGCCTCATCCTGGTTATCTTGTCGTCCTTGTTTGTACTGATTGACTTTTCTCCAAGAGTTTTGGGTGGAAAGAATGTTGATTGGGGCAGCATGACGTATTACCTGCTCAGCTAGTAGGAGCTACACTCCGTAAGCCCTGCAAATTCCACAGATATGGCTTGGAAATATGAGTGTGTGTCGTGGGTCTACTTCAGCAACGTGGGCACAAATCAAATTATAGATTTGAGTGCCCAAGTCAAATTTAAGCCCTCTAGCTAGATGGTAGAGCAAAGCAGCTTTAGTGTGATCGAACTTAAAACGATGCTTGGAGGGATCAACATTGTGGCAAACAAACATCATCAGAGCCATGAGGGACTCTGTTAAATTACTGTATAAGAAATCTGGTTGACGGAGCGGCCAGGCATTTGCTCTTCCATACATAACATGTGCTAACTCTGGCCAATTCTGCTCTGGTGGTATCAGGATGATTTCTTCTCGATTCAATTCAAGATATTCATCAATAACCTCGGGTGTGAACATAAACCATTTATCCTGCACCCAGGTTCGGTGCTGGTGATCGGTCCCAGGCTCGTCGATGGAGAAGTTGAAATTTGTGTAGAACTCTTGAACAAGTGTAAGATAAATAGCAAATGGTTTAGCTATCACCTTTTCCCAGCCCGTACGATGGATTAATGTCTCAATTTCAAACCCCGAGAAATCTTCCAAAACCACTTCCCGCTCGGGTAAAATAGTCCATTTGGTGACTACTTACTCAAATCGAAGCTTATGCTCGGGGCTAAGGAATCTTCGCACGCCACCTTCATCAACCCGAGAGCGGCCTAGGTTGGACAAAGAAAAGGCTTTGCCTTTCCCCTTTGAAGTGAATGGAGTGTCGCGTGTGCATTTGGGAGGCATTCTTGCAAAAGGCACAAAATAAGCAAATGAGATAGATGAACGGGGTAATTGTTATCAAGAGAATACCATGAGTACCAAACGAAGAGCAAAGTGTAGTGTTATGTGTGGGGAAGAACACGGAAGGGCTGTGGAAGGGGTGGTAAGTACAACGTGTAGTTTCCTTTCAATTTCAAGTTATACAATAGAGAGGAAAGCCCAAGTGCTGTGCAAAAATTCAAGCTAAAATGTAGACCAATGAGTCTTTGGGACAATTAAACAAACACGTTGTGGGCAATGTTGTAGCGAGAATGTCCAAATGCATATTTTGTTATGAATCTACCAATGTTAACATCAAATTAAACAAAATCCACCATCTACCTAAGCCCAACCTCCACAATAATAATAAAAAATTCATCAATTTGTACGTTAATGAACAAAAAATTGTAGCCCAAGAGTTTGCAAAGAAACACATTACCTTCGAATTGTTTGGCAAGTAGAGAAGTTGACTCAGGACTTTGATATGCAAAGTGTTCTAATGTGCTAATTTTGTAATGCCCAAGAGATAGGGGAGGGGATTTGGAGAAAAAGGCGATGGTCCAAGCCATGCATACGCACAGCCCAAGCAGATTGGCCTAGAGCGGCCAATCTGCCAACCGTGCGTACGCACGGCCTGCAGGTCTGTACATACGCATGGTTAACCATATATATATATATATATATATATATATATTTTATTAACTGACTCTCCATACCCACCCCTGACTGAATTTTTGACATAATACAGTTTAGAAATATGCAAAACGATTATGACATAGAAGTTCAACGCCAATCTTGAAAGGTTCGTTTTGGTTTAAACCGACCCCAACCACTCGTGTTCCACTCCCAAACTAATACCTTTACCACTATGATCAAAAAATGTGCAATTGATGCGGGAATCAATAGATTATAAGTAAGTCATTCTTGTACCCAAAATTACACGTTTCAGCCTTGATGACTATAACATCTCATTTTTTTATCTAGATATTCGTGATGCCCTCCAATTGCATGTCTAGAATGATTGAACTCCCCTAAACTTGTGTAAAACAAATATGAAATTGCGTGACCTGTGAATTGACTCAACAACTAAGTAATGAATGGATGACACCTAATCTATCTAACACACCCAAGCAATAAAGAAAACATATAAAAATCCTAATCTAATGCAACAAAGCGGAATAAATAAAAGGGAAGAGAGTTGAGTTGTCTCCCAATAAGCGCTATTTTTATAGTCTATAGCTCAACTTTGTTGCTCAGGCTACTTTGCACTATTAAGAGGTACGATCGTCTTCTCATTGGAGTAGTCACCTCCCCAATAGGCTTTCAACCATTGTCCATTCACTTTAAACCTTCTCTGTTCATCCTGAGATACTACCTATACAGTACCATGTGGAAGCACGGCTGCTACTGTGAAAGGACCTGACCACCTAGACTTTAGCTTTCCAGGAAAGAGTTTGAGACGTGAATTGAACATCAATACTTGCTAGCCTACTTCAAAATCCTTCTCTCTTATATGTTTGTCATGCCATCTCTTGGTTTTCTCCTTGTAAATCTTTTCATTCTCATATGAATCCAAACGAAATTCCTCTAGCTCATGGAGTTGTAGAACCCTCTTTTCTCCTGCCGCCCTCATATTGAAATTGAGCAATGAGTTGCCCAATATGCCTTATGCTCTAACTCAATGGGCAGATGACAGGCCTTTCCAAACACCAGTCGATATGGAGACATGCCAATTGGAGTCTTAAACGCTGTTCTATAAACCCAAAGTGCATCGTCTAGTTTCTTAGCCCAATCATTGCGGGAAGCATTGATTGTAGCTTAGAGAATCTTCTTTAACTCCTTGTTGGAGATTTCCACTTGCCCGCTAGTCTGAGGTTGGTACGGAGTCGAGACACAGTGTTTTACTCCATATTTGGCCAACAACGATGCAAATAATCGATTACAGAAATGCTTTCCACCATCACTAATGATTGCCCTGGGAGTGCTGTATCGAGTGAAAATGTTCTTCTTCATGAATTGAGTTACCACTCACCCGTCGTTAGTTGGCAAAGCTACAGTTTCAACCTACTTAGAAACGTAGTCCACTGCCACTAGTATGTATTATTGACCGTAGGAGGGAGGGAACGGTCCCATGAAGTCAATGCCCCAAACGTCGAAAATTTCAACTTCCAAAATGTTGTTTAAAGACATCTCATTCTTTCTTGAGATATTTCCAGTCCTTTGACACTTGTCACAATTTTTCACCATATAATGTGCGTCCTTGAACAACGTAGGCCAATAGAAACCCGATTGTAGTACATTTGCTGCTGTCTTGGTTGCTACGAAGTGACCCCCATACAGTGCAAAGTGACATGACTCTAACATTTGATGCTGCTCTACCTCTGGTACACAACGACGTATGATTTGATCTAGACCCC
The DNA here is from genome assembly GCF_002742605.1 of Olea europaea var. sylvestris. Taxonomy (NCBI): domain Eukaryota; kingdom Viridiplantae; phylum Streptophyta; class Magnoliopsida; order Lamiales; family Oleaceae; genus Olea; species Olea europaea. The sequence goes on from NC_036246.1 coordinate 22,563,405, forward strand.
TTCTATAAAGAATTGGATCATCCCAAAAGTATTGTTTTAGATCACTGAAGAATTTCTTCTTTTGGTGACTTGAGTAGTCTGGTGGGATGATCGAGCGGGCCAAATAATTGACATAATCGGCGTACCATGGTGTAGTGATAATCTGAAAAAGCATTTCATCAAGAAAAACTTCATTAATCTCCACTGTAGGGTTTGACTCATGCGATTCGAGGCGAGAAAGGTGATCTGCCACAACATTCTCACTCTCCTTTTTATCTCTGATCTCCAAATCAAACTCTTGCAATAGGAGTATCCATCGAATAAGCCTCGGCTTTGCATCCTTCTTGCTTAGTAGATATTAAGGTTGAATGATCCGTATAGACTATCACTTTTGACCCAATCAAGTATGATCTAAATTTGTCAACGACGAACACTACTGCCAAAAGCTCTTTCTCTGTAGTCGCATAATTCATTTGAGCCTCATCCAAAGTCTTACTGGCATAGTGAATAACATGGGAACTCTTCTCCTTTCATTGACCCAACACCGCCCCCACTGCGTGATCATCACTGGCATCACACATAAGTTCGAATGGATAATTCAATCTGGGGAAGCCAATACTGAAGCAGAAATTAATTTTTCTTTTAAGATGTTGAAAATTGTCAAGCACTCCTCAAAAAAGTGAAATGGGGCCCCTTTTTTCAGTAGATTGCATAATGGCTTCGAGATTTTGGAAAAATCTTTGATGAAACGACGGTAGAACCCAGCGTGACCCAAGAAACTTCTAACTCCCTTAACTGTTACCGGCAGTGGTAGTTTTTCAATGACTTGTATCTTAGCTCTATCGACCTCAATACCCTGTGTTGTGCTAAAATCAAATGCCCTAACACAATCCCTTCCTAAACCATGAAATGACATTTTTCCTAATTTAATACAAGGTTTGTGTCTTCACATCTCTGCAGCACTTTTCCCAAGTGTTCAAGGCACTCCTTAAATGATTTTCCAAACACTGAGAAATCATCTATAAACACCTCAATAATATGTCCCACCATGTCTGAGAAAATCGACATCATACAGTGTTGAAAGGTGGCTGGAGCATTGCAAAGGCCGAAGGGCATCCTCCTATAAGTAAAAGTGCCATAAGGGCATGTAAATGTTGTCTTCTCTTGATCATCGGGTGCTATAGGAATCTAATTGAACCCCGAATAACCATCTAAGAAACAGTAGTAGGATGTCCAGCGAGTCTATCCAACATCTGGTCGATGAAAGGGAGGGGAAAGTGATCTTTCCTAATGGCATTGTTGAGTTTGCGATAATCAATGCAGACTCTCCAACCAGTGACCGTCCGTGTAGGGATGAGCTCATTATTTTCATTTGGGACTACCGTGATTCCTTCTTTTTTCGACACTACTTGTACTGGACTGACCCAATGGCTGTCTGATATGGGATATATTATCCCTGCATCCAAAAGCTTTAATACTTCTTTTCTTACCACTTCCTACATATTCGGGTTTAATCTGTGTTGATGCTCAACTGAAGCTTTGTAATCATCTTCCATCAATATCTTGTGCATGCAAAGTGAAGGGCTGATTCCTTTTATGTTTGATATCGTCCATCCTAATGCTGTCTTGTGCTCCCGAAGTACTCTTAGCAGCTGATCTTCCTCTGATTCTGTAAGATTGTTCGAGATAATTACTAGGAGCGAATTCTTTTCCCCCAGATACGCATAGCGCAGATGAATGGGCAACTGTTTAAGTTTAAGAGTTGGAGCTTGCTGTATAGATGGTAAAGGTTTTGTGGGTCTTTCACCGAGCTCCAAACATGGCTGCTTGAAAAGTGGTGGTATGGCTGCCAAATAACGTGCACACTCTTCTGCTTCCTCTTTCTCCGATGGCAATTCCTGAGAATGCACCAAGCAAGCCTCAAGCGGATCTGGAGGGTGATCAAGTTTGAATGTCTCTGACACTGCTTCCCTTATTATGTCAATCTGCATGCAAAAATCTAGTTCATTCTGAAATTTGAAGGCTCTAAATACATTGATTGTCAGTTCCTCTTCATCTACCTCAATATTAACTGACCCTTTTGCACATCTATCAGAGCCCTTCCCGTAGCCAAAAATGGGCTACCCAATATGAGGGGGACGTCCCGATCTTCTTCCATATCTAGAATAATGAAGTCCACTGGGAAGATAAACTTATCTACCTTGACCACAATATCTTCACAAATACCTCGCGGGTACTTGATCAACCTATCGGCTAACTGCAGTGAAATTGTAGTCGCCTTTGCTTCCCCAACCCTAGTTTCCTGAAAAGAGATAAGGGCATTAAATTGATGCTAGCTCCTAAATCACATAATGCCTTCTCTATATACAAATTACCAATATTACAAGGAATAGTAAAATTTCCTGGATCTTTTAGTTTCGATGGTAATTTGTGTTGGAGAATGCGCTGCACTCCTCAGTAAGCATGATCGTTTCATTGTCTTCTAGCTTCCTCTTGTTTGATAAGATGTCTTTCATAAACTTGGCGTAGCTCGGCATTTGAGCTAGGGCTTCAGCGAACGGTATGTTAATGTGCAGTTTCTTAAATACATCCAAAAATTTCTGAAACTGCTTATCTAGCTTGTGTTTTTGCAATCTCTGTGGAAATGGGATTGGAGGCACATATGCTTTGACAGGAGTGCTTGTCTTAACTCGTGGACTGCCCGATGACTCGATTTGATTTTCCTCTGTTGTGTTGTCTAATTCATCAACTTGCTCTTCACCCGTTATAGGTGTCTTTTCTGTGATAGTTGCTGGCTGCTTTACATGTATTTCTGGTAGCTGGACTCCACTTCGTGTAGTTATGGCTTTGACCTGCTCCTTAGGGTTTGTCTCAGTGTTGCTAGGTAACGTCCCTTTAGCTCTACCTGGTAATGCGGCTGCAATCTGTCCCACCTATTGTTCCAAGTTCTTGATTGAGGCCTGTTGATTTTGAAAATTGGTCTCAGTTTTAGTAATGTACTGAGCCAGCAAATCTTCTAAAGACGGTTTCTTTCCTTGTTGTTGTTGCTGCTGTTGGAACCCCGGTGGTTTATTCTGATTGTTACCTCCTTGTCCTTGTCCCTGATTGCTCGACCGAGAAAAGTTTGGATGATTTCTCCAACCCGGATTAAATGTGTTAGAGAAGGGAGTATTTTGCTGTCTCTGAAAGTTCTGAGCATAGCTCACTTCCTCAGACTGATTAACATGTGTAGACGCCAGAGAGCAGTGCATAGTATTATGATCAGGTCCGTAACCTTCACAAACCGGTGGGATTGATGTACTATATTAACTGACTGAGATAGATTATCCATTTTCATTGTAAGAACTTCCATTTGTGCAGCCAGTGCTGTTACTACATCTACATTATGCAGTCCTGCTGTCTTCCTTGGAGTTTTCCTATCGGTTGGCCACATCGATTGATTCTCAGCTATTCTTTCATACAAGTCATATGCCTCATCCACATCAAGTTTCATCACCGATCCTCTTGCAAAAGCATCTATCATATTTCTGAATTCTTGCTTTAGACCGTAGTAAAATAGATATTGCTGAACCTTTTTAGGGATGTCAGAGCTAGGGCATTTCTTGAAAAAATTCTTGAATCTTTCCCATGCCTCCGGATAGCTTTCGAGCTCTTTCTGCTTGAAAGTGTGGACTTCATTCCTGACTTGATGAACTCGAGAAGGTGGAAAAAATTTCATCGTGAATTTTTGAATCATATCGTTCCAAGATTGAATGCTCTCAGGTGGTAAACAAAGAAATCATTCACTTGCAGTGTCCTTCAAGGTATGAGGGAATAATCTCATTCGAATGCGCCTGTTGATATTTCTTCGTGACTGATTATCTCACATAGCATAAGAAATGCCAAAATATGTTCATGAGGATTCTCTGTGGCTTTTCCAAAGAACTTGATGTCTTGGTGATTTTGGAACAAATTGATGACATCTGGTCGAAGGTGAAAATTAGGTTGTCCAAAGGGAGGATTTACTACAGCTAGTTGCACTAGTGCAGGGATTGGATTGACGTAATCTCCAACTAAGACAGGGGCTTCGTTCTGGATAGCTCTCGATTGATTTGGTTGCGGTATTTGCTCGTGAAACTGGACCTGATGTTGTGGTTGATTTTGGTTATCGACTATTCTCCTTGCTTGACGTTGAACTCGTCTACAATTTCTAAATGTTCTTTCTATTTCGTGATCTATTGGGAAGAGATCTGGTTCCTCAAGATTTTGCATAAACTAATGTCGCTTCAAAAGTGTCAAGACACAAGAAAACTAAGCGGTGTAATAGTAGCCTAACAGCAACTACTAAAAATGAAATACAAATAAAAATAAAAATAAACGAATTTAAAATATCTAATAACTAAAATTAATACCGTTATTCCCCGACAACGGTGCCAAAAACTTGTTCGTTAAAATCCCGCAAGCGTACATGTTCATTGTACAAGTAATAATTGTGATGAAAGAGTTATCGTCCCACAGGGAATAAGGTCTAATTCCAGTATATTTGATATAATTAAATTCGTGAGTTTAACTAAAAGTTGACGTTTGTTTAAATAGCTAATTAAGTTCTATAACTAAAAATTTGCAAAATTTATGAGAATTTGTTTTAGAATTCAAATGAGTGAATGTATTGAATTTCCGACGCCACTGATCAACTCTTAGTTCTAATTCTCATCCTATGACAATTATCTCAACTCATGCAATTGTGACGATCGATAATTCCACATTTATTTATTATTCTTTCCCAAAATATAATAAACCTATGATTACCACGAAACGATCATATTCTTAGTCCGAATTCATATGGTAAACATGCATTGATGTATAGGATTATCACACATGATCGCACACGTCACAAATATTATTCCTAACATTCATTGTCCATGCGTTTCGATAACAGTATTCTACAGCAACTTATTATTCTAATGGTGCGCAAATATTAAAACAATATAGATATGCATATTAAAGAAACCACAACACAAAAATTAAGATAAAAACATAAAATCTTGAATTAAAAACTAGAAGTCAATCAGTTTTTTCATCCATCCAATACAAAGATATCTAACCTAGCATATTAATGTAGGAAAAACAGGAAAAATAAAAGAACAACATCACCTGAATCATTAAAGTATGAAAAGAATTTGAAATCCTCCACTTTATGCCTTCAATTTCGTATCCAAGTGATGAAATCTTATTCTTCAATGTATATCCCGCTCTCTTTTCCTCTTTGTCGACTTCCAATATGATAAAAATTAGGTTCTCTGTGTTTTTGTCGACTTTTGGTATAAATATCGTATAAAGAATTGTAACCCAAGACTTTCCAAAACAGAATTTTTTTGTCAGAATTAAACCATGCGTACGCATGGTACATTTTTGTGTGTATGCATAGTGACATCAATTTAGCTTTGGAAGTTAAATTTTCCAATCATGCGTACGCATGACCTGCAAGCCTATGCGTACGCACAGTACAACTATTTTAGGGGCCAATTTGCAATTTGATCCCTAAACTTTTTGAAGCGTGTTTTGGTTCTTTCCTGAAATTTCTTATCCCATTAGCTTCTCTTCAACTCCAATTGACTCTTGGTGTTCTCAACTCATCGTTCTTTGGTCCCATTCAACTTTTGGATTATTGCATTCTAGTCCTCCCAACTTTGCCTTGATGTAATTGAGTCATTTTTCCTGCTTATTTTCTTCATTCTCGTATCTTCCATTGATTGTAACCTACACACAATATATAAATAGGATTAAGTCATATTCCATCAAATTATTTAACAAATACTCAATTTTAATGGTCTAAATAAATGTATAAAATACACTTATCAATGAGCAAACTACTTTACTTGTAATGATTTATCAATGGAAACCATATGAATTACAACTAATTAGTAGATTCAAATAATTTACGAGTTTTTCATCACGTTGAAATACCTGAAAACGTGAAACACCATAAAGTACTTGCAGAGGCCGTAAGTGGAGAGTTTCATATTTCTTCACTCAAATCCATGGGATCTCGAAGTTCAAGAAGCTTATTAGATGAAATGTAATGTGGATTCTTCTTCTCCTTCAATGGAAGAATCTTTCCCGCATGTAAGCACTTTATGGTCCAGTAAACTGACTGCATCGAATAAGCAATAATCTTCAGTTGGATGAACGGGGAAGATGAGTCTAGTGAATATACTCAGCCCTTACAAATGTAAAATTTAGCAGAAATTTTCAAATTTGGTTGAGCTTTTGGGGTTCTACTTCATCTTAGTTAATTAGAGTATTAACAATGGCAACGATTAAAACTGACCACCATGGGAATGTTCTGCTCCTTTGTACAATGCTTCAAATGACGATATGCATTATTCCCATCAGCAATAACAAAACCCATAGAAATTCTTCCTGATTCAAGACTCTGGACTAAACTTTGGAGAGTTTTGAAAACCTGACCACCTCCATGCTGAGCAATCAACAGATCAAAAGAAGGTTAAAATTATTTCATGATCTTTTCATTGAAACAAATGGGAAAGCAATATTGACAAACTACAAACAATGAGACATGAGATTTAAGTAAGATGCAAAGAAGGCCATTTACTTTAGAAAATTTTATAGTCCAGAAAAGGTCTTTGAACAAATATTCATTAGAGCTACTGTGGAGTTGGCTCTCAAAAGGTTAGAGCCATATAGTTTCTGAGATAGAAAAAAATTATACTGTTTTTGCTCATCTCTAGGTGTTTGAATAAAGAAAGTAGGGGGTTTCAAGATGGGTATGAATAGGTAAAGATGAGAAATTTAAATGCAAGGAGTGATTGATCTCGAAAAATATACAAGGACTAAAACTTAAATAATCGACATGACAGAAAATATATGCTAGTCGCACAGGTATGAGCTGCTGTTAACCAAACTATAAAAGAACTATTTTTTTTTTTTTGCCAAGATAAATCTTGATTTGACTCAAGACTAGTGTGTTCTATGGCTTTTTAGCAGAGGGTCACCTTCGAACTCAAAATATGAAGGCAAAACATGGTATAGCCAATATTCCATTTTGTCCAACTCACTATAATACTATGCATCACATTCTCTGTAAGTCTCTCTCCTTGTACATTTGAACTTAAAGCTAGCTATCTGGGGACAAATGATACTCTATCTCGATTCAACCATCAGTGTTGTTCATACTATGACTAAGTGTCATGTAATGTATCTTAGTTTTACCTAACTTAAACACTTGAATTTTAAAGTTTTCCCCCAAAATTTACTAGAGAGAATAAATACAAGTCTTGTTGTTTTTCTTTACATTTTCCATCAAATATTGAAATGTGCGAAGGGCTTCAATAACATATCTCCCTCACATAATCCAAAACCACTTCTCTAGCACCTTTAAAATACACCTTATTTTACATTTAATCCTCATCTTTAGTAAGTTCATAATACGATTGATGAACCTGAAGCCAGACATTTTGTACAATCTTGAATAACTCCTTTACCCTTATATATGGACCAGAGCACTCTTTATTCAAGCCTTGACAGTAAGCACAATCTTTAATAACTAGTTTACTTATAGATAGGAACCATAACACTCTTTATCCATTCATTATGTATCCTTTTACACCTTAACAACTTATTAAACAATTTGTCGAAGTACATGCCTTGCCTTGATACTTTAAGGCAACATATTTAGAAAAATAAAAACGAAAAAGGAAAAGAAAATCCATCAAGATGCATGTAGATAATGTAGTTACAATAATATTAAACCTTAAAGGATTTCTTCAAGTTTAGTTTACTAAGCTGCATCATTCTTCACTACTGAGTACTGACTAAAATCAAGCTTTTGTTCTTTCAGGTATCAAAGTTCATGACTTTGGAACTTGACAGCACCTCTTTGTAGAATACTTATAGAGTAAATATTATCTTTTTGTTCTCAAGAGTTTTTGTGGCCTGTGGCACAGAAATGAGACTTAACCTTCCGTTTACCTTTTTATGCCATGAACCCTCTATGTGTAACTTTATTAGGTTTTCTAGACCGAAATACATGCACAAATCTATATTAACGTACAGCATGGTAATAATGCAGTTGGTTCTTCTATTATCAATAAATGCACATCCAACTGCTTGCTTTTCCATTTCCTTTTTTATATTTGTTATCCCAATATCACCAATCTTAATGGAATAAATATAAAAGTAAGTTCCGAGAAGAAAAAGGCAGCAAAAAGTGAACATCTTCTCACTCTACCATGCAAGCAAGCCTTTACCTTGACAATGATTTCCATTTTGGTGAATATTTTGGGTTTTCCTAGAATCATGAACCCCATATTGTCAAAAATTAAGGGATAGCTTTTGGAGTGACCTTGTACATGCCTTCCCCTGACATTTTGGGATAAGATCATATATCTGAAAAGTTAAATCAATTTAGAATGCGAGTAAAAAAGTGAAGGTAAAAGATATATGGAAAATCAGCAGTACAGTTCATATAATTTTTATTTGTTACGGTAGTTTTATCATTGTAAAAAGAACACTCAGAAAAAGACTCTCCATGCAATGCCGGATGGCATATCTTACCGAAACCCAATAATATAATTATAAATCGACAGACATGGTAATCAGGGGAAATTCACCATCAACCCATAAGAATGAACTTATGTGGGTTTTTATAAGTATAAAAGAAAAGATCTGATATAAGCTTCATAAGAGCCACAGGGTACAGTTTGAGGGAATGAATCAAATAGAATTATGTTCAATTCTCTCATCGATAGATTATAATGGACCATCTGCTTGTAGTTCACCTTTGAAATGATGTTATGTTACAGTATCAGTGGGGGATGGCTTACAATTACCAGTAAGCACCAAAGATACAACAGTTACTCGCAATCTTCTTAAGCAACATTGTTGTATTAAAATTATACAGTCAAACTACAGTTAATGGTTAAATTTAATTCTTTTGCCACAGTTTATGTTGCTAGGTACATTCAATTACTTTTGAGGTGAGTATTGAGGAAAAGCACTGAATAGATTTTAGGTAATTAGGTTCATTGTTATTCTCTAGTTTCTAGCCATCCTACTCTATAGCATGAGTTTTTACAACATAGGGGTTCAGCCTTTTCAAATGGAAAACTATTCTACTGAAATTTGCTGAGAACTTGCACAAAAAGGCCTATATCAATGAGTTAATTACCAATTACTGTAACTTTAGTTTTTCTTATCAACAGGGGTGTTTGTCTCTTTTTCAGTAACCAAAAATAGGATAAGATGAGAGCATATAAATTTCTATGTGCATAGAAAAGCAATCTGTTATTGGAACTTTAACATGCCACTCACCAATAACTACCATGTATCAAGTATTTAGAATTTTGTGCATGTCTCTGTTACAGAAAGTAAAAGATCACTTTCATTTCCATATAATCAGCCTACAAAAATATCGTGTATAGATAATCCTCGCTTTACCTTCCTCATCTTACAATTGTAGAAATCTGATTCAAGTGTACATGAGGCATCAATTTGATAAACTATACACTATATGATCAATCACGCATTCCAAATATACAATTTTCTAGAGCGTAACCAGTTATTGACATTACATGGATTCAGAGATGCAGCAGTAACGTCTGTATGTCGACTGTAGTTGGTGTAGTTTGTGTTTCACTGAAATAAATGTGATATGAAGTTGTGCATGCAAATGAAGACAAGAAAAATATAAATCTGGGCATGTCAAAGGACATACTTTTCGGGTGGCAAGATTAAACCCGCAGCAATTGAATCTGTTAGCCAATCAACTTTAAGAATAAAGGCCATCACTGCACACCCATACAAGAATTGTATTGTTTGTAGCTGAGATAATAAGATCACGTGTTAGATGTTAGACCACTCAGGGTACTCCAAATTAAATTCAAATTTCATGAGTAAATCAATCAACAGAGTGCGCAAATTGGGAACACACTAGATGCAAAATGATACCTGGGTCAATCATTGGTGTTAAAATAAATAGATTCCGTATTCGAATGAAGTCAATTAACACTAAGTGATCCAAAAATTGCCCAATCTCAAAGAAAATTAATGGTCAATGATGCTCAAGTCTGTAAAATTTTCAATGGATAAAATACAATTTTTGTCTGATCAAAGATGGATTAACACATTGATTTCATACTTTGCCCGACAGCAACGAATAATTTTAGATTCTTTTATTTGGATTATTCAACTTTATCCTTAGGATAGTCCGCAGTTCCCTTCCATTCGGGTAATAGGGAAGTTAATGTTATGGTGTAGGCATCAAATAATGTTATAACCTGTAAAATATTATTCTTATATAGTTAAAAGCCAGGACAAAGGTAGATCAGTAGACACATCTTGAAAGAGTCAGAAATAAGCCACTATCGAGTAAGTGAGAAGAAAACATGAAAAGAGAACAGAAAAGTTAGCAATAGTATGATTACAGAGAGCTTACAGATGAGTTTTTAGCAGGTTCATGTTACACAAGATCAGATTTTTAGTCTAGTTCCTCAACAAATTAACGATGCAACATGATATAATATATATATATATATATATAAATATATATATATATTCTCATCTGGAGCAACATCTGCTGATTCTGATAAAAAGCTTGTCTCACGAACAAAAGGTTCTGGAATGTTATGTTTCATTGTAGCAACACATTTCACTTCTTTCTGCAGAGTGGATGATAATAAGAAAGCAAAAGAAAGTAAAATATATTAGTTTAAATAGAAAAGAATCTGGTAGATGTAGACATAGATGATTGAAGAGCAAAACTTTATTAAATGCAAAATAAAACTAGATGCAGGCATTCAGTCTGGTAAAAATATTCAGGTCGTAAAAATTTATAGCAACGTGGTTGGGGCAGAAGTGCAAGCCTGAATATGTTCTTCATAATTATGTATCTATGTTCAAGACAGAACTTGATTTTTAAGTCGAATACTAAGTCATCATTTCATTTTGTTAAGAACAAGAAACAATATTTGAATCTTGTTTCAATGTCACAGAACAAAAAAATAATAATAAAAAAATAAAATAAAATAAATAAAATCCTAATGTGCTAATGAAAAAGGGAGAAAAAATCACGAGCTTAAAAGCCTGAAGTGCTTTCTAAAATTTTGAAATCCCACAAAATCTTCAAACAGCAAAAAACATAACTCGTCTTCATTAGTAATTGTGACATATTTAAGGATTTTTAGTTATTTTTCACATATAGCTACTTTATGCACTAAAAAAGGATGATTTTTTCTTGGTTGTTTAGCATAAGCAGCAATAAACATATCAATTGCAAATTGACTAAAAGGAAGAATTATAGACGTCAAGAGCCAAAATTCTAATCACAATAGAAGATTAAAGAACGAAGCCATGCAAACATACTCTTCACCTCTAAATTGAAATGGTTGAAGCATTGGAAAACAAATCTCCATAAGAGCGTATGGTGCACCAAAAGGGCAAACAGGTTAAAGCGATAAGTATCATGGGAACAAAATTTCACAAATTGATACATACCTTCCAGGTCCAACCACCATACCAACGGCTTTGGAATCGCTCTTGAACTATATTTGACACATCATTATATTCTTCTGTTTAGAGTAAAGGAAAGCCACAGGTTAGTAAAGATCATAATTTTTTTAACAGTGAACAAGAAAGCAGAATAAGGAAGTAGATCCCTCTAACTTTACCAGCCTCTTGATGATTCTCAGTTGGAGAAGAGTTTGCATTTGCTTGAAATGAATCTTTTTCTGTGATGGTCACATCGACTTTCTGCATAAAGGAAGTTAAACAAATCACAAAGCTTTACATAATTGAAAATGAAGAAAATTCTCCACACGCACCCACGAATTTCTAAGTCATAGAAGTTCAATTGCAAGTCAGAGATGAGGGGATTTTAATACAACCAAAAAGTGAAAAGTGACATCCCATGGAACAATAGTTATAGATGACAAAGAAGTGTCAAATGACAATTTGAAAAAAATAATATTTATTATTATACCTCTATCGAAGTCGAAAAATCAAAATTTTCCTCTGCTGGAATAAGCTCCAGGAAATCATTGTGACATCCCACACTGGTAGAACCCAAACCCCAATCTGGATTTTTAACTTTCTTGTTTTTTGTGTTCTTGTCAAAACGTTTTTTAAAATACTCTGTTTCTTGCATGCCATCATGTAAAACAACTCCCAGTCTTTGTTTAGGGCTTATATCACTAGTTTTACCACAATCAATTGCAGAAGCACCTGTCTCATACTTATCGGCATCCGATTCAGGGTCGAGAGAATCCTTAACTTGAGATACACTTAACTCAATGCCATGAGAGTCATCAAAACGAATCCCAATATCTTCGTATGCATCTTCCATAGTCATATTATCCAAGTCTGATAGATGATCGATTTCACTTATTTCATTGACTGAGCTACTGCTGGTGTTTCTCCAAGCTTCCAACCGAGCTTGTTTCACCTGAAGGGCAGCTTCAAGTATAGTTGAAGCTGGAGAATGTTTCATAAATGGGTCACTACTGATTATTTCATGAATCACGAGTGCTTCAGATGCTGCTATACTCAGTTCGAGTGCTGTAGCAGCAGCTTCAGAAGATTTCACATTTTCTTCATGTTTCACTGATTCATTCTTGTCAGGTGGTTCTTCCAACTGCACCATTGAAGACAAATATGTTGCACTAGAATTATGGCTTGGACTTAATTCATCCACCTTCTCCTGTAGAACTCTGGAACTTTGAAAAGGTTGCGTGGCCAAAGGATGATCCAACTCTGTTTGATTTGTCTCAGTAGTTAGAGTTGTCTTCTCTGAATTGCCATCCAGTGACAGATGAAGATGAGAGTATACCACCTTCTAAAGAGACATGCCATAGTTATAACTGAGTTTTAGGTGGATTTATGAATTTCAAGCCACAAAACGGGTTCAAAAGGAGAAGGAATTCACAAAAAGTTAAGAGAAAGAAAAAGTGTCAGGATACAGAGCTGAAGCCATCAAGCAACCAATTACACTATTTCAGCAACAGAGATCTGGTCAGTATAAGTGTAAATTATCTATGTCTCTTGTAGTTGATGTTCATCAATAAGAAAGTCTCCAGCTATCGAAACTGATGAAGAATAGAAAATGCAAAATTACAAGTGAAAGCACACATTATACCGTCTTTGTCTAAATAGAATGTTCCTTTTTGCATTTTTTTGGCATTTAAGCTCTTTCCAGAATTTTTCTGTCAAAACTCCTGCCCCGCAATAATTAATACTAGTGTAGAGAGCCAGAACAGATGATAGGAAATATATTATTCTTGGTGTTATGGACTAAAATATTGTAAAAATGATAGATTACAATCCTTTGTTTTCTTTTAATTGAATTTTAGATCCAAGTATATGTACATCAATATAGTTGAGAAAGTTCCTCTTCTTCAAATCCTCCACTCATGCGGAGTGAATGTACTATCCGAGTCCCGAAGGCCCCTGGGACAAATATGGGAAGCAGAACCTCTCCTGAAGGGAAACGAGAGCTATTTTTTATATAATATTTTTGCCCAGTAAAGTGCATGAAAAAAATAGAACAAATATATATTAATATTTTGATTTCTAAATATTTTTAGTTATGAAAGAGATGACTTTGCTTCAAGAGTTGACACATTGTTTTATGGATAACTTGAATTCTTAAGAAATGAAGTGCCTTCAAAATAGTCAATGATCCAAATAATTTGAAATGACTTTTTGTATTCTAAAGCAGCCTAAAATTATAAACTTTCAGAGCATTCAGCGAATTACAAACACAATGTAATTAACTCTAGACATTCACAGCATAAGAGACGAGAAAAGCAACGAGTCAATCATAGTATGCATAGGTGTATGAAAGGTGGTCCTGGAACTCTATGGCACTCTTCCCAGCAAGATTCTATACCTCTTAAAAGGAGTACATAATCTCCAGGAATTGAAAATAAATTTCACTGACATCAAATGAAAATTATATATAAACACAACATCTCCAATGACGTTCACACGAATTAGTTACTGAATTAGAATCACATTACACAAGGAACTTACATTTTCTATAGATTGAGCACAAGTAAATGGTGAACTGTCATTTCCTGATAGAAACAATTGACCAATCACAAATCCACCTTTATCTATCACTGATTCCCCTTTGCTAACGTTATCCTGAGGAAATTGCAATCTCTATCCAAATGCAAGGAAATTAGTCAAAATCCGTTTTAAACCACAATTACAAAACACTATGCCAGTCAAACATTTTTAGCATAAAAAAGGGGAAAAATGAAAAATGAAAAAAATCGCTAGTTTATATCCCACGTTATAAGCTAAAGCAATGAGCAATTTCAACAGCATAAACGACATGTGATATCCCCCAAGTTAAAGAAGGTGATTGCAGAGCATAAATAACTTCCAGGCAGCTGCAAAACTAAACTAAAAGATACAAAATCCATCCATTTCCTGTTATCTCTTTTAACCAGTAGGATATATCTTCATCAGCCAAATTCCACTTGCACAAAGCATTACTTTCTTCCACCTCAACCAATAGTTTTAGTTTCAAATTTTCAGTAAATATAAGTACTGCAACAAATTCTTCACACTTAATCAACAATAAATCTTGTATGTATTTTCTCCTAGAAATCAACTTGACCAGAGGCCGGGTCAATAATATATATTAAAATGTAAACATATTTTATTTTCTAATCAATCAAAATGTCCAAAGACGACGCTCCATAAATAATCCTAGAAACAAGCACATAAAACAGCTATTACTATATTTACGTCAACACTCTGCTGAAAAGTTATGGGTTCTTTCTGAACGACCTCGACACTTAATGGTTGAAAATCGCATTGCTGAAGCCATCCCGGGAGCCAGGCTGGGTCCTATGGCAACCAAAAGGATAAGGAAATTACTTGTAACAAATTGATAGTTCCATAACAGTAGGCACAAGCATAGAAGAAAAGTGTGAAATGCAAGTGATTCTGTATCTTTTGATTCAAAGATTATTTCAGAAAAAAGATCTGAAAATGAAACAGATGAACGGAATTATGATAAATGTGAAAATTAGCAATAAGATCACTGAACCTCGGAGAATTGCGGCGGCCGAAGCCCTGATATGCTGTCCATTGAATAATTTAAGCGTGATTCACCAGATCATTCTGCCGTAGTTCTGGAAATAGCGGTGGCGGCAGGCGCGGGATAAAAAGTGCCAACAGGCAAACCTTCGCGCCAAAATATTTACTCCCGAGCGGAATGGGTCAACTACGGGCCGGGTTGTGTAATTTTTGGGTTTAGGCTGAATTAACATTTGAGCCCAATTCATAATTTAAGTAGTTTGGGCCGAGTGAGACTCATAATGGGAAAAGTGGAAATTACATTTATCCATATTTTTGAAGACCCCACTTCGAAAATCAGATTATAATTAAAAATTTTAATATTAATAATAATATTATAAAATTAATATAAATTACATTAACCACCATCATTACCCTAATCACTTTTCCCTTCTTCTCTCTCTCTCTACCTCTGTCCTCTCTCTTCATTCCACCAACTTCCTTCATCGATGGTGCCCAGCTCTTCGGGGTCTTACCTCTACCGCAAGTCCGCAGATCTTCGACAACTTACCTCCACCGCAAAGAGAGGCATGCCCTTCTCCTGTCTCTCTCCTCCCCATCCTTTATTTTCTGTGGCCATTGTCGTGAGAAGCAGCCTTTGACAGTCGTTGTGCGCAGCTCAAAGTACATCGCTCTATGCTGCTGACAAGATGCGTCGTTGTGCACAACCAGGATGTGTGCCGCAGTCGTAGCCATCGCAACATTTGTGAGGTGGTGGCTGTGGTATGGTAGTGTTGTATGAGATGGTGGATTTCTAGCAGGCGACGGTGATGGTTTGTGTGGAGGTTGATTGGAGTCGCGGATGGAGATGGAGGTGGAGGTGGCCAATGATTGTTAAAGCATGCGATTGTGGTTGTGAAATGTGGCAGCGATGAATTTGGTTGGAGTCACAGTTGGTCTCTGAGGTGGTTGTGGTGGTCATGGCGGTGGTCGTGGTGGTTTGGTTGACTTGTGACTCACAATTTGATTCGTGACCTGAAAATTGTGACTGTAACTCGTATTGGATACGTGACCTAAAAATTGTGACTGTGAATCGTAAGTGTTGGTGGTAGTCACAAATTATTTGGTTGACTATGACCATTAAAATGGTTAATCTGTGACCAATGAAAAAAATAAATTGTAATCGAAAAATAATGTATGACCTAAAAAACTGTTAATCTGTGTCCGATAATTTTATAATTTGTGACTGTATAAAAAGTTGTGACTTGTAATATTTATAATTTTGACTAATACATTTTTTGGATTTGTGATCGATGAACAAAATGTGACCTATAAACTTTTTGAATTGTGAACGTAAAATAATTCGTGACATAAAATTGTGAATTTGTGATAAAAAAATAATAAGTGACTAATTAAATCGTTAATTTATAACCAAATTATATAAATTTGTGACTTCAATATATTTAATTACTAAAATAAATAAATAACTAATTAAATGATAAATTTTTTTTAATGAAAATCTGATTTTTGAAATTTGAAACTTGTTTTCTTGTTTTTGAAATGTGCCATAATTAATATCTTACTTATGAAAATTTCCCATGGAAAAATTTACCAGTGTTTGATGGAAAAATTACTCAAATGGAAAATATTGAAAAATCTGGTAAATTGTAAATACATAAGATTTTCAAAAAAATTAGGTCTAATTTTTTGATATGCAATACAAGACACTTGGTGAATTTAACATCGAAAAGAATAATAATATTTATTAACAAGAAATTCTTATACAATTTAATTCTAATGCAAAAACTGACCTTACTATATGTACATTAACTTTTAAATAAAGGATTACATAATGTTACATAACACTATATTATTTGTCGGTTTAAAATACAGTCAACTTTTCATCCGATATTTTCCCTCCACGTCATTTTCGGTAACTACTTATATATCATTTTTATGTACGAGTAAAAAAATCCATTTCTACTCATTTTCGGAAACTACTTTTATATCATTTTTATGTAAAAAAATCCATTCCTGTGGGAGGGGACTTTAGATTACAAAAATATCGTCCATTCTTCTATATTCTATTGTTCAATATTCCCATTTTGTGAAAATACCGGGAACCTTTTCCCAAATTTCCCACTCCATCAATAAGTTTAGTGTAATTCCGATCATAATCCATCCTACAATCTCTTACAATATTATCTAATGAACTCAAATCCCAGAGAATTCGTCACCAAATCCCTTATGGGTTGTTCTTTTTTCTGTTTTCAAGTCGTTTTCTATTTTCGATTTTTTAAAACGATGAAAACGCGTTCTCTTTCCCATTTTCGAAAACGAGTTTTTGAAAACGAATAAAATTACACTAAGAGGGTGTTTGGTAGGAATTTTTATGTGAAAATGAATTTTTGAATAGTAAATTGATAGGAAATGTGTGGTTGAAAAATAAGAAATTTTTTTTGATTTAAGTATAATATTATTTTAATAAAAAATGTGTGATTGAAAAGAACAGAGAGAAAAATACATTTTAATAAAAATGGGTGCCAAACAGATCCTAAAAACACAAAACGCCTTTTTACTCGTTTTGAGTGTTTTACAGCCAAATCTTGAAATTTTTTGAAAACACGGGAAACGCACGTTTCACATTGAAAACAACATTTCTCTCTCTTTTTCCTCTCTATCACATTCTGAGCAGATTTCCTAGGCTTTCCTCTTCCTCCTCGTTCGCAGCCTGAAAACTTTGGAAGATCAATCATCTTCTCCTATTTTCTGCTCTAGGTATTTCTTTTGTGAACTTTCACTAAATCATTGCTGCCTCTGCTTTTATGGGGCACTATAGTTAGCGTTCTTCATATTTACTACATTAATTTTGCTGTATTAATCCAACCACTTATTTAGTTTGTTTGCTGGTTTTTTAATGTGCCCTCGATTTGTTGTTCTTTGAACAAATAGATGATAACTCATTTAGTTTTTCTGTAAAAATCTACATTTATTTTTTCGTGATTGTTGAATTTTTTATTCTACTTGCGTTTCTGAATTGGGTAAAACCCATTTGGTGGATTTTCCATGTTAATATGTATAAAAATGTAGAGATGTAGAGATTTTTTTTCCCATTTTTATGACAATTCTTGGTAATTAAACACGTTACAGTGGATTGCCGAGAGAATACAATACCTTCGAAATTGATACAAGTTACAGTGGATTTTTTGCACCCTTTTTTCCCCTTTTTTGGAGTCTATTGATCTCTGTTATAATTATTTGAGCTCAATCCCAGGTGGGTTCATCACTGATTGCCGGGAGATTAGTGGATTGAAATTGTTGAATTGTAGTAGGAATAGATTGGTTGGTTCTTTGCCTAATTTCATGACTTTAGGAAGTTAGAACACTTGGATTTTTCACAAAATTCAATTACTGGGGAAATTTATTCACAATTTCTTGAATTGGATTCCCTCAAGAGCCTGAACCTTAGCCAATACAATTTCACCTGTTGTTCCTAAAAAAATAGGAAAATTGTTTCTTTTAGAGGAACTACAACTTTCTTTTCCTCAAAAGTTTAGACCTTAGTTATAACATGTTGACAGGGACAATCCCTTCTAATCTTCGGTCGGAACAAATTTGCAAAGGATTTAACTAATGAAAAGAACATTATCCGCCTATGTTGACAGGGACAATCCCATTCTGTTTTAATTAGCTGAATTCATCTAAGTAGTTGCTTGAAAATATGGTTTCTTGGTAGTGGTTGACTGGTATTAAATGTTTGAGAGAAGGATCCCCACAAGTGGACTAAGTAGGAGTAAGGTCGATAAAATTCTTCTGTGTTTGAAAATAATCTCCATATTATCGATGTGGAAAAGTATATTCTTTTGCTTTTTTTCGTAAGCGCCAACTTGTGAGCTCTTGATTAATATTTATGTAATATTTTTATTAAAAAATTTGTCTGTAAAGTCTTGGTAGGTTGTAAGCTACTCAACAGAACTCACACCTCTCTTTCTCTTCTGAATATGGAGTTCTTCATTGCAATCTACATTATCTTTCTCTTTTATGTTTTCATTCAACTTTTTGAAAGATTCTTGGGGCAGAAAAATAATTGCTGCTACATGCTAAATTATGAATGCTACAAGGCCACTAAGGACAGAAAGGTAGACACCGAATCCTCTTGTAGAATTGTTTTGAGAAATAAGAATCTTGGTTGGGATGAATACAAGTTTCTTTTAAAAATCATGGTCAGTTCAGGCATTGGTGAACAAACTTATTGTTCCAAAAATGTCATTATGGGTGAAGATGAAGATCCCAGTTTCTCCAGTTCCTTCTTTAACAGCCCACAAGAGTGAAGCTCTTGAAGACCCCAAAAAATTGAAATAGGATATTAAAAAACTACACGTACTAATTGATAAAATCGAAGTTTTATATTTTAGTTTTGCTTAACAGGTTATGGTAAGGCAATTCTAATATGCTATGTTTTGCTTAATTTGATGTATATTCAATATAGCTTCAACATGGGTAGTCACAGAGTTAGGAATAAGGAACCAGTGTCATGGTCCGACGAGAATGAACACGCTTTTATCGAAATTCTTTATGAGAAAGTTAAATCAAATGCATTGCAATGTTCTACATTCATCAAAGACGAATGGGGCAGGATCAACGAAGCTATGATAGCTTCAACAAAAATGGATTACGGCATAAATAGATTGAAGGGAAAGTGGAACCGCTTACGTAAGATTCATTGCATGTTCTCTGAACTTTTGGGACATACAGATGTTACATGAGATCCAAATACCAATAAAGTTAATGTTGTAGAGGAAGTTTGGCAACACTTTTATACGGTAACATATATTTATTGAAGAATGTTTTTCGTCATTAATTTTTATCTTATCAATTTTACATTTTTTTTTTAAAAAATGACAATGTGGTTTCTTTTTTCAATGTTAGATTAATAAGTCGGATTACAAGTTATTCAAGAAGGAAGGATGTAAGCACTACTACACTCTTGGGGAGATATTTAGCAGAACTACAGCTACTGGAGGATTAGGCATGCCTCTACTCGGCTTCCCAACACATCAGAGGAAGAAAGACAGCTAAAAGATGATTTTTTAAATAGGAGAGTGCATGTACGTGCAGAAAATGATGATGAAGTCGATGTGGTTTCAAATACTCGTCGACGTAACGAAATTGGTGCATCGGGTGAACGGCGATGTAAGGAACCTAAGACCAGTAAAAGTGATAAACTCAAGACCTGCATGGCACAGTCGTCATCTACAGTTAGTTTGAAGAATGAAGAAACTGAACTTAGAACACTTTAGATAAAAGAAAAGCTGGCAAAGATCCAAAGAAAATCAAGTAATCAATCGGATAGTGAAGTTAATAGTCTCAATCCTTATTCAAATGTTATTTGCTTAAACTTCTTAAACAATATGGAAGGGGTGTCCAACAAGATTTATATGAAAACAATAAAGACTTTTAAGAATCCCAATTTCAGGGTGTCATTTGTGAAGATGCCAGAAGCAAGGAAAGGACCTATCTTGGAACTACTTTGATGTGACTGTTGTGTTAATTTCTTTAGTATTTTGTTGTTTTAATTTGTGACTACTTTATGTTGTTTTGAACTATCTTGGAACTACTTTGTGTTGTTTTAATTTCTCTAGTATTGTGGTGATGTTGTACTGTTTTCATTTATGAACATAGTGATGTCGAACATTGGAGAATTGATGTCAATTTTTCTTCAGTTTCTAGATGCTTGATTACTTGTTTTATTCGAAAGAATGGTGGTTGACATGACTTATGTTAATTATTTTGGCTATATTTTGTTCACAGTATGACCAGTCAATCAAAAGTGGATGATAATGTGAGTACCGAGGATTCCATTGATGAAGATTCAAGTGATGATGATTTGTTATATATGGATGCTTTTGGCACAAATTTTGGAGATTTAATGATGCTTAATTGCTTTGTTGCCAACAAAGTAAGTACCATTGGTAGGAGACCATATAGAACATTGTTACTTACAGGAAAAATGTACATTATAGAAATTTTGAATGGACATCCAGACGCGTGTTATTGTAATTTTCGTATGCAGAAGCACGATTTCATGAATTTTTGTGATATTTTGAAAGGGAAATGGTTGTTGAAAGATGGGAAAAAAGTGAGCGTTGAGGAGGTGTTGCTATGTTTCTGATGATTGTATGACACATTACATGATACAGTGTTATTGGTGATAGGTTTCAGCATTCCAATAACATCATACACAAATGGTTTAAACGAGTTGTAAGGGCTATTTGTTCGTTTGGCACTGAGATAATTCGTCCGACAAATCAAGATATTGTGCATGAGCGAATTTTGCACAAATATCCTTTCTTTAAAGATTGTATAGGAGCAATAGATAGAACACATGTTACAGCTTGGGCTCCTGCATCAAGACAAACATCTTTTCGAGGAAGGAAAACTAATGTGACACAAAATGTGATGTTGACATGTGATTTTAATATGAAATTCACATTTGTGTACTTTGGTTGGAAAGGTATTGCTAATGATTCTCGAGCATTCGTCGACGCAGTCACAAGAAGGTCGAACAACTTTCCAATGCCACGAGGAGGTATATTCTTATACTTCAAATAATTATTGCAAATATATTTATAGTGTCACATTGTGTAAGCCTTTTTTTTTTAGATACTGGATATCCAAACGTGCCTGGATTTCTTGTCTCTTATCGAGGTCAAAGATATCATCTGCATGACTATGTTGGACAGTAAAGACTGCGTGGGAAGGAAGAATTGTTCAACTATAGACACTCCTTGTGCCGTAACATTATTGAACGTTGCATTGGAATTTTAAAGGTAAGATTTTCTATTTTGAAGTTGATTACTAATTATCCACTTAGTAGGCAAAGACAAATCCCTACTGCATGTTGTCAATAAACAACATTATTCGTCAGGAGCATGCTTTAGATAAATTGTTCGTAGAGTATTCAGAGGAGAATATGGTGTTTCAAGATATACCGGAGTCAAGTCAAGATCAAGAAGTCATACATTTTGATGCTAGTCAAACAGCTAAAATGAGATTAGTCAGGGATCAAATTGCTATACAAATGTGGAATGACCGCTTAAGACATTGTACATGATTTCGTGGATGTACTTTATATTTTGTTTAGTGTTTACTTGTTTTGCCATGACACGTAAACTTCTAATAGTATATTGAACCGTGTTGTCAAATTTAATTTAGGTTGTGTTTTTTATACCCGTCAAAAAATATTTCAAGATCCGCCAACT
Source organism: Olea europaea var. sylvestris (assembly GCF_002742605.1). Taxonomy (NCBI): domain Eukaryota; kingdom Viridiplantae; phylum Streptophyta; class Magnoliopsida; order Lamiales; family Oleaceae; genus Olea; species Olea europaea. The sequence continues at coordinate 22,585,670 of NC_036246.1, forward strand.
TCAAAATTTATATGTTATTTTATACTATATTAACATTAAACTATTAAAATTTATTGAATAATTATATTTTTTGAATAAAATATTATAAAAAAATATTTTCAAAATTTCCAAGTGAACGCATTTTTCGGGTTTATGCTTTCAAAAACAGTTTTTCAGAATGACAAAGATAACGCATTTTTAGCAATTTTAAAATAGGCACTTAAAACGCAAAATTCACAATGAATTCAAAACTCAAAATTACAAAACTAAAATACGAAGAGAACAGTCCATTACCTTTTCTCAAATATTTGATACACGAGAACCACTTAATATTCCTTCATTTGTTTGACAATTCTCGTACTAAAATGATCTCATAATTTTCTAGAATAAGTCATTTGTACAATGGATTTGTACAACATGCTTGACAATGGTGTAGGTGTCAAAAAAGTATTGATGAGAAAGATAAAGTATTTTTTAAACTGTCCAATGATAGTCTGTCACGTAGCATATTGTCAAACTTGTTGACAAAATCATTGTACAACAAGCATGATTCCTTATTTTAATGTTTGACATTATGCAAAAACATGTAATTTTTTTTCGAAATCTCGTACTAAAATTATCTCACATCATTTTCATTAAAATCTTAAATTTATTCATTGAAAAATCATTTCTTTTCCCAAGCACCGCAATATGCTCGATGAATAACATAAAAACTCTTCTTTTATTTTTTGAGAATTTTTTGAAGGTCCATAAATGAAAATGAAAATGTAAAAAATTATTTAATGGTCCATAATGAAAATATGAAAAACTGTTGAAGAGATAAATATAAATAAATAAGTCAAGTACTTTCTAACTGTAATTTAAAAAGAAAAATTGATATAAGTCAACCAATGGTTGATATATGCAATATGGTCGAGGTTTTGCCTAGAGGATATATAAAAACACGGTCTATTTGACCGTTAGCTGGAGTATGTACTTGAGTTTAAGCAATTTTATAGAGAAACACGAAAATTATGTATCTTGTTCATTAATCAATAATTTACTTTGAAGCGAGAAATTACCTATATAAAATATGAAAATAGTTAATCTTGACCACAGAATCAAGTTAAGTACTTGAAATCAAGAACTATTATTTTAAATAACATGTGTGCTTATTCTCGTCACTATAGTTAGTTACTTATGGCTTATATACGATTTGACGTGCCCAATGAGAATGTTGTATACGATATCAATATCATATTATCGTCACAAGACCGTATCAATGGTGCATTAACCGTCACAATTGCTTGAACTTAGTGGCGGATCTAGCTAGTGGCGAGCTAGGGCGGCCGCCCTAGCTGGATCCGCCGGAAGCCATTTTTTTGGGCTGACAATCGATTAAGGTTTTAGGTTATATTTCTAATAATTCTTTCTTCTTCCAAATACTCCTTGTAACTGAAGTGGTTAGAGCCTGTTTTCGCATTTTGCAAGTCCCAGTTTCGATTCTCTTTCCACCTAATTCATTGTGCAATTTTTTTAGTTTACAACAACTACCAATAGGAAGGAGTTGAATGAGATTCGAACCTTGAACCTCTATTATAACCATTGAAAGTTTGACCACTGTGGCACCTATTGCTTTTGGTACTTAATATAACAAAATAATATATATTACATTTATTGGGTTTAATAAAATTATAAAGATTCAAAATCATGCTCTTCCTTTAAATTATACGATACTTGGTAACAATGTCATTTGTTGAATATATGATTTATTCTTATAATAAAATTATATATGTTCAATATGAACAAAATAATTGTTATATTTAAATTTTAGGCCTTGTTTTATTTTCATTTTTTTTCAAAATACATTTTTATCTATCTTATTTTTAACCATACATTCTTCAATGAAATAATATTACACGCAAATTCAAAACTTTTTTCTTATTTTTGACCTCACGTTCTCCATGAAATCATCATTTCAAAATGTATTTTTTGTTAAAAAAAAAAACACATCAAATGGGCTCTTAATATTTTATTGTGGCTAACAGTCGACAATCAACGACCGCCCGTGCTGACTCAAAATCCTAGATTCGACACTGCAGTTGAACTTGTCATTCAATTAAGAAAGACATAATCTTAGGAGATGTTTGAGAGTTGATAATATAGTAGAATTAACTCAAGTTAATTAATAATCCGAAGCTCTTCAAATGATAGATAAATCCCATGTCTATTTTCAGTGGTAAAATGAGTTATGACAGGTGAAAAGTTGACCCACACAAGGCTTTATCATTCATTTCATTCCCAGAACTTCCACTTAATTTCTTTCATTATTCAATTCTAAATAAGAAGGTGGTGAAATATGTGTATTCCACTTACCTTTTGCCACTCGTTTTACAGAGGAATTTCCACTCTTTTCTTGTTTTTTATTCAATAATTCAGACACCAAAACCATATGGATACAATTGCTTCATCGATGATTTATACACAATTCACATTCCAACTTTGGTTTTGATGATGGGGCATTCAAATAATTTATATCGATACTTCCAAAAATTATGAATATAATTATACAAGTACGCAGAAATCGTATTGCTTATTTACTTGATCGAGTGGCGCGACTTAACTATACCATTTTTATAAAGGATCTGGTGTAGACCTCTACTAATTTATTTACTACAACTATAAAATGCAGAACCCTTAATTGTGTTTCTTTAGTTTCTTTATATTTTGCATGAATATAAACATTAATAAATATACTTTTAAGATTTTTATGATAATCACAGTTTTATTCTCTATACCCTTTATTTACACCATTGAAAACAGAGAACAGGGTGGTTCCCTTTTTTGCCTTTCTATGGTATCAGTACTTAAATAATAATAAAAAACTGAATTATGAGGATCCATTAAAGCTAAAAACTTAAAAAAAAAATGTAGGAACCTTTGTGTTATAAGAATAGAAATATAAAGAGGTCCTGGTCAAGCAATACAGTCTGAAAAAGTATGTGCATATCAATTGTTGTGTCAAAGTATTTCTCTTTGATGGAAAAGGCAATTCCATTTTCTTCTTTTGCACTCACAAAAAGCTTGTCAATTTCTTATTGATGGTGGATTCTCCAAAATTTGAAACTACAAGAATTTGTTTCTAGTGTAGTATTACAAATACAGTGCTTGTTTAGTAGAGATTTTGAAGATTGATTTTTTTGACCGTTAGAGATAAAGTAGCCCGACTTGTGAGAGTAGAATTCAAAAACAACGGTTGAAATAATAAAATAACGGTAAAAAAATTGATTTTAATTAGCTTAAAATCGCCATCAAACAAGCTGAAAATTTATTTTCTTCGGAAATTAGGATTTGTATTTTAGTGTTGTTTAGTCTAACCTATTCAACGTACTATAAATACGTACTCATTGTATTGTATCTCGTAAACGATAACAATTCTTGATTTAAATAGCGAGATATTTATTTCTTAATTTCTTTTTAGATTATTTTGTGATTCCTTGTGAAGTAAGAAACTGAATCTTCCACCAAATCTTTTTGAGGCCATGCAAATGATTCTAAAAAGATTCAATCATGCAATGCTTTATGTGGTCAAGGAAATTTGAATAAAAGATTTGAAGACATAAAATAACAAGCAATGACTAGATGAATAAGTGGTTTGCTTAAATAAATAACAAGAAATGACCAAACGGGCACTATATCTAATCTTTGCTTTTCGATTTGAGAATGAAAAAAGGAAAACTGAAGTTTAAGAAGTATTCGTTTGCTTTTATTTTCTTCAATAAAAGGTAAGGCTATACGTCTCTTTCTTTTATATCGTAATCTTTTCTTACCATTATTGATAATATAATATGCGTTTGTGTCAAAAATCTCCACCGAACGGTTAAGTAGTTTAAAATAATAAAAGTTATTGCTTATGGAAGAATTAATGGTGCATAAATATTAAAACAAGATCATTGATGACAGTAAAATTCAATGTCACTGATTCTTGTGCCATTCTAAATGATCGGAAAATGATTTTCCAATTTTTAAAGTTGGTCACCACATATAAAATTGCTCAATGATTAACTAAAAGCATTTTCTTAGTGCTAATCTAAAGAGACTTACACTTCCGGCTTTGTTAAAAAATTTAAATTGGAATGGGGTACGTACTAGTCACTACTTAACTTCGACGTAATTACATAAAAATAAAATAATAAATACACGTAACATATTTAAATAGACATACATGTAGAATTGATAGCAAAAGGTACAATCTTTGCAGATGGTAGGATTACAAGAATATATACTCGATAAAGCTAATTTATTCTTTTCAAACATTTTTAATGTGTTCATTTATTCACATTTTTATCAATGATTCGATTCAATATATTTGATAAATGTTAAGGGATGTATTATCCCACATCGGTTTAATATCGAAATAAATACCACTTTATAAAGATCTTGGACTTCTTCACTTAATAAGATTGACCTTATTAAAATGGACCCCAAGTCTCAATATGGTATCCGAGCCACCCTTGAATTTCAAAATTGATCTGCTCAAATGAGCCACCATCTTGAAGGGGCTTGTTAAATTGATGTAGGTTGACTTTATTAAGATGAACCTCAAGTCTTAACAATAAAGCTAATTTAGTTCCCCAAACAGGATTTTTCATTATCGTTTTGAGTGAGTTCTAGTCGATTTCTAGTCAATTTCGAACAATCAAACCCAATTTGAAGTGAGATTGGGAATTAATTAAAAGAGTAAAAAATGACAATTTAGGAGGCAATAGTCAAGCCACAATTCAGAACTCAGGATTAACAGGCCAGGGAGAACGAAAATACGGAAAAATTGGGTTAATGAAGGTTACTGGAGCGTGAACATAGATCATGGCAAGTCCATTGAACTGGTAAAAATTATTGGAGATTACGTGAAAATCAAGAGACAAAGTGGTGGTGGATGTGGCCGGCAAGGTAGCACGATGTCGTATTGCGAAAACTCGATCGATACGCGATTCGACGATAACAATGATACTGATACTGATACTTTCTGGTTGCGGAGTGGAAGGAACTGTACAAGGTGATCACTGTAGACAAGAATTGAAGATGATTAGACATCCATTTTAATCTCGGTGCTCCACTTGATCATTCATTTCTTGCGGCATTTTTGTTATCCAATTATTATTGGATTTTCAGATTTTTTTTTTTTGAAATATATATTTTTTCCTGTTTGACAACCATTAAAACAGAAATCTCTCTCTCTCTCTCTCTTTCAAACCCATTTTTAATCACATTCTCACAGTAGAATATTTTATATATAAACCCAATTTTTTTTTCAACTTTTCAACTACATATTTTCCAAAAAATCATTATTTCAAAACTCGTTTTTTCCAAAAAAAAAATAATTCATTTTAATGGTTATCAAACGGGAGATTATATGATACTAAATTGTATGTCACCGAATTAAATCTTTATTTTTACTTTTTCCAGGAGTCTCGTACTTCTCTCTATTGAAAATCATCATTAAATGAAGTTCGTCATGATTGTGAAGTAACCCAATCTCTAGTATCTATTATTATTTTTAGATATAATTGATGTGAGATTATACCTTAATATTGTTAAGGAATAAAGTCGAGTTTTAGTTAAGGGGATCGAGCTACTCCTCTTAATAAGGTTCATATTTAGAGGTGAAACTCCAACAATCTCGAACTTGATTGCTAACTTGAATTTTAAATGGATTGAACTACTCGTTTAATTTTTAGGGCTCTAATACCATACGGAGTGTTAGATGCATTGATCTTAAAATGATAATTTATAAAGAGAACTACCTGAACCTTTATAAGCTTTTATAAGTAATGTGATTAACCTTGACAAATTTAGAATGCATAATTATGACTCGAATTGAATCTTTCACATTTGGTATATTATATTAACCTTTTAAAAGAAAAATATTTTAAAGTCCTAATCGCAATTGATCAAACAAAAACTCGAGCTAAAAGTAAAACCCATTAAAGCTACCTAAAGCTTCGAGTTGGACTAATTCTTAACCAGTTCAAACCTTAATTTCTTCTTGAAGCACTAAATCATGTATAAAGCTGGGCAGTTCTTTACAGGGGTTTTACAGGCTCTCACTGTAGTAGTGGGGTCCACTTGAAAAAAAAATAGCAATGGGCCCCTCTCATGTGTGTTGCTTGGCAGGCCTGTGAAACAGGCCCTGTACGTGCAACTCAACTCTTAAATCACAGAGTCCTATACAATGTTATTCATGATCTCGACTAAAACGAAAAAAGATTAATTTGAATTGTTTTATCATTTTTCTTTAAACAAAGACGAGTAGAATCAACTTGAATTTAATTTAGAATTTTGCCTCTTGTACACCGAGCTTGACAGCTCGGTGTACACTCCCCTCACATGAGGAGAGTGGGTCCCGGTGCATTTAATGCATGGACCCCACCCCTTGTGTGAGGGGAGTTACAAGCTCGGTGTACACATAGCACGATCCTTTAATTTAGAGGTGTCAAGCATGATCACGTCAGTCTGCAGGTCCATATTCCTCCTTAACATTGAATCTTACTAAAGCATCTTCATTAATAAATAAAAAATAAAATTGCAAACTAGTATACTATCAAAAACACAAACACGAATCTTAGATTATGTACAAAAGTAGAGTAAAAGTGTAAATATGCCTTCACAGTGGCTTGCTTATCTAGCTAGAAGAGTTTATATATGAAAAATCACATAATATCTTCTTTAATCAACTTGATTTATCAATATAAATAATTAAACTATACAATATCATTAATTATATAAGAGATTAAATGATTCAACAAGTAGGGTTTTTTCATTTTGTGACTAAAAATAAAACTGCATGTAACAGGGTTGAGGGATTGTGCACAATAGATTCTATATAAGTACTTATAATTATTTTTGAGACAGTAATAATTATTCCATTAGCTTACGCCATGCATTTTCTTTTGTTTTCATGACTCAGATGCCTTGTTCGGTTCTGCTACGTGTATTCCATCTTCTTTTTTTCTCGTCAGCCTCCAAAAACCCTCCAAAGAATAGATATTTTATGTGAAATGGATAATAGAATCTACAATTTTCATAATCCATCAGATTCCACACAAAAGAATTAAGCATAGCAACCCCCCCCCCCACCCAACCCCTTATGATTCTCAGTTCGTTTATATATAACAGATATTGCTGATAAGCATTTTAAGAATACAACTTCCCCTTGCACTTCAACCCATATTTCCCTCACTTTGTAAGAAATGAAGAGTAAAATGTGTTGTGAGGGATTTTTCAAGAACAGCAAGCCTTATCTGGCTATGATCTCTCTTCAGTTTGGTTATGCAGGGATGAACATTATAACTAAGATTTCTCTTAACGGTGGAATGAGCCACTATGTGTTGGTGGTTTATCGTCATGCCATTGCAACGGCGGTCATAGCCCCGTTTGCTTTCTTTTTCGAGAGGTGAATAAATTCTCTTTAACTTTTTTACTTAATTCGATGCATTCAAACAAAGATGCTTGCACATGGTATCAAACAATTCTTTTTATTATAAATAATGTTACTTTTACGTTATGGAGTTAATTATTTACATACAGGTAAGGCGTCAAAAATAGAGTGGAGAAGGTTTTTTTTCTAAGAAATATTGACCTATCATATCTTACCACACCATGTATATATAAACCATTATGTACAAATAAAACAACAGTGTTATTATTGTCCAATCCGGCATTGTAAACATCGTTTTGATAAGTCCCTTTATTTCATATTGCAGGAGAAATCAGCCAAAGATAACATTCCCAGTATTCATGCAAATTTTTGTTCTTGGCCTTCTTGGGTTAGTCCCTTTCTTCTTGTTCTTCTGTTTGGACATATTTTGTTTTTCTTTTCTTCATCTCCTTGATTAATTTTCTGTTATTTTCTCTTCCCTTTACGTATAGGCCCGTCATCGATCAGAACTTCTACTATGCGGGGTTGAAGTTAACCTCCCCAACATTTTCTTGTGCAATGAGCAACATGCTTCCTGCCTTGACATTTGTCATGGCATTTATATTCAGGTTTGCACTGAATTCATTCTAGAAAAAAAAAGTCATTTATCTTTTAACAAAATTTTTCTAAGATCTTTAATTAATGTTATGAATTTCTGGAACATGAAAGGATGGAGAAAGTGGACATAAAGAAGGTTATATACCAAGCAAAAGTGGTAGGAACATGTGTAACAGTGGCTGGAGCCATGTTGATGACCCTATACAAAGGACCAATTGTTGAGATGATTTGGTCAAAACACGTCCACCCTCGTGGATCTAGTGTCACTTCTGCCAATGAAACCAGTGATAGGGACTGGTTTATTGGATGCATTCTGCTCATTATTGCCACGCTTGCATGGGCATCTTTTTTCATTCTGCAGGCAAGTACTTGACAATTTTTGAAGGTATATATAATTAATTTAACCGTTTAGAAGAGGTGATTTTCTAACGAATTGAAGGGATCTTTAAACAGAAAGTTGCACTTAGAATGTACACGAATCACCAGCTCTCTCTCACCTCAATGGTGTGCTTCATGGGAACCTTACAAGCTATTGCTGTTACTTTTGTAATGGAACATAAGACTTCAGTATGGCAAATTGGCTGGGACATGAATCTCCTTGCTGCAGCATATGCTGTAACTCTCTCTCTCTCTCTCTCTAAAAGCACACATGCTTAGCAGAAAAAGATGACATATTTTTAATGAATCTGAATATATACAGGGAATCGTGACGTCTAGCATTTCATACTATGTCCAAGGAATTGTGATGAAGACAAAAGGGCCAGTGTTTGCCACTGCTTTTAGCCCCTTGATGATGATCATTGTAGCTATCATGGGCTCATTTATTCTAGCAGAAAAAATCTATCTTGGAGGGTAATTTCTCTCCCCATCACACACAAGTTCGGTTTGTTGGACTAGACGATACTAAAAAGATTTACTGTTATTTTGTATAGTGTTGTCTAGTATTGCGTACTAAACTCGCCTTGAAAATGCTTCAAATTATGGACAGTTTTTCATCAAATTATCAGAATACTAATCCAACTTTTATGTGGATGAACAGTGTGATTGGCTCCATTATAATTGTGATTGGCCTCTACTCAGTTCTCTGGGGCAAGTACAAGGAAGAAAAGGAGAACAAGAAACTGAGTGAAATCCCTGAAGCCATAAAGGATGATAATTTTCATATACGGGGAAATGGCAACATAAAAGTCGTAACTGCTGTAAATTCTGAGTCAAGTGGAGATGCTGACGTTGACAAGTGCCCTTCACTTGCTATTAATTTGCCCCTCCCATCGAGCAAACTGTCTGATAATGATTCCAAATGACCTTTTTTCGTTTTTCTTTTCACTTTTCTTTTCCCCCCCTTTTTGGGTATTTTAAGAGATTTCGGTAAGTTTTATGAATGTACGTAGTGCTACTTATTATGTGAAAGAGAATCGAACCATGAATCTCTTTTGCTATTTGAATTGTTCCACAGCATAATTTGATAGTATTGCGTAAGCAAGGTTATGGAACAACAACATATGCTTCCTCTAAAAAGCCGATCATCCATGTTAGTGTCACTTAACGACAATTTCAGAGTCATGGCTAAATATCAATGGTAAAGATGACAAAAAATGCAAGATTAGGATTATGTCGCACAAGATTTTGCTAGTTTTTCTTCTTCTTCTTCTTCCCGATTTATTAGGCTCGATGTCCATTGTATTGGCTAAGTTTTGTAATGTTTTCATGCATTAAAGATCAACCTTTATATCTGTTGTTACACCCCTAACTAAACCACTTCGGAAAAACTCCCACGTGTTCATCCTCTAGCCAAACCACTTCGGACAACAGTCACGCGCACTCCCCGAAGTGACACATGTTCACCCGAAGTGATGCCCACTCCTGATCATCTCAATGGCGCTCTGCAACGTGAAGAGTAGATCCACTGAAGCAACCGAAGTGTCCTTCAACTCCGAAGCATTGGGTACTTCGAAGTACCACCTTAGTAGACTCGCCGTTGCCATTGTCAAAAAGATATCTGTCAGGATCTCCTTTGTCTCTAAGGATCAATTGATGTGACGTCTCCACAGATCTAGTTGATGTGACATATCGACTTTATGTCGACTCAACTCAGATGAACTAATTGCCTGCCCACTCTAGACGCGGCTGATTGACGCTTATGAGCAGACGTTTCACACCGTCAGATGTATACACGTGTCTCACATCCAATGGTGCCCCATGTCTATAAATACCAGGCAAGAGACAAAGGTAATCAAACTCTCATAACTTAGCTCTTCACACTAAAAAATAGATATTCTCCTCCCCACTCTCTTGGATAACTTGAGCACTATTCCGATCACCTAACACTGACTTGACCGTCGGAGTGTATACAGCCGCCACTGCCATTGCTAGTCCGACCGTGTGCTTCTGACCGTGCATTGTTGTGCGCAGGGAGGATTACGTGAAATAGCTATCCGTTGGCCATGTGGAAGGTCCAATTCTCGAGGTCAATAGATTGACGCCGTTTGTGGAAAACTCTTCATCCAATAATCCCACATTGCCCATCAAAAAAGCCACCGACAAACCATTGACTCACCCTGAGAAGGGCACGTCCTTGGAAAAGAACAAAGTCAACCTACAATCAAAGTTCTTAACACCCTTGGTACGGTAGACAAGATGAGTTATAGTAATGAAGATGCAAATTTTGAAGGGCTTAGAGATGCCTCTGAAGAAGAGGTAATCAGGACCAATGTCACGCATCGGAGACCCCATCACTTACGTCACCGAGGCAACAGAAGAGCAGTGCTCACTGAAGGAATGACTCAAATTGCTATCGAAATGAGGGACATTGCAGCTCAGAATGCGGCGATGCGTGAATTCTTCATGCAGGCCCGAGGTTATCAGGGCTTCCAGGTGCCCCAAAGATCTTACCCAGCTCGAGAAATTCCTACGTCTCATGGCCGAGGCCATTCGAGCCAGCACCGGGAACACCCCTTGAAAGAGAAGTGGGTGTGGATGTCACATCCTACGTACAGGGGAGCCAACCAGCAGAACCACCACTAGGAGAGAACTTTCCACTAGAATATGAACAGCAAAGATGTGTCAGTGTCTTCGACAGAATAGGGTAGACCCTAGCAATAGGGTAGACCCTTGCAGAGATCAGTTTAGCAAGAGCAGGAACAAGTACCTCATCCACCTAGAAATATGCGGGAAAGGAAAAACCTAGTGGATTGGGATAGTTGAGAAGAGGCACCTCGACCTCCCGAAAATGCATCAGAGGGGGAAGGCTCCGAAGGGCCATCTCGCTCCTACAAAATTGATGACGATGATGACAACCTCCCATTCTCCAGAGAAATCCGAAGCTTCACGATGTCTGTAAATTTCATCCCCCTAAAATCCCCAAGTATGAAGGAAAGGGGACCCACAGAAACACCTGACTAAGTACATGACGCAGATGAGCCTCACTAATACTGAAATGTAGAGCCTTCCATCTAACCCTCACCAGAGCTGTTGAAGTGTGATACAGCTGGTTACCGCCCCTAAGCATCAGAAGCTGGCTAGACTTGAAGAAGGCATTTTTGAACTAATACCTTTTACAAAAGGAAAGAGAGACCCCAGTGCAACGTATGCAAGATATGAGGCAAGCCCCTGGCGAGACGCTGAAGAGCTATCTCGCCAGATTCACCGATGAAATCACATATTGCATGCAAGTTACTGACAGAGAGGCCCTTTCAGCTTTGAAATGTGGCCTAACATGAATACTTTGTTCTAAAGAGATGTATGTAGCAAGAATCCCACTACCGATGGCGAGCTGGTAGAAATGATGAGAGTGGAGATTGTCAATGAAGAGATAATCGACCACCGAAATCGTGCAGCACAAGGACTCTCTCCACCTCAGAGGCAGGTAGGTCGAGGACCGACGGCACACGTCGTTACCTAGCAATGGACCCAGGTCGATCACACAGTAGCCCTCACATCAGGACAGGCATTGGCTTCAGCCAATCTAAATGCAGTGCCAGTACTAGCATATGAAAATGTTCCTGCCGAAGCAGGACCATCCGAGGAAACAAACAACAATCGAAAGAAGAAGAAGAAGTGATCAAACAAGCCCCTGGAGGGGGCAAGGTTCTACACCTTTCACCAACTTTACGGACATGACACTAGCAAATGTAGGGATGCTCCTCGATCCTCGAACCGGAGTAACCCACGAAGGGATGAATGCCCCTGCAGGTCTAACTCTCCGAATAGGGAAAAATGTAATATAGGGACCAATCGCCCTGGAGAAAAGAATCCGGGGACAGAGGAGAATCCAGGCATAGGGATCAGGCCCCATTTGGAGGCCAAGTTATCAGGAAAACTGATACAATCATTGGAGGCTTCACATCGGGGGCAACACTATGAACGCCCAGAGGAACTACACAAGGAAAGAAAAGGATCCACCAATGATCCAACTACATTGTCAATCATACCCAAAAGGCCAACAGGATGACCCCAATCACTTTCTCTCAAGAAGATGCGCAAGGAGCCCACTATCCCCATTGCGATGCGTAGTGGTAAGAGCCGTAGTAGCTTGAAACAGAATCAAACGCATACTCGTCGACAATGACAGCATAGTGAATATACTGTTCGAGTCCACCTTCGATAAAATGCAGATTGAACATGGGTTGATCCCCATGACTGACCCACTATTTGGATTTACTGGCGACAACATCGTCCCACGATGGCGAATTACTCTACCTGTCGAGATGGGGTCATCTTCCTAGTGGCCCACCACTTCATGGAGTTCCCAGTGGTTGACCACAGATCAGCTTACCATGGAGTTTTGGGCCGACCTGCCCTAAAAGATCTTTGCACAGTTACATCCATCCATTACTTGTGTATAAAATTCCCAACTGATCATGGGATTGCTACATTTCGAGGTGACCAAATGGGCTCAAGGGTATGTTAACTCAACTCTCTGTGAAAATCCGAACCCGACATTGTTAATGTCATCCTAACAGAGGTCGCCAACGGATCCGACGTGGACATAGAAATGCCCGACGCCCCTTAACAAGGGCATACCTCTGAACAGGAGGAAGACATCGACATGGTAGAGGCTCCTAAAGAAGGGCACCCTTTTAATGAGTTGAATCCTCGAATCATCGAATCCAAACCAAATGCGACCCCAATGGAAGAATTAGAAACTTTCCCCACCAACCCTGAAAACCTCACTCAGGTCTTGCGGATTAGGAAAACGCTACCCCTCGAGATGAAAGAAGAAATGATAAACAACTTGAAAAAGAACTGGATGTCTTCGCCTGGGAACACGAAGACATGGTGGGAATTGACCCAAGGGTCAGCTGCCACCACCTTAACATCAATTCCTCTTGTGCCCCACATTGGCAAAAAAGACGAGCCCTCAACTCAGAGCGATATGAAGCGCTCAAAGAAGAAATCGACAAATTAAGCTGCAGCGGCTTCATCAGAGAAGCCATCTATCCGAAGTGGATATCCAACTCAGTCCTCGTAAAGAAACGTAGTGGGAAATGGAGGGGGTGTGTGGATTTCACAAATCTAAATAAGGCATGTCCTAAGGACAGTTTCTCTCTCCTAGGGATAGACCAACTGGTAGACTCCACTGCTGGACACGAGCTCCTGAGCTTCATTGATGTATACTCAGGATACAACCAGATACCCATGATTTGACCTGATGAGGAATCCACATCGTTTATCACAGACAGAGGATTGCATTGCTACAAGGTGATGCCTTTCGGATTGAAAAATGTCAGAGCTACATATTAGAGGCTGGTCAATATGATGTTTGCCGAGCTCATTGACAAAACTATGGAAGTCTACGGGGACGACATGCTAGTTAAGAGCCTCTAGGCGAAAGAACACGTAAGTCACCTCGACCAGACCTTTCAGATTCTTAGAAAGTATAAAATGAAGTTGAACCCTCTCAAGTGCACCTTTGGGGTAGCTTCGGCCAATTTCTAGGGTATATTGTGAACCAAAGAGGAATTGAAGCAAATCCCAAAAAGATAAGGGCCTTATTAGAAATGAGGTCACCTCAGAAGCTAAAGAAGATCCAAAGCTTCAACGGCCGGATAGCGACACTCAGCTGCTTCATCTCTAGGACCACTGACAAGAGCCTGCCATTCTTCAAAGTCTTGAAGTAAGGAAAGAAATTTCAATGGACGAATGAACGTGAGGAAGCCTTCCAAGCGCTGAAGAATCACTTAGGAGAGGCACCTCTACTATCCAAACCTGAACCACGGGAACCCTTGCTGCTGTACTTAGTGGTCTCAGACGAGGCTGTCAGTGCAGTCCTTGTCAGAGAGGAAAACACGCATCAACTGTTGGTGTACTATGTTAGCAAGGCACTACTCCCAACAGAGACGCGCTACCCAGATATTAAAAAGTTTGCACTCTCTCTTGTTACAATATCAAGGAAATTGAGGCTATACTTTTAGGCTCATTCGATTGAAGTGCTCACCAACTTCCCCTTGAAGCAAGTATTGCAGAGAATAGACGCTTCAAATCATTTGCTAAAATGGGCAATCGAACTCAGCGAGTTCGACCTACTGTTCCGACCCCGAAACACATCAAGGGCCAAGCCTTCACAGATTTTGTAGCTGAGTTTGCCAAAGCTCCAGAAATGAAGGCGACAATGGAACCAGCCGAGCCCCCAACATGGAATCTATTTGTGGATGGATCGTCAGGAGAGACTGGCTCCGGAGCAGGAGTTGTTTTGGAAAGCCCAAAGGGCCATAAGCTAAACTGCGCAGTCATATTCAACTTCAAAGCCTCAAACAATGCTGCGAAATATGAGGCCCTCCTAGTAAGCCTTAGACTAGCGAAAGAAATGCAAGTCAGAAGGCTTCTAGCAAGTAGCGACTCACAGCTTGTGGTAAGTCAGGTCAAAGGAAAGTTTGCAGTCAAGGACAGTGGCATGGCTGCATATCTGAAATTGGTTCTTAACCTAGTCCCTCACTTCGAGAGATTCGAACTAGTTCAAGTCCCACACCTCTAAAATACACACGCTGATGCCCTGTCCAAATTAGCCAGCAGCAAAGATTTGGAGTCGCTATTTGTCCCAATTGAGCGCCTACCAAAGCCCTTCATATCTGGAGATGAAGAGGTACTATGGATTGAAGGCACCCTATTTTGGATGCAACCTATCGTAGCCTTCCTCAAAGATCAATCACCATCAGCCTCGAAAAGTGAGGAGAAGAAATTGAGAAGGAGGGCAACTCACTTTGTTCTCCAGGATGATGTGCTCTACAAAAGTGGTTTCGCCTCGCCACTTCTCCGATGCATGGGAGGGGAAGAAGCCATGTATATACTCAGGGAGATCCATGAGGGAGTCTGTGGTAACCACTCCGGAGGAACAGCTCTCGCGCACAAAGTACTTCGACAAGGCTACTTCTGGGCGATCCTGAAAAAGGACTTTGCCAGTTTGTCCAAAAATGTGACAAGTACCAGCGCTTCTCAAACATTCAAAGACGGCCTTTTCAGAGCCTCTCCGTGGTCACTAGCCCGTGGTCGTTCGTCAAGTGGGGCATAGACTTTATTGGCCCGCTTCCAAAAGGAAGAGAAAGCGCTATTTGTGTCATTGTTGTCATTGACTACTTCACCAAGTGGGTTGAAGCTGAACCTCTACCAAAAATCACTGAAGTGAACACTACCAAAGTTCGTATGGAAAAACGTCATTTGTAGGTTCAGCATTCCTCACTCTTTAGTGTCTGATAACAGAAGGCAATTCGACAACAAAAAGATGCGAGACTTGTGTGACGAACTCAGCATAAGGAAGGACTTCTCAACACCTCATCACCCCCAAGAAAACGGGCAGGTTGAGGCAGTGAACAAAACTATCAAGCATACCCTGAAAAAGAAGCTTGACGCATCGAAAGGGGCATGGGTCGATGAACTTTTTCATGTTGTCTGGGCCATTCGAATGATTAGCCGAATTGCAACAGGTGAAACACCCTTCTCCATAACCTACGAATCTGAAGCCATGAGTCTTGTCGAGGTGGGTGTCCCCTATCATCATCGGACACATTTCAATAAGATCAACAATGACGAAGCTCGAGTGCACGAACTTCACCTCCTTAAAGAAATGAGGGATTCTTCTCAAATAAAATTGGCTACATATCAAAGAAAGATGACCCATTATTACAACTCTAAGGTCAAAAATTGAACTCCTCGTGTGGGGGACCTCGTCCTCAGAAGGGTCTTCCAATAATCGAAGCCAACTGGGTCCGGAGTGTTTCGACTGAACTGGGAAGGTCCTTATCACATCCGCAAGGAGTCCTGACCCGACACTTATGAAATCGAAAACATTGTAGGGAAGGTGCTACCTCATCAGTGGAACATTGAACACTTGAGAAAGTACTATCAGTGACGCGTATGTTCCGATCTGATCTATATTTTGTCCAGTTTTGTAGCATCCTAAGCGATGAAACTGTCTGTGAACGATAGTTCCTATGTTATAATGCCACACTTCATTATTTATGTGGGTTAATCAATTGGTCTCAGTTCTTCTGTGCTTTATTTGGGTCAGCTCTTCTATAATCGATTGATTATTATTGGTAAGTGATGCTTAATATACTTTGCTCGACACAAATAGTTCAACATAAAAGTAAAGGGAGAAGCAACAACACTTGCAAAAATTTTAAATTTCATTAACATCGAATGGATTACAAAACGAGCCGGAGCCATTACATTTAAGATCCTAATCTATATGCCCTACTGACTCCTCTGAAGCTGCTTCAGCCACCTGTGGAGCCTCAGCAAGATCCTCCGCAACAATGTCTGGTCGGCCTCCGGTCGGCCCACCGAACTCCGCTTCCAGGGCAGATATGTCCAGTGTTGGGTTAACTTCCCTTAGGTGTTCCAGCATTGCCTAGGCATTCCACGAAGCCCAGAAGTTGGCGAAGGTGTCATAAAGGGGGTGCTCTTTGAAGTGATCGATGAAATGCTACACAGCTGACTCCCCTGCCACCTTCACCTCCTCCTTGAGGGAGCCGATCTCCTCGACCTTAGCCTTCGCCCGCTACCTTAGGTCGACTTTCTCTTTATTTGAGGCCTCCAGAGCCTCCGTCGTCAAATGATGTTGCTCACTAGAGTGATCAAGTCGCCTAGTAAAAGCTGCCACCTGAGATTTCGCTTCGTGGAGCTCCTTCCTTAGCCCCTTCACGTCGGCATTGTCCTTCCTCAAGCAGGCCTCTATGTCAGTTCGTTGACGCTCTACCTCTAAAGCCTTCGCCTCGGCAGCTTGGATAGCCTCTCCATACAGAAGGTTTGCCTCCAGCCGCTGAGCCAGATCCACGTTCTTGGCTCGGATGTCCTTCACCAAACCTTCCAGCTGTATACTGGTGTTGAGGGCTTAGGCAAGGCAGGCACTGTTCACCGTGACAAAGTCCTCTGCAGTGCATGAGGCCGTGTTATCCTTCCACGCCTCAGTCCAATACCTGTTATAGACCAGTGCCACTGCAGCAATCTCCGGAGGCAGAGCCTCCAACACATCTTTAACTAGCTCCTCATCATTTGTGCCGAAGAAGTCTGACTCCTTCTCCTGCCTTGCCCTCTTCCTGTTCGGCTGACCTGGCACTTGTGCTATCGATGTGGCCAAAATCGGGGCAGCAGTAGACATCTCGGGGAAAGGAACCACTTTCTCCCTTATCACGATCCCAATGGGGATCTTCGTTTGGCGAAGTGAGGGGGCTGGCCTGGCCACTGAAGGCCCCTTTGCTGACGGCCCGGTGGCCCTCTTACCCTTCCTCAACAAGGAAGCCCCGGGGTCTTCCTCCTCCTCCTCGCCGACCACTGGCTGGAGCTTTTTGCTCGCAGACACCAGGTCTTCCATCTATTGTTTATAGGCCGACAAGGAGGTCTTCAGGGCCCTCGCTTCGGCCATCGTCCTTTGGATTTTTCAAAGTCCGTCTTAGGGGCCTCTTCTTGTTAAAGTCATCTGCATCAATAAAGGAAAAATAGTGTTGCGACCTTGAAAAGAAGTATAACACAACTAGTTCGGGTAAACTACCTTGCGAAGCCATCAGTTCGCATTCAATGAAATGAATATTCTTCCTGATCAATTCGTGGTACGACTTCCTCTTTTGAGGAAGCTGGTACACGATGTAAATCGTATCAAACTCCTCGACGGATATCTCGCACCGAGGAAGGACACCTACAAAAAATAACAGGAATAACAATCGAACTGAAGTAATTAAAATAAGAAAAAACCTCCAGTACTCACTGAGGGTTGAATAGTTGGTGGGGATCGTGAGAGGCGCCAAGGGGTCCCCCTCCATTGTGTCCCATCTCCCGAAAGCCCAGCACCACGAGCTCTTCCAATCCTTGATGGAACTCGACAGATCAAGCAAGAATGGAGTGTGGGAACCCCATGAGGTCAGATAATACCATTCCCTGGTCCTATCACCGCCCGCTGCTACCTTAGGAATGTAAAGGGTTTGGAAAACAGGGAAAGACATCTCCACCCCAGAAGGCGCCTCCTTCCAAAGCATCTATGACTCGACCATTTGGCTCCAAGAATTTGGGTTTAACTGGGTCGGAGCTAAACCATACGACCTCAAGATGTACCTAAAGAAGGGATGGATGGTTAACCTAAGTCCCGCCCTCAGAATAGCCTCGCTAATGGCCACGCGCCCCTGCCTAGGGTAACATACCCGCTTATGTGGCTTCGGCAAAATCAAGTCCACATTGTCTGGGATCCTATACTCCTTCCTTAGCCTCTCAAGGTCGAAAGACTTCAACTTAGAAGGGTAGTTTGATGTCCCCCAGTGTATGGAAGTGTCCGCTGGACTATCAGGTCGTCTCCAAATGTTTTCCCCTCCTAATATCGCTTCGGATATTTTCGAGGAGGTCGCCAATATTTGCTGGTCCACCCTCACTATGTCCAACTCCCTCCCGGACGACCCACTACCCTCAGAAGCTATCTTCAGAATTCAAAAAATGTGAAAACTAGAGAAATACTTATTGAAACAAATGGATTGGGGTTTTCTACGGTCGGAAAATAAGAGATGGCCCTCTAAAAGTCGTCGAAAACTGGAAATGTCGTCAGAAAAAACACTTGAAGATCGCTGGAAATCACCAACAATTTAGAGAGCAAGGGATTCTCAATTTGCAAAAGTAAAAACATTCGAATGACACTAAGTCTTCTTTTTATAGGACATTCCAAATGATCTCCACCGTTGAATTCAAACGAAGTCAATCTAGGCCGTTCATCCGTTCACAAATCTGGATCATTGAAATGAAACGCCAGATTTGATCAATGCCTAGGATCTGACTGTGCCTCACACGCACGGTTAATACGCATTGCCTCGAACAGTGACAGCCGTCAACAATAAGTAGTCGCAACAGCCCTTTTTTTGGGAACAGACAGCATGCCCGACTGTCGCCTTGGAAATATGTGATAGTTGTCACATCGATTAACGTCATAAGACGCATCAGACTAGGGGAAAACCATCCCAATTCGCCTCGGATAAAGCTCTACCCCCATTTTCAAAAGCTTCGACGTAAGTGATGCGGAGTCCCGTGTAGGTCATCGCCTCGGTCGCTGCATTCCCTCAGCTTTTCCAGGCTTTAGCCATCTCCCAACGCATAGTCCCCTGTGGGTCAGCGTACCGATGGCAAATAAGCTCTTCACCCATCTTCAAAAGCTTCGATGCACCTGACGCGGAGTCCCATGTGGGTCATCGCCTCGGTCACTGCGTCCCCTCAACTTTTCCAGGCTTTAGCCATCTCCCAACACGTCGTCCCCTGTGGGTCAGCACATTGGTGGCAGATGAGCTCTTCACCTATCATCAAAAGCTTCGACGTACTTGACGCGGAGTCCCCTGTGTGTTATCACCTTGATCGCACAATCCCTCCATTTTTCTAGGTTTTAGCCATCTCCCAACGCGTCGTCTCCTGTGGGTCAACATACCGGTGGTAGATGAGCTCTTTATCCATCTTCAAAAGTTTCAGAGCCACTGACGTGAAGTCCCTGTGGGTCACCACCTCGATCGTACGGTCCCTCAGCTTTACAAGACTTTAGCCATCTCCCAACGCGTCGTCCTCGGTGGGTCAACGCATCGGTGGCAGATGAGCTCTTTACCCTACTTTATAGCTATTCGGCACGTCTGCTCACTTCATCCTCTTACATAAGCATTTCATTAGAATCCACAATACTTACTCTTAGGGCTAGCATACACAATCGGAAAAGGAAGTCTACCCATGATATGAATATTCATGCCTGAACTTGGGGGGACCACTGTTACACCCCTAACTAAACCACTTCGAAAAAACTCCCACGTGCCCATCCTCTAGCCAAACCACTTCGAACAACAGTCACGCCCACTTTTTGAAGTGACACATGTTCACCTGAAGTGGTTCCGAAGTGATGCCCACTCCTGACCACCTCAACGGCGCGCTGCAAGGTGAAGAGTAGATCCACTGAAGCAACTGAAGTGTCCCTCAACTCCGAAGCACTGGGCACTCCGAAGTACCCCCTTAGTAGATCTCTCTGCCGCCACTGTCAGAAAGATATCTGTTAGAATCTTCTCTACCTCCAAGGATCAATTGATGTGACGTCTCCATAGATCTAGCTGATGTGACATATCGATTTTATGTCAACTCAACTCAGAAGAACTAATTGTCCGCCCACTCTAGACACGGTTGATTGACGCCTATGTGCAAACGTCTCACACCGTCAGATGCATATACGTGTTCCACATCCAATGGTGCCGTACGTCTATAAATACCAAAGGTTTGACAAGAGACAAAGGCAATGAAACTCACATAACTTAGCTCTCCACACTAAGAAATAGATATTATCCCCCCCCCACTCTCTCGCATAACTTGAGCACTGTTCCGATCACCTAACGTTGACTTGATTGTCAGAGTGTATGCGGCTGTCGCCACCACCACCGGTGTTTCCGGTCGTGTGCTTCTGACCGTGCGTTGTGTACAGAGAGGATTACGTGAAGTAGCTATCCACTGGCCACGTGGAGGGTCCAATTCTCGAAGTCAACAGTTCTAAATTTGCAATTTATTTTAATTCAAAACATAATTAACAGAAACATCTCCAAACGATTCCAAATTTGATTTTTATTTTGGTAGAGAAGTTTAAAGAAATAAACTCTCCATTCCTTTAGTCAATACAATGAGTATTTGATTCTTCGGATATAATGACTACACTTTCCTACTCTAGCCATGCCTGACCTAACGTACCAAATATACCGAACCACACTATCCTGACAGCAAATGAAACAAGATGTTATTGATTTCTACTATAAGTCCATTCTCAAGTATATTCTTCTCTTTATATTAGTTGACAAATCTCTGGGAATTAATGTGATTCTTTTTCTTGTATTCAATAATCTTCTCTTACTTTTCATCCCTCAAGTAATGGATTCTACCGCTGTCAAACCCCAAGTGGTGGCTGAATCCATTTCAGCATATTATTGTCGAAGTTACCACTGATTTTTTGGAATCTACAACTTTTCAATCACGAATTTCATTCACTTTTATTAAAATCTTTGACAGACAGCCCTGTACGTGTTTATTAATCGGTTGTCCCATTTTCTGAATGTGGATCTGCTTCAGTCTTGTTTCTTCATACCCTTCTTGCACATTCCATTAACGAAAATGTAAATCATATATCCAAATAAACAAAATCAATCGAAGCAGAGAAAAAGTAATTCTAGTACATGCAGTCATGGCTCTTCCATAATAATATGGTCAAATTCCTTAAGGCCGATTCTTTATATAAATTCACATTTAAATTAGTCAGTTTAATATGTTTAAACAAATAAAAAGTAAACACATGGTGAAAAATGTCTCTCAAAAAATTTGAATCAACTCTGCCAAATATAGAATTTGGATGGAGAATTTATGTTATAGACATATCCCCATTTGAGTTTCTGGTGTAGCATGTTCTAGGGCTAATTTATCCTCCGTTCAGATTTTAATCTAAATCAAAGTCAATAATTAATTTTAACCACACAATTCATGGAATTCACAACTTGTTAACCACACATCGACTCAAAATATATTAAAAAACTAATTTTAATCATCACCAAACGGGGATTATTTTATTTCCTTTTTATTACTTTTAGCTTGTTTGAGAGAATTATAATAAGATATATGTACGAGAGTTGTGAATTTCAAAAAATGTGTCATAATAAGTGGATGGTAGCGGTGAATGAATTTGTATAATTTTAATTAATATTTG
Organism: Olea europaea var. sylvestris; assembly: GCF_002742605.1. NCBI lineage: Eukaryota > Viridiplantae > Streptophyta > Magnoliopsida > Lamiales > Oleaceae > Olea > Olea europaea. The sequence goes on from NC_036246.1 coordinate 22,607,839, forward strand.
CCTTCGACTTCAAATTTTAATGATAGTGAAAATTACACCCAACCCTACATTTAAATTTTCAACTTCAAAAATAAGATTATAACTATATTCTTTCAAAAATTATATTATATTACTCTTTAATTTAAAATATAAATAACAATTCATCATCTAACACCTAAATCCCAAACCCTAATGTATTCCCCAAGCCACCATCCCCCCCCGCCCCCCGGGTTCTCCCTCCACACTTCTAGTGGCTATTCAGTAAGTACTTTTCCTAACACACTACGTCCCTGTGATCATCCAGTAAGTAGTTGCCATTGTGTTGCTGCAGCAGTGGCACCCAACACTTCTGCGAACTCGCAGCAGTGCAGCGACACTACTATTGCTACAATAGCAATGTTGTCGACAAAGCACCATCTCAGATGCAATGCCTATAGCTAGACGCGATGTTGTTACCAAAGAACAACAGTAGTGTCGTCGGCAAAGATGGCGTGCCGCTTGTGCCCATATGCGAAATCGATACCAGAAAAAATTGGGGTTGATTTCGGGTCTTTTTGGGTGATTTCCTCCTATTTCAATCTAGTTTGCTTAGCTGGGGTTGTGATTGTTTTTTCCGTGACCATTGCCTCACCACTGCCGCCCGGCGAGTCACAGTCGAAATACCGCCACCAGAACCACTACCATCTCCGACAGTAAAACTATTATCTCAAAATCACAGCCAAACACCACCACCATCAGCTTGCCACTCCACAACCACAAACCCCCCTCTCCCCACAAAAATAAATAATGTGTAACCTAAGAATACCGAAAAATTATTGGTGACTAATTAATTAGATATTTTGTGACCATAAAATAAGTTGTGACTTGTAAAATTTTTGATTTATGACCGTGAAATAATTCTCACCTATAATTTTTTTTATGGTGAGCAAGAATTAATTTGTTGACCAAGAAATAAATCGATTAATTCGATAATTTGTGATCATATTGTATAGAATTGTGACATTAATATATTTAATTAATAAAATATATGTTTAATTAATTATTTTATAAATAAAATGTAATAGAATTTGATTGTTGAAGTTTTAAACATTGTTTCTTAATTTTGAAATGTGACACACTTACTCTCTTATGTATGAATTCTTCCCTTAATGATATTGTAATTTTAGCTGAAAATTTATTTTTATTTTATGATTGTTAAAGTTAGAATATAATCGATCTCCTTTCAATTGTGGACGGGAGATTAGAACTGTTAGTTAGAATCAATTATATAAGTTTTTTGCTTGTATATTTTATTATTTATTCACTTGTTATAGCTTTGAAATTTCTTGGTTTTTTGTTGAATGAAATTATAGAACTTTGATTTTCCCAATTCTTAATATTGACATTCTCAGGAATCAACAATTTTATCGTTCAATATTAGTGCGTGAATTAACGAATAATTACTTTCTAAATTCAAGACATTTTTTGTGAATCAATGTAATTCTTGAATAGGTCCCCGAGTATTGTTTCGATTGTCGGCATGTTAGACATCAAAAGGTCCTCGAGCTGTGGTGAGAAGGGGCTAGGAAGCCTTCAGTGATGGTAGCGCATGGCAGTACGATCAATTGGGCGGCAAATGGAGAAACCCTAAGAGTTGATCGTGGCGGAAACCATAATCGTGTGCCCTTAATTGATAGAGATTTGAACAAATCTAAGCAGGATTGGAGGAGAATTGATAAGGAATGGGTTGCACAACTTGTAAATGATTCTACTAGGACGATTTTTAACATATTTTTAATTTGACAAAATTTCAAACCTAAATCAAACTATTTGAGCACAAAAACCAAGTCAAAATCGTGATTCTGTCACCATTTGATTTATGGAATAACGAAATATTGAAAGTGGACGATACACTTAAAATTGAAAGCAATATTTAATGTGATTTGAACCGTCATTATTTGATTTATGAAATAACAAAAATCTATTTTTCGAAACTTTTTAGTTGGACATTATGTGTGTCAACAAAAAATTAATGTCTAAATAAATACCACATGAAAAATGAAAGAATGGGACATGAATGGACACTTATGTAACAATGGGGACTAGTGGAGGAATTTACCCAAACAAAAACTCCTCCCTTTTTCCTTTGAGGTAGGGACGAAAACTTTTGTAAAATGGTTTATTTCAATATCGATCACTAGACTTTATTAAAAATTTAAAATGGTTATTGAAGTAATTTTTTTTTACATTTATAGTCACTGTGGCTTCTATCGATTATACTACTGGTCTCTACTGTAGTTTAACATAGACAAAACCAGCACTGCTAGTTACTGTTTGTGCCTACGTTAGAAATTAAAAGCAAGGTGCAGGATTTTAACCAGCTTTCGCTATGATGAAATTAAACCTTTTTATAATAATTTTTTTGGAGATAATTTCTTAAAATAATTAGAGAATATATAATGAAATTAGTCAATTGTACGCCCAAAATCTTTGTACTCATCTGTACAGTATGCTGTATCATTTGTACTCTGTCTTCTCAACAGCAAATAGCTAGGGCTTCACGGACGGATCCACCAACAAATCAGAATAGGAAATCCCAAATCTGCAAAATTTCGCATTTGATCATCGGATCTGAATCGAAGAATCCGTTTTTGCTCTCTATCCTCTTTCAATAATTATGTCGATCGTATAATCATCGTATTCTTTTAATATCTGTCATTTTTTATTTTAATTATTTAATAATATTACTCAAATTATCATAAATTATTAGATTGGATTTGACTATAATTTTTTTTCCTGCTCTTTTTTCTTCATTTTTTTTTTTTTGACAAAGAAATTTTTTATGGATGCCTAAATTTGATACGCCATGAGGAAGAAACTGGATACTCGTTTCCCAGCTGTAAGTTTTTCTACTCTCTTTTTTAGTTTGTCGCGTTGTTCATGCATAATCGTGAACTACGAATGAAGTTTAATTTTTAAATTATGCGTGTTGTTCAATCTTAATGTTTTTATGCGATCTGGGTTGTTTCTTATTTATTAATTATTTTTCTGAAATTTTTATTTTTTGAAATACAAGTTGTAGGACGTTTCAAAAGGTATAATTTTGTATTTTTCCCATTTGTGATTTTTAAGCTTTAATTACTTCGTGTAAAGTGAAAATATGGAATCTCATTTAGTTTTTCAACCACGTTTCTAAGCTATATTTAGTCCATAATTAGTGTTCAGTTTTTGAAGCAGGATGTACCGCTCGCAAATATTATTCTGTGTGCTTCATTTATTTTGCCTTGTTTTTCCATGAAGATCATATTTTTTCTGCCAAAACTTGATACAACTTTTGAAGTCTGAATCCTTATTTTAACTTGTGTTTGTTCCTTTTTCTGCCAAAACTAGAAAATTTGTTGTTTATTGATTCCTATGTCCTATATGGCCTCTAGCACATCCTCATGTCAATGATGTCCGGATTTAAAACCTAAAAATTCCTAATATCTCCTATTCTCTAGTTTTTCTCTCCCACACCTGTATCTTGAACTGTTACCCCTACCACATACAAAGAGAGGAAACTATGAATAAGCAGATACGTCGATGAATGTTTACATTGAATCTGTGGACACATGGATTGGTAATGCATTACTCCTTACATCCTTAGTTATTTCACCACAAAGTTTTAGAAATGAGAGAAATGCTTGCCAACTCTTTGCAGCTTCTATCAGTATTGAAATCACCCATTTAACTGATC
>NC_036246.1:22617866-22650582 GCF_002742605.1 Olea europaea var. sylvestris
TTGTACTTTTAGTGCATTTGACGCATGCTGTGATTGCCAGGTCTATCTCAGAAGACTCTTCTATTTCATTGTTCTACCATAATTAACAATCAAGAATTCTACTATATAAATGTTGAAGTGTGTGTATATATATCACTTGTGGAATGTTTATCCTGTTTGGTTTAGCTAAACATGGGCGTAGCATGTTAAACTAGATACTTGTCTATATCGTGCTATCAATTATCACCTACTAAGCACTAGGCAATGGATTAAATCTACTAGAATGGTTAATACTATGAAGTTAATTCAATTGCATAAAGTCCATTTTTTATTGGCATTTCGTGAGCCAAGGAAAATGTCACATTGTGAATCCTTGGGCACAAGCATCAATGACAGGGTATAACACTATATTGACTACGCTTTTACCTTATTTATTTTTATTTTTTTGCTAGCTAGTATCATTGCTTTTTATATTTCATTCGCAGTGTATTTCTTATTTTCTTTGCTTCATACCTGTTCTGGATTTTAAGCAGAACTGCAATCCAGCTTCCTAAAAAATTGTTCATCAATGAAAATGCAGAACTTTCAACATTGTTTTGAACATATATTACATTGATTTAGTAGCTGCATAACCGGTAACCGGAAAGTTGCAGTGTGTAAAATGAAAGTTGCTTCTTATCTATTCTCAAGTACAGAAGTATGATATTTACTTTTCATGAGGTTTTACAAACTCCGAACTACATATAATTTGGAAGTGTTTGTGATACCAAATTAAACATTCAAACAAGGTTGTCCCAACACCCAAATGAAATTTCAACATCAGCTCACGATCTCCCAAGACCAACCAAAATTCATTCTCGTTAAACGAATTCTAAAATTGCTCTTCTTCGCAAATTCAACAAATTACATGTCAACAGCCACACGTTTGTACAATTCTGCCGGTAATCTAGGGGTAGGTACAGCCTGCAATGAAGTCCTCATGTAGGTGACCAGACCAGGGCTCTCTCCCATATCAATCTCTTCTGCAGTCATCCCACTAGGGGGAGCCCAATGGAAATGGTGCAAGAGGTGGCCTAACATGGATGCAACCAAATTGATGCCCAATTGTGCACCAGGACATACCCTTCTTCCAGCACCAAATGGCAGAAGTCGAAAATCGTGTCCCTTCATATCAACATCGTCCTCAAGAAACCTCTCTGGTCGGAATTCTGAAGGGTTCTTCCACACAGCTGGGTCTCGTGCTACTGCCCAAACATTGACGTGCACGTTTGATCCCTTGGGGATATCATAACCACCAATCTTGACATTGGCATTGGCACGATGAGGAAGCATGAGAGGAGTTGGAGGGTGCAATCTAAGGGATTCCTTAGCCACACTCATAAGGTAGGGAAGGTTTGAGAAGTCCAGTTCAGTCATCACACGTTCATATCCAATCACACGATCTAGCTCTTCTTGAGCCTTTTGTTGAACCCTTGGATTCTTGATCAACTCTGCCATACCCCATTCAACAGATATTGCAGTTGTGTCCATTCCTGCAGTAATCATGTCCTGTAAATTTTCAAACATAGACTTGTCAGTTTGAAGCTCCATTTCTTTCTTCTCTCATACTAAGATGGCAATATAAGGATGCTGTTCCTCTTTTATTATTATTGTTGTCGTTGTTAGCAACGCACCAGTCTCTACAATTTTATAATACCACAGAACTGGCAAAGCTAAGCAAGGGATCTGCTTTATAGCTCAGGATGTAAGCAAAAAGCAAAGCAACTCATAGAAATTGCTTCATCTCCAGAAGCTTTATTAACACTGCTGAAGGCATGCCAGTCTATCAAATGGCAGTTTTCATTATAAATAGCACGATTACCTTACCCAATTGCCCACAGATGTAATCAATTGATACCATCATGTTAAAATTGTAGTTTGATGATATTAGTAATTGGCTTACCCAGAGGAGACCAATGATGGTGTCCTCACTAAGGTCATATTTCTCTTGAAGTGTCAACAATGCATCAAAAAAGTGTTGTTTGGTGGCCCCACTCTTTTGGCGAGCAAGGGTGTGCTCTTCCATTATAGCTCGTGTGAGACGATCCCTACGAGCTCCATGCTTGGCGAATGCCTCTTCGTCAAGTGGGAACATCCAACGCAACCATGGGATGTGCTCAGCCATGGCAAGAGATGCGCCGAGTTTTAATCCATTTGCAACAATGGCCTTAAATTCTTGTCCTTGCTCATTTATTATACCTTCAGAATTCTCAAATCGCTTTCCAAATGCAAGTCTCGTTATGTTGTTGAATGCCACAGCTCCTAGATATTTCTTCACTAGTAGGCTCTTTCCCAAGTTACCTGTATAATTATGATTGCAGGCGAATTTCAGATGCCTTTCAACAGAGAATAAACTAGGAAGCGGCATAAGAAAAACTAGTAAATGCATGACATGAATGGCATAAGGCGACGAAGTCAATGTTTAATTTGGATACAGTCTAGCCCACAATTTTTTAAGATGTGCGTACCCCGGACAACATTTAATTCCGCACAAGGATGCAACAGGCAAAGCTCGGTAAGGTCTATACAGTAATTATAAATCAAGCTCAGAGTTAAACACATCCCACAACATTTCAATTCTATTAGCCACAGCTCGCAATCACATGATAGACATAGATTCAGCTAAGTTAGCCACAATATTGACACAACATGCAAAGGAAAATTTAAAATCCATACTGTACCCAATGGACAATACATTGAACAATATTTTAACTTCTTTTTCTTAACACGTTTAGTGCTATCAAGTCTCTTCTACCAAATGCGCATCAATTCATATTTTATTACACGTTATTTGGTTTACCTACCAACAGGGGTGGAGCTAGGGGCTTAATTTTCAAATTGCGGTGAGCGAAAGTTTTTCTTGGCCGTGCTATAAATAATTTTTATTTTTTTCACATTCAATTATATGGGGCCCACCAACTGATGGAGAGATGAAAAGAGAGTGGAGCTTTAGATGTTCACCAACTTGGATATTGACAACTATAAGTCGCACCTAATTCCAAACCAACAATTGAAGCTGTAAAGCGTAGCTAGTACAATTTGATCATATGAACTGTATACAGTTCATCAAATCGAGTCTAAACTGATATTCTGTTGTTCATATAAACGAAAACAGAAGTGCTAAATTCGGAGATTTCTTTACACACACCAATGGAGGTATTGATCACATTCGAAATGCACAACATAATTTCTCTAATGCTATAAGTAGAAGAAGATAATAAGTAAATTAAATAAATATACCGAAAAATTGTTAAAATAAAAATCAAATATTGAATACTAACAAAGACATACCAGGATTAGTGCAATCCTTATATATAGACTCCACCATAGCCGAGACCTCATCTTCTCGAATAGGCCTCAATGCCTCAATCCTTTTAGGAGAAAACAATTCAAGTGTACAAACTTTCCTAACTTTAACATAGTGTGGTCCATAATCCGCCCAAATCAGATCCTGTCCATCTCTGCTAAATTTAGCCGCTGACCTGCTTCTATGCCTGTCCGCCAACTGCTGGTCGTGCTCTTTCAACACTTCCTTGGCCAATTCTGTGTTGGAAACTATAACATTCAGAGTCGATCCAAACCAGACGGATATGATTGGGCCATAGGTTTGTGCCCACTCGTAGAAACAGCGGAATCTCACCGGCTTTATGTCGTAGAGGTTTCCGACCACCGGCCACGGCCGTGGTCCTGGCGGCAGGCGGAATCGGAGCTTTTGGTAGAGCTGGTAGGCGAGTAAGAGGAGCGTGAAAGTGATAAGGAATATAGAGAGAGACATGGTGGTTGGGGGGGTGGTGGAAGAATGAGAAGTGGTGGGAAGAATAACATTTTTATATACAGGGATGGAAAGTAGGTGGGTATTGGGGGAGTTGGTGAAGGGTACTTTTGTCTTTTTAGCAAGTTATGTTTAGCTAAGCTTAAAGATTTATTTATAATTATAAGCAAATTTCTTTAGTTGGGTAAGGTCAAATTTTACAAATAAAGGATTGATGATTGATGGAGTTGGTGGGTGAGTGGGAGGCCCACTTGGGTTGGTGAGGGTTGGTTAAAGACAAAGACTTCTTCAATAATGGTCTATTTCGAAACAACACTATTTTATGGATTGGTTCAACTATGAAATGTTAGAGAACTCGATATACATACACACACATGTTGAATTATAACTCAAATTTTTTTTTTTTAAAATAATATATATATATATATATATATATATAATAATAATAATAATAATAATAATAATTTGTAACCGTAATACAAAATAAAATTTGATTTAATAATCTCTTTGAATGACAAGTCTAATCGCATAAGTTAACAAATATGGATCTTCTGTATGACGCGTCGAAAAACAATTTTATACGTTAATGACAGGTGTCCTTAACTTTTAAATTTTTTTTTAATTTTTAAGACAAAAATTGGGTATACGAGTTGTATAATTCATTCATTCGTTGATGACGTGATAGAGAGGTTTGTCTATTTTCATTGAAAAGAATACATGATCTCATTCGGTAGAACCTCTGATAAAGCATTGCTCATGCTCTTATAGGTTGATTGGATTGTTCTATTGAATGGTTTATTATTCACCTCAGTGGCATCTAAATATTTATAAACATCCAGAAACTTCTCTAATAATAATAATAGTGAATCGAAGATTTGGCCACATGTGTATCAGCTAGTATTCTTGCCAAAAAAAAGTTAGCCCTTGTTTTATAATCAAGAGAGAGTTTTTTTTTTTTTTAAAGAGAAAAATGAGTTTTAGAATAATAAATTTTTTTCTTGAGAATGACTAATCAAAAAGAAAGAAAAAGTTTTTTGAGGAAAAAAAAAATTTAATGGTTGTCAAGTAGTAACTCAGTGTTTTTCAACTAAAAGTTATGTTTACTTTTTATAAATAGCATGTTCGAAAATGAAGGGGTAATTTTAAAAATGGGCTGATCAAACAATTAAAATTCCACTTTAACTTGTTTGTTTGTTAATATTATCACAATGGCATATTGAATAATAAAAGATAAAAATACCCTTAAGTACATTATACAATTACAAAAGATGATTTTGTTTAAAAGAAATTACTTACATTTTAGTTAACAATTAAAAATCAAACACTTCCTATTTAAAACATTAAAATTAGCAAACTTTTCTTATCTATTTACTCCAACACGGATAAAAACACCCTCATCTTTCATTTGTTTCAACCTTAAAAACTGAAAAATTTATCAAATGAGGTAGCCGAAATTTTTTTATATCAATCTCGTTGGATTGGTAAGTATAAAATACGCACATTTATTTTTTTTGGCTAAATTATTTTATGTTTTAATCGATAAATTTTATTTCGACATATAATATTAATGTAGATAATTGTTTAATAGATCTGTGAAAAATTCAAACATTTGACTAGAAAAATTCATCTGCATATACGAAAAAATTCATTTGTACGTTGGTGGCGTAATCGGCCACCGCCAGCTAAAGGTCGACCGTTTTTCAAATTTTTTTGTTATATTTTTTTTGCCATTTTTTTTTGTCGTTGATATTTTTCTTGCAATAAAAAATTTCGTTTCGTTATGCAGATATGGTTGTAGTCTCAGTATGTTACTTTGGTGATTTTGAATTGAATGAAAGAGATCGATGGGTATGGAAATGGACGAACGATAGACGTAGTTGTATCCCGATTCCCATAACATTAAGTACATCATATGCAGAACTCTATAATGTTTTACAGAACAAGTTGAGTGTCGATCTCTCTCAGTACGACATGTAATTGAAATTTAAATTTAGCAAGCATGATATTCCGATTCTACCTATGACAATTTCTTCTAATACCGAAGTGAATTATCTGTTTGAATTGAATAATAAGCACACGACTCCTCTTTGCGTGACTTTAATGATGAAGGATGTCATCGAAAGTGAACAAGTAGACTCAGATGGAGGAGATCACAAAGCTAATGATTTTTTAGATATGGTCCAGATAGCTCGTGAAGATGATGTAGTTATTTCAGAGACAGTTACACACAAAATTACCTCCATAGTTCACGACAACAAGTGTGAAAATGCAAATACTTTTACAAATGAGGATTTGATCGCTTTATCCTGGCAGAGACATGAGCAGGGTGGGACCTCAGGGGCTGTATCGAGTGGACCGTCCTCTAACTCATCACGTGTGGTTCCCAATAGTGATCATTTGTATGTCGAGCAACTATTTGAAACGAAAAACGATTTGCAAGAAGTTGTGCACCTAATTGCATTGAAATACAACTTTGAGTTCGAAGTTCAAAAATTGAACAAGTCGTTGTTGATGATCGCCTACGTAGACGACAATTGTTGTTGACGTTTGCGAGCGACGAAGATGAACACGAATAAGTGCTTTGTTGTTCACAAGTATACACGAGAACATACTTGTAAAGTAGAAATACGTCTAAATGATCACAGGCAAGCCCGAACTTGGTTTATTGGTCGACAAATAATGCACAAGTATCAGGATCTATGTACAATCTACAGACCATCGGACATCCTTAACGACGTCCGTCGGGAGTTCGGAATAGTTTTGAGCTACTAAAAGGCCTAGAAGGTTAAAGAATTCGCGTTTGAGGATTTAATGGGCTCTGTAGAGGAAAGTTATGCTAAATTAGTTAGGTATTGTCATAATATGGAGAAAACTAATTCTGTCTCGCCATTTTTATTGAGACAGAGGGTGAGAATTACTTCAAATTCTTCTTCGTGGCTCTTGGACAATGCATTCGGGGATTTCAAAATGTTATATGCTCCCTAATTCTAGTTTATGATACGACACTGAAATCTAAATATCAATGCAAGTTAATTATTGCTACATGTCAAGATGCCAACATCCAAATTTACCCTCATGTATTCGATATAATCGATAGTGAAAATGATCTGTCGATACAGTGGTTGTTCACAAACTTGAGGGAAGTAATCGGGAAAGTCAAGGATCTTGCATTTGTAACAGATCGAGAACCTCTTTAATAAATGGTATCGCTAAAAATTTTCCCGATACACATCATGGATATTACATGTACCATATATAAGGTAACTTGAAAATCAAGTATCGAGGCAAAGGTATCGTTTCATTGTTCAGGAGAGTGGCTGAAGCTCACAGTGTTGAAGAGTGTAATAAGTTACTGGTTGAAATAGGAAGTAAATCATTCGATACATGAGATTATCTAAGGAAAATGTGGATTGAATATTGGGCGCACTCGTATTTTTCAGGACGTCGACACAACATGATGACGTCAAACAACACGAAGTCTCTCAATGTATTATTCAAAAAGGATCGAGAATTACCTATCTTTGCATTGATTGAGAGTTGCAACAATGGTTTCACGATTGACGTACGAAATCACAGAATTGCACCAGCGTGCTAGCTCGACGCAAGATGAAAGGCTATTCAAGGTTGCAAAACTTGCGAGACAGTTGAATGTCAAACCACTGGACGAGTCCCGCTTCTCTGTGGAATGTACACGTAATACGACATATATGGTGAACTTGACCAATGACACATGCACTTGTAAAAAATTTTAGTTACAGAGTTTTCCATGTGAGCATGCAGTCGTGGTGGGTATGTACGAGGATTTGTAGCAAGAACATTGTGCTCTCATTATTACATGGCTGATTATTGGAGAGCTACGTATACTGATACAATATTTCCTCTGTCAAACAAAGCCAAGTGGAAAGTTCCCGATCATATTCACCCACTCAATACAATGTCGTCACCTTTCGTTGAACCGCGTAATCCTGGACGTCCAAGTACGTCTAGAATACCATATACCGAGAAATTTCCTCGACAACATAGGTGCAGCAGGTGCAAATCAATATGGCATACTCCCCAATATTGTACAAGTTATGTTCCCCTAAATAACAATTAGACCATTTGTAATGTTGTCGATTTGAAATAAACAGTATTTTACATTTATTTTACGATATTTCAAACTACGTTGTAATTTAATAAGTAATTGTTTCATATGATAAAAAATTCAATGTATAAAGAATAATAATTTCGAAAATTGTACATAAATTACAAAGAATAATTACAAATAATATAAATTACAAAAAATTCAAAGAATATTTACAAAATAATTACAAACAAAGAATTATTAAGAATAATTACAATAAATTTATGGATCACCATTAAATTCGTATAAGTCATACGCTAACTCATTTCGTCGATTCTGTATTTATAATTGGTTGATTCTATCAACCTTATGTGCTGATCTCTAGTGTTATAAATTCAATCGGGCAGGCATACAGATCGTCGAAATAATGACCCTGACTATGTGCGGAAGATCCACGAGGACGGTCTCTGAACGGGGAGGAGGTGATGCCCGATCAACTGGATCACGCTCCTGCACAAACAACATTACAAATTATTAGTTTAATCAGTAATTGTTATTTCATACAAAATAGTAATCAATAATTGACTTCTCCAGTCTCGATCGTGGATCGAATCGGACATCTGGTCGTCTTGGGTGCGTAAAATGACTAATTCACCCATAAGACCCTGAGCCTCCTCTATCGACGACGTCAAATCAGTTATTACTTCAAGCTGACATAATTATATTTTAAATCATTAACAATTATGTAATGAGATTTTAAACTATGTACAATATAAATCACAAATATATAATACTCACATAAGGGCCGTCGAGGAGAGCCGATAATTCTTTCCCAGTGGGGACATCCCTCCTCTCGAAATGTTCACCAATGATGCATTTGAGGGAAGTGTGTCTCCCCTCGCCTCACAAAGTGGGTGCTCAATAGGGGGATAGTCTCATACGCTCAAATCTGTAACAAATAAATTATTACATCCAAATTTAGTAGAAAAAATATTTTAATATTGCTCATATTAATAATTTACATACACTGCCAGGGGCAATCCATAAGTGTTGTACTCACGCACGGGCCCCTTGGGCTTCGAGTACATTCTAGTGAAGACGTGTACGATGTTTTCGAAACATCACTGACCCCAGAATAGTTGTTGAAGAAATCAATGTCGTCGATGATCTCCAGGTGGAACAGGTTGATCACAATCTTCTTGTGGTGACACTGTACCACACTCTCAAGGATGTAGATCAAACCTAATTTCAGTCTGTCTAATATCTGGTCACGCCTCCTGATTGCATCGATCAGCTGGGGCAGAATCATCCTACCTTGTCCGGGGAAGTAAGCATCCTGTAGCCTATTTCTCCTCTGAGTCCTGTCATTAGCTACGTCATCACCCGTAATCTTCAGTCTAGTAATCAGGGCAAACTCGAACATGGAGATATTGACGACTTTGCCCCCGAGGTCGAAGTAGAGCCACTGAACTCAGCAACCGACATAGAAGAGCATCGATGATCTGACCCGAATACTGCACGTCTCTCAACTGGTACAGAGGCCATAGAAAGAACTGGCTACTGTTACACGTAGCTTTACCTAACATCCGTCTCAACTCTGCGTCTAGATAATAATTCATCCTGCAAAAATTCAAACAGAATATTATAACATTGTAGGAGAGATAATGAAAAAAAAAGGGCATAATAACAGAAAATTACGTGGACCGAATCATAACTACCATACGCAAGATGTAGAATAATTTGAAAGATTATTCTATAATATTATCTATAATATAAAATATTTTTTTTCATTTTTTTTAAATTGGTCAAGGGTCAATGTGAAAATAGGGGTTAGTCAAAGAGTCATGCCCACTTATTTCCTCCAAAAAAGAATTACTTTGAAGTTAAAAAGTACTTTTTAATTATTTTTCTTTCATTTCTAATCCGAGCATACGTTGGTAGTAAAACCCAAGGGAAAATGAGTTGGGAAGGCTGCCTTTCAATTGGTTTTTGTTCAAAATGCCTTTGACCAGATTTTTGAAAATAATATAAAATATAAATATTTAAATATTTGAAAAGACAATTATAACCTTCCAATTTCTCCCCAAACTAAAGAATAAAGGACCCAATTCATTCCCAAATTAGAGTTCTCAAGAATCAAATCTCTCTGTCTTTTTCCATTTCTAAGGCTCTCCCGTCGATCTCTCTCTATCTCCATTTTCTAAACTTTGAAACTCGTCGGAACACCTTCAGGTAACGTCTCTCACGCGGTTGAATTTGTATTATATTTGTTTCTCCACCCGCGATTTTGTAGTAGAAGTTTGTTTCCCCACCCTCTTCTCAAATTTAGGAAGCCACATAATATATGAAGAGCTCTTCTGTATTATATATGGAATGGTCTTTACGGTTCCTGTAGCCAAAACTTTTGATCGACTTATCTACATTATGATAGTTTTATGGCATAGAATTGACAATATTCGGTCTAAGGTGTGCTTGTAAGGGTTATATTTTGATTTCCTCTTTTTCTAAAAGAGAAAAGTCATAATGTTTTGTCAAAAGAAAAAAAAATTATGGTTCTATTTCCCATTGTTTTAATGTTTCTTTTCATCTGCATTATTATGATTCACCTAAGCACATGGCAATCAGTACTTTATAATTTATAAGCTGATTAGATTAAAAGTCTCACATATTTGATTTCCTATTGGTAGATTCGCTTCTGCATTTGTTTGCTACATATTAATATTGTAGTTTCTTGAAAAATTTAATGTTGATGATTGCTACATATCTGTGATTTGCAAGGCTAAAGCTAACTGTTTCTTTCTTGCAAATGAAAAGTTTGAACTTCTCAATTTCAGTTTTATCTTGATAGTTTAAAGTTTGATTTGTTTCCAGCCTCTACTTGTAGAAGAGATCATTCTTGATTCTTTAATAGCATCATCCATGAACTCTTTTACGAGTTTTGGATTAATGGTTATTTTGTTTCCATCATTCTTTGATTTCTTATTCTTGCTTGGGTTATTGGTTATTCCTTCGACATTTAACTCTTTTTCTTCAAGTCCAAAGCCATCTCTTCTCATTCTCCTTCAAAATGCATTGAGTTCTTCTCATTCTTCTAGGAAAGATAAAATAATTTCTAGAAAGTTTACCAAATGTTTAAAAGAAAAAATGACTTCGTTATGTTAGGTTTAAATGATTTAGAAAATGAAAAATGCTGAATTTGTAAACAAATTACTATACTAAGGTGAGACATTTAACTATGAAGCCACCGCGTGTACAATTTATAATACATTGTACTTACAAGTTTTCTAAAGTACATCAGGTAAGAACACCTAACAAGTGAATATCAAAGAAAATATATTTTCTTGTTAGCAATGGTTATACCTGCTCTTAAATTTCATATTCTGCAAAAAAATTTAGAACTAGGTAACTTGTTTTAATATTTCTAGTTTTTATATTTGTTATTATGTGCTTCACTACCATTAGTTCTAATATTAGTACATATTTTATAATTTGTAGTGCTATGAAAAAGATTCTTCAAGTTGATGCTACGATTACGACGAGATGTAGATTGCAAATAGTGCGAGATGTGTATGAGAAGCTCGATAAAAATTACAAAAATAAGCTTAGTGAGAGCTGCTTCGGATCTCTCTTTAGGTTGAAGGACATAAAGTTGGCTTTGCAAGTTATACATCAATTATTATTGCGAAAGATAAGGACCAACAAAAAAGAAGTTTGGTTTAAGATAGGAGAGAAAAATGCAAAATTTGGGTTGGAAGAATTTATTTTAGTTACGGGCTTAAATGCGGGTGATGATAATGATGTACATAAGACCTTTAGGGAAGAGTGTCGGATCGTGAAAGAGTATTTTAAGAAAATTGGGAGGAAGATAACGAATGGAGATGCTTACAATGCATTTGTAAATTGCAAGAAAAGAAAGAGCGATAAGTATAAGTTAGGATTGATCGTAATCTTGGCGTACATCTTATAGGCCACGGAGGAGAATACATACATCGATTTATGGTGGCTAGACTTGGTGGACGATCTAGATAGATTCGAGACATATCCATGGGGAAATTTTTCAATTGAATACACGATCAGTATATTTAAACGTGAAATGGGAGATAAATTGAAAAGTTCGGACATCGGAGGCGAATCAAATTGTCGATATTCATTGCACAGCTTTCCCCTCGCTATAATGGTATGAACAAGCAATACACTTGACTCGTATTTTATATATATATATATATTTGTGTTGTGAGATAATATAAATGTTTGTTTTGCAATAGATTTGGGCATTCGAAGCGATCCCAACTTTGGGAATGAAGTTTGGTACGAAATATCCAGATGTAATACCAAGAATGGTTGCTTGGGAAATGCCAAATAGGTTAATGTCTGCTGCCATTGATAACGTGTTGAATTCAAAGGAGGTAAAATTGTTTTTATTTTTTAAATTTAATGGGAACAAATTGTGGAATTAGCTTCGTAAATGACTAATGACTTGCACCTTTTAATATTTGCAGTTGGAGGTTAATTCCACATTGATTCCCACCGAAGTTGAACTCGAAGAGGCCTATTGAAAAGAGTTGAGACCAATTGTGGAAGAAGATAAGAGTGTTTCACATCATTCCGAAGGAGACGAGGCTAAGCATGATGCCGAGTCACAACATGCATACCACGAAGAGTCTCCTAGAGCAGCTCAACCACCACAGCGTGGTTTTGAGATCAACATAGCGAATTTATCGAGAACAGAAATGGAAAAACTTGAGGAAAGGCTGCAAACAGTCATATCAACTCAACTCGATCGGATGGAGAAAAAGGTTGACAAGTTAGTTGAATTGGTTGTGGCGGTTCGGTTCCATCCAGCGACTAGTACATTTGATGGTGTCACTAGTGTCACAGCTTATGTATCAGAAAATGAACCGAAGGATAGGTTGGAAAAGGAGGTTGGGTTTGATGATGTGACACATGTGCATGCTACTGAAAGAAAGGTAGATCTGCCTGAAGAGGATTCAAAGTTAGAGGAGGAGGAGGTTAGAGGAAAAAATATAGGACGGAATGAGTTGGAAACTGAGCCTGGATTTGATGATGTGAGAGATGTGCCTGCTGTTGAAACAAATGGCGCGTGAGGAAGACCCAAAGTTAGAAAAGGAGGTTAGAGGCAAAAATATAGGAGAGAAGGACTTGGACAATAAAGCTGGATCTGGGAATTAAATAGATGAGCAAGAAAATGAAAGAAATGGTCAAAGAGAGTGTTGGAAAAGAAATAATAATACAGGAGGAGCATCCCGACGTGGAGAAAGGGATCGCTGATTTTGTGACGCCTGAAAAGCATGATGTAGATACAAATGAAACCACGCAAGGTATGTAAAATTGAATTCAATGTTCAGTCTTACATCTTTATATCCTAATGAAACAAATTTTCCACTTCTAATTGTTGTTATTTGCAACATATATGTGACATTGTAGAAATTGATGAGGCAGGATGCGATCCATTGGACGGACGAGGGTATCGTCGAAAGAGAAAAGCACGCTTATTGTGTTTTCCATACACAAACTCGATGAAGAGGAGAAAGTTGTCGAACATCAATGTATACGATCCTTGTCAAGAAGTAGATCCCGTCAAGGTTGAGGCTTTTTGCAAATGGATGGAAACTACAGTTTCGTGGTAAATTATTACATATAGTTGCAAGTACATGTGAAAGTAATGACAGTATTATCTAAATATAACTTCGTGTTGATTTTGTTGTATGCACAGCCAAATTATACCGTTGCAATTTTATGATGTTCAAGTAAAAAGTTTGATGGATCTTTTGAATGGGGATGGTTGGATTAATTACAGTGTAAGTAATCCAACTTTAATGATTTTACGATAATGTCACAAAAGGATTCAGTTTGAATTGATTAGCTTATTTTTGTAGATTATGAACAAAGCCCTATATCATACACGAAAAAGGGCTTCCAAATTTTTCAATCTGTTCCGGCAAAACTGTTGCATATTGGATACTTATTTCTATCAATTTGTTGTCAATGCATATGGCTAGTTACAGTCCAGAAAAGAGTTCAAATGTAGCAAGAGTCTAATTAATTATGTGAGAGGGGCTACTCCAAAACTCAATAAACTTTGGAAGGACTGTAGATATTTGTATCTTCCTTATTGGACCCACGACCATTGGTTTGCAGTTCAAGTCGACATGGAGGAACAAGCCATTTTTATGTTTGATAGTCTGAAGGGTCACATTCGCCGGGCAACATTGGAAGCTTACTTTTTACCTCTACAGATCGTTATTCCATTGATAATAAAATCTCATGTCAACGGTGAAAGCAAATATAGTACGGAGAACTTCAAATTTGTGAACGTGAAAGATATTCCCCAACAATTGAACATGTAAGAATGACTAATTTCATAATTAGTAGTAACATTATCTTCAGTGTTGAAAATTTATACAAAAATTTTACAATTTTTTGTAGATTTGATTGTGGAATATTTGCTATCAAATACATAGAATTTCTGCAAGCGAATATGGACGTAAATAGAATTCAATCGAATTACGTACCAGTATGGAGAAAGAAACTGGTTGCAGAGTTGTTGGCTTGGAATTTCGAGCCGTAGATTGTGCTTTGCTCGTATTTTTTATAACATTATGTAATGATTTGGTTATTTTGGCTTTGGAGTAGCAGCTATTTTGGAGTTTGAATACAATTTCAATGTACATATTTTACATTATCTTCTATAACTTTAAATTTTAGATATTGTCCATGTCAGGTTGTTGAGTTTTACATGTACAAGCTGACATATTTTTTATTGCCTTCCATTGTCATGTCGTTGCAGTGTAAGATGCACACTACTTTCCTTATTTTTGGAACGATGTAGATCTCGTTATGATCAGACATAACGACGTCGAAGTCATTTAAGTTAAAATTGATACTAAAATAATTTAGAACTCGTTCCTGAGACACAAAACTACATGCATATCGTTTCAATATTAAATACACACTACTTCCTTGATTTGCATTACGACTTACAACTCGTTATGACTACACATAACAACTTTAAAGTCGTTTCAGTTAAAATTGATACTAAAACGATTTAGAACTCATTCCTGAGACACAAAACGACGTGCATATCGTTTCAATGTTAAATACCACTGCTTCCCTGGTTTACGTAATGACTTAGAACTCGTTATGACCATTTATAATGACTTCGAAGTCGTTTCAGTTAAAATTGATATTAAAACGATTTAAAACTCATTCTTGATACACAGAACGACATACATATCGTTTCAATGTTAAACACACACTGCTTCTTTGAATTGGTAACGACTTAGAACTTGTTATGACCACATATAACGACGTCAAAGTTGTTTTAGCTAAAATTGATACTAAAATGATACCTAACCCGTTCGTGCGACACAAAATGACGTTTATATCATTTCAATTTTAAATACACACTGTTTCAGTACTTAACGAGGGTTGGGCGCATATCATTTCTTCTCGTTCAGAACGACATTGGTATCGTTCTAGTCTAATCGTTCCTGGAACAACATCCATATCGTTTCATTACAAAACTGACGAGTTCGAAATCGTTTCAGTTGAAATAATAACTATAACGACATCGATATCTTTTCTTCACACTTGAAACGACATTAGTATCGTTATGCTTAAAAATGGAGTCATGGCCACTGGCATACATCCCACCATACGTATGACGATAAAAACAGGTCATTTAGCCGGTTCAATCTCACATGAATGACGCTATGGTAACGTTTGTGATTTCATAGTTGTCTTTCACATTTGGGTTGTTTTGACAAAAACACGGCATCTCCGTTGGCCCTTTTAGGCCATTCGAGATCTACCAGCCCACTTGATATGCTCTTTTGATCATCATACACATTTTGGAGGTTGAAACGTCCTTTTGGGCCATTCGACGGTTGAAACGTCGTTTTTAGGTATAATGATATACATATCGTTATGTTCTTGAAAAAATGACTTTGAGGTCGTTGTAGATGTTATATAAATCGAAACGAGTTAGAAGTCATTAAATTTTAAAAGAAACGACTTATATATCGTTATGTACCAAATAGTGAAATAACATAACTTCATCTATTTTGTTTCATTACAAACTTGACGAGTTCGAAATCGTTTTAATTGGAATAATAACTACAATGACTTCGGTGTCTTTTCTTCACAATTTAAACGACATTCATTTTGTTATGAGTAAAAATGACGTTTCGACCATACACGATCGCTCGATGTACCCCCAAAATGTGAAATTATTATTGAAAGAGCATATCAAATGGACTGGTAGCTCTCGAATGGCCCGAAAGGGCCAACGGAAATGGCTTGTTTCTATCGAAACAACCCGAGTGTGAAAGACAACTATGGAATTACGAACGTTACCATAGTGTCGTTAGAGTGAGATTGAACCGGTTCGATGACCTGTTTTTATCGTCATACGTACGATGGGACGTATGCCGGTGGTCGTGACGCCATTTTTAAACATAACGATACTAATGTCATTTCAAGTGTGAAGAAACGATACTGATATCGTTGTAGTTATTATTTCAACTGAAATGATTTCGAACTCGTCAATTTTGTAATGAAACAAGATGAATGACGTTACGTTATTTTACTATTTGGTACATAACGATATATATGTCGTTTGTTTTAAAATTTGACGACTTCTAACTCGTTTCAATTTATATAACATCTAGAACGACCTTAAAGTCGTCTCTTCGTGAACATAACGATATGTATATTGTTATACCTTGACATTTCAACCGTCCTTGTTTGCTCGACGTACCTCCGAAATGTGTATGACAATCGAAAGAGCATATCAAGTGGGCTCGTAGATCTCGAACGGCCCGAAAGGGCCAACGGAGATGCCCTGTTTCTATCGAAACAACCCGAGTGTGAAAGACAACTATGGAATCACAAACGTTACCATAGCATCGTTCAAGTGAAATTGAACCGGCTCGATGACCTTTTTTATTGTCATACGTACGATGGGACATATGCTAGTGGCCGTCAATGGCCGAAACTTCAGTTTTAAGTATAATGATAATAATATCGTTTTAAGTGTGAAGAAACGATACCGATGTCGTTGTAGTTATTATTTTAGCTAAAAAGATTTCGAACTCGACGGGTTTGTAATGAAACGAGATGGATGTTGTTTCAGGAACGATTAGACTATAACGATATCAATGTCTTTCTGAACGAGAAGAAACGATATTGGCCCATCCCTCGTTAAGTACTGAAGCAGTATGTATTTAACATTGAAACAATGTAAACGTCGTTTTGTGTCGCACGAACGGGTTCGATATCGTTTTAGTATCAATTTTAAGTGAAACGACTTCGAAATTGTTTTGTGTGGTCATAACGAGTTTTAAATCGTTACAAAAATTGGAAAAGCAGTGTGTATTGAACATTGAAATGATATGCATGTCATTTTGTGTCTCAGAAATGAGTTCTAAATTGTTTTAGTATCGCTTTTAACTTAAACGATTTTGAAGTCATTATGTGTGGTTATAACAAGTTCTAAGTCATTATACAATTCAAAGAAGCAGTGTGTATTTAACATTGAAACGATATCCATGTCGTTTTGTGTCTCAGGAACGAGTTCTAAATCGTTTTAGTATCAATTTTAATTGAAACAACTTCGAAGTCGTTATGTGGGGTCATAACGAGTTCTAAGTCGTTACGCAAATCAGAAAAACAGTGTGTATTTAACATTGAAATGATATGCATGTCGTTTTGTGTCTTAGGAACGAGTTCTAAATCGTTATGTTAATCTGTGCAATTTTCGAATTGAAATGACATTCATGTCTACTATAATGACATGAATGTAGTTTGCCTTCGCTATGAGAAAAAAGAAACATGAATACCTAAAATACTTTAATTTGATTCCAACGGTACAAAAATATTTTAATAACACAATGACTACAAAATCTAATAAGTCATTTCATTCAGTTGAAATAATAAATTCGAAGTCGTAAAGTTGCAAGACACGATAGTGTTACAACCTTAAGGTTCACTACTAGCTACTTGACCTGTGCAAGTGGATCAAACATGACCAGTTTTCTTGCACCTGCTGCACTTACGAGCCGCACGTGTCTCTTTGACCTAACTTTTCCTCTTTTTTGACGGTCGGTCGCCCTGTTTTCGTACCAATGGTGGAAATACTTTTCTAACTATCACATTCTTAGGAATTTGTCATTCAACCTCGTTCGGAAAAAGATATACGAATGTAGAATAAGCTTGCTTCCAACAAATACTTGTGTAAAAGGGGGTATATAATTTATAGTCGTCGTCTCCTTTAAACCTTACAGCAGCAATCACATGGGAACTTGTCCAAATCAAATCTTCTACACGTAAATGTCATTTCGTAAAAATCCATAAAGTGGTGTTCTAAATTGTCACCAACTTGACAAATGTCCGAAGAAACCTGATTTACCTCCAACCTATTTGACTCATTATATGTCATGCAAATCTTTTTCTCTAATGCTGGCGTGAGTTGGGTCACACATTTTTCTGCTTCAACATGTCTTTCATAAAATCACCTTTGTAGTATCCCATGAATATATTCTATTAAACCAACTATGGAAAGTTCTCGAGCACTCTTCAACAAACCATTTATAGATTTTGCATTATTCATAGTCATGATATTGTAACGTATCTCGATAAAATACGTTCTAGCCCAATAATGAAAATCTTCTTCGAATAGGTACTCTTTGACGCCCTCATTTTTACTGCATAGAGCTGCCATGTAGGACTCAAATTCGGTTAGTCAGTGGGAAAGGTCCAGACTGGAATGGAATAGAGTTCACTCTCTGGCTCATGGATATCTTTCAGGCCCTTCTTCTGATGGTCTCTTTGCAATTCTCAATAGCCTTCGGTCAGAGCCCAGTTGGGTTGTAAATTTAGAGGAAGTGGATTTTCCCTGCCAGGCAATATAAGCCTCTGACGCTGCCCTAAACAAAGTTGCAACATCACACAGTGGAAAATTTATCTTCAAGTTTTTTTTGCAAGTGATATGTACAATTACCATGATGAGCAAATCGAAACACATTTCTAACTCCATTTTTTATGCATGTTGCATGGTTAGATATAATCACAAGGTCATTCGTATTACCTATTATTAACCGCAACTTCTGAAAGAACCAAGTCCAGGATTCATCATTCTTCGAATCAACTATTCCCCATGCGAGTGGAAATATTTGAAAATTTGCATCCTGAGGAGTTGCTACGAGTAGAGTACCTTTGAAGGCCATATCTCTAAACTCGGTTGACATCTTCATACTTAGGAGTGATGTGGTTTCCAATAATCATATATGAAGCATGCCTATGATCTCTGTGACGAATACTTATGGAGCAAGAATGATGACCATTATACTTTCGAACTTCGAAAATGGAACTTTCTACGATCTTGGTTGCTCTTAAGCGCCACTTGCAATTTTCATCAATACAAATAATTGTATAAATGCTCTTATTTGACTTCTAACTTTGTACTCAAAGTGGCACTTCATAGCTAGCAACTGCAATTTTGATATTATGTCATATTTCGATGGAAACAACTGGTTGACTCGCACATCTAATCGTTCCGAAATTTTTACCGATGTCTCGTAACAGAGCGAACTTACACTTGTATATACAATTTGAGTACATTCAACATCATTACCATTCACTATATTCCTACTACAAGGTTCATGCGTGTGTAATTCAAAATTATTGTCATCTGCTACAGGAGAATTAACTTCGTCATCTACTCTTCGGGGACTATCTTCACTTACGTCAAAACCATTATAATCTACAAATATTTCTTCACTATTGTCATCATTACCATCATTGTCTGTTCGATCATGTTCTGCCTCGTTGTTTATATTTTTAATTTGTTATCCACCATCTATTACTAATAAACATCATTCATCACCAAAATCTTCTCGATTCTCAACAACTTCATTTAAAATACTTACACAAAGAAAAGTTTCTGTGCAGGCAGATATAAATAACTTCACGTTGTTGTTGCAATCAATTATGATTGGTGCAGCTAGAGGTTTAGACATTATCGGGACAAGAGATGAAATCTCCATTTTGTGTAGACTCGTATCGATATTCAATGCCTTTATCATATAGTTCCATGTAAGAAATTGTTTTTACAATAAGAGTAGGTATTGTTTTTCCTTTGCCATTTTCAGAAAACTTCCATTTCCATACGTAGGGGTGGCAAATGGGCTGAGGGGCTCGTCGGCTCGCGAAAACGGAGCTCGTGGGCCAGGCCGGTTCGGTGGGCGAGCCGAGCCCACTCGACTAGCACAAAAAACGAGTAGCTTGCAGCGAGCCACGAGCCGGGCTCGTGGGCTTGTTTTTTAAAGTGACCGAAACGGTCACTTTATGTAATGGTTACTGACTTTTGTCAGTGACCGTTTCAGTCCCTGAATTAATTTTTTTTTACCGTTAACAGTCACTGAATTTTTTCAGTAACCGTTTTGGTCCTTAAATTTTTTTTTGCTTCTTCTATAAATAGTGGATTTAGCCACAAAATTTTCTACAATTCACTCTCAACTCTCAGTTATCTTTCTCTCAACTCTCTTATATTATGTTGATAGTTGTACAATTTTTATATACAATTTATACAATATCCAATTCTCATTTCTCACAATATTTATTGAAATTTCATCCAATTTTCATTTCTCACTACATTTATACAATTATTTTTCTACTAGTTATTACTTATTACAATTAAACAAATGAATCCACGTACATTTATCGAAAACTTGTTCGGTGTGGGAGGAAACGAATCGCCTATACATCGCAAGGTCAATTTCAAAATCAATTTGAAGATCTAAATGACGTACCCCTAGCTGAAGATATTCCAGATTTGGATCCTCATCATCATGTAAGCGACAATCCAAATTATCTAATTAATTTGGATGATGTTGACGTTCCCGAAGTGGAACACGATCAGGAAGAAGAGGTTGAATTAAACATTCCTGATACGAGGGGAAAGCGAAAGGGAAAAAAACAAGCAAAATGTTGGGATCATTTTAAACTTGTTTTCAACGGGAAAAGTCGTCAATGGAGTCCAAGAATCCAAAACAGTATGTAAATACTGCCAACAAAGATTGGCATGACAAAGAGGAATTGGTACCATTCATCTCAACCATCATTACAAAGTATGTGCGGCCAAACACAGACTTATTTCAAGCTGTCAAACACAATTGCAATTTGGGAGTCCAAATGCCAATGGTTCTGCTGCACCCCTATCCATATGGGTGTATTCGGAGGAGAAAGCTCGAATCGGAATGGTGAAACTTGTTGCTGGTGCTGAGTTTTCTTTGGCATTAATTGACAACCAACACTACGTCTCGTATGTGAAAGAATATCTGCAGCCAATGTACGTTGAGGTAAGTCGAAACAATCTTCTTTCCGATACAATACAATATTTTACTTCGACAAAACAACAATTAATTATGGATTTGCAAAAATATGGGGGTGTCGTATCTTTAACTTCGGATATATGAGAAGGGATTAATAAAAGAGCATATATAGCTGCAACTGCACATTATATAGACCCACTTTGGTGCATGTATAAAAAAAATATTGCTTTTAGAATTATTGAGTTTCCTCATAACGCTAATAATATATTTAATGCTAATGTTAATAAAGTAGTTGCCGAAAAATTGCATAGGGTACTACAACCTGATTTTGGTGGGTATTTGTTTCATATTCGTTGTGTATGTCATATTTTAAATTTAATTGTCCAAAATGGTTTAAAATATATAAATGATGAATTTCAAAATATTAGGAACGCACTAATATATATCACAATCTCCCCAAGAGGAAACAAGCATTTTAAGATTATTGTGCCGAAATAGGAGTGCAAAATACTAAAACATTTATTAGCGACGTAGGTCATAGGTGGAACTCTACTTGTTATTAAAGTCATGTGAAGGTTTTGAATATTTAATAACTGACTTTTATAATAATAGACATGTTAGAAGTGATGACGAGGGTATGTTGACTGAACGTGATTGACATTTAGCTTTGAAAGTTAAAAATTTTTTGACATCTTTTTATGAAACCACTAAAATTTTATCGGGCGTTTACTATCCCACCAGCTGTATGATGCTTGAACGTCTTTATATAATTGCAAGAACATTTCATAATTACAGAAATGACCCTGATTTTAGTGAAATTATAATTGCTACGGAATTAAAATTTAGAAAATATTGAGAAGATTTGCCTATATTATTTCCTTTAGCATGCGTGATGGACCCCGATATAATTTATCGGGAACTAAATATATAATTGATTAAATTTCAAACGCCTTAACATTTGATACATCTATCACATATAGAAATTTAGAGCAAATATTATATGAAATGTATGAATTATATGCGAACCAAATGGGTATGAATTATATGCGAACTGAATGGGTACCAATATTAGTCGGGTACCATCTGCACCTACTCATTCCGCTGAAATTGAAGAAGAAAATGCGGAAATATTTAATTTATTTCAAGGCATTAATTCGTATAGATTTAATTCATCTGCAATGTGTTCATCTACTACCACTGCCACTACCATGTCGTCGTCGTCATCGGTATCTCATTCTCATCAAACATCTACGGGCTCAAACCATAATGCATTGCCTGCTGAATTAATTGATTATTTCAACCAGAATATGCCAACAGATAAAACAATTAAAAAAAGTTCAGACGAAGTAATTGAATTCTGGCGAAGGTATGAACGACGTTGGCCAGTTATATTTGCGATTGCAAAAGATCTGCTGACACTTCCTGTTAGCACTGTTACTTCGAAATCTACTTTTAGTGCAGGTATAAAGGAGGAGGATTTAAATTTTTTACCTAGTTTTTTATATATAATTCACGATTTAAAAATTAAAATTACTTTTTTATTTTCCAATTTACCTATTTGTTTAAAAAAAAAAGGGGGAAAACGATATCTGCTCGCGAGCCGGTCACGGCTCGGCCATTTTTGGACGAGCCGAGCTCGACTCGATTCGTGGCAAGCCCGAGCCGAGCTCGTACTTTCATGGGCCGAGCCGGCTCAGCTCGACCCATTGACAATCCTACCATAACCTGTAATTCAACATATAAATTTTAAACATCATATGGTATTGATAACGATATGTACGTTGTCATGGATTTTAGAAAACGATATTTATGTCATTCACGATTTCATAAAACAATATGTATGTCGTTCTGTACTGAAAAAATCAAATGTATGTTTTACGTGAAAACAATGAGAATAATAGTCAATCATCCTTCACCGCTTTACATTTCACTTCAATTAATACTAAGAAATACAAATAAGGGGTAATAAGAATAAAATTGGAAAATAACCCATTTAAAGCTCCAATCTAATCATAAAATATTTTCAAAATCATTATTGACAAATGAACACCACAAACACATATACAACAACATGAAGAGATGATTCAAAACAATGGGAAAAAAAAGTAACTCAAATATTGAAAATTTATCATACCTTCTCTTTTTCTCCAAATGTCAAATAAAAATATAGCAAGACTTTATTATTCACTTCAACCAAATGAATGTTCAAGGGAATGAAAATGTAGATTTTGTGATTATATTGCGTATAGAAGAAGATGATCATAAGAAAATTAGCGTGAAGGCACCTACCATGGTTGAGTCGTTCATAAAGGAGGAAAGGATATTAGGGTTGAAAGAAAATTGAAATGAAAATTAGGACAATAACATCATTTTACGTACAAGAATATTTTAATCTTTTACAAATTTTATTTTCTATATTTAATAACTTTAAACATTTCAATTAAAGGTCTTAGTTCTTGATTTTCTTGGACAAATATTTAGTTTGACCAAGGCTTTTAAATCAATCCCCCGATGCCCAATCCGCGAATTGTTCTATAGGCCACACAGCCATAGGAGCCAACCGTTTACACAGTGCTTCTTCTTCTTTACCCTGCAACGGATACACACAAAAATGGCAATTATCGTAACTACAACTGCCTATACGCCTATTGCCCCATTTCACCGCCAGCCCACGTATCAAATTTTCGCCAAATGCAGTTTTTTGACTCTTAATTTCGCGGGAAATCGTAAGCCAATGAAACATAAATTGAACTTACAAAATTCCTTGGTTTCGACCAAGGCTTCTTCTTCTTCGGTGGCCCAAGCCCCAGAGCCAATGGTTCCACCATATAATGTTCTGATCACTGGCTCTACTAAAGGTCAGATTTTTATTATTTTTTCTCTCTTTATTCGTGTACAATAAATTACAAAACTTGCTCTCAGTTATGATTTTCACTCCCTGTTAACTTTTTTTTTTGTCGAATTATTTTTTTTTTAATAACTAATGTTGTAATATTAGTATATGAGCAATGAACAGCACGGTGGGCTCACCTTGAACACATGTAGTATTCATTGCGATTCTTTCTATATGTTATGTTTATATATAAGGTTAGTTTATTGGTACTTTTATTCAAGAACCAGATATAAATGACAACCTAGAAGAGTAATTGCTTCTTGTTGTCCCCAATATGCAACAGCTAAGAATTGCTCTGGATAGGGACTATTATTTTTGAGTAATTTCACTAATAATTAGGGAAACTATGGAACCAAACTGCAATAAATATTGGTAATTGTCCCTCCTTTCAGATAGATCTGCTTGTGTATTTATTATATATTCTTATCATTTCTCCCCAAAATTTTATCGACTTTTGATGAGAATTTATCGACTTCATTTTCTTATTACAGGAATAGGGTATGCACTTGCAAAAGAGTTTTTAAAAGCTAATGACAATGTCATCATATGCTCGAGATCAGGTAGGCATTATATATTCTGCATAAAAATATATGTTATTGGCAACATTATATGTATCTTAAGTTAATTTATTCAAATTTTCTAATATGAGGAGAATTAGTTATTCCAATTTGATAGAAAACTTGGAAAACAATTTTGTTTGTCTAGTGGTATTAATCTTGAGTATGGAAACATGAATTTTTCTGTAAGGAAAGCACTTAGAAAATTAGAGTAAAGGTTTAATAAGTTTCGAATCTCCTCCACATTTATATTATTAATCTTTAACAAGTCAAATAAATAGATAAGTGATATTTATTCAAAGCACTAAGATCCCCTTGGTTATTCCAATTTGATAGAAAACTTGGAAAACAATTTTGTTTGTCTAGTGGTATTAATCTTGAGTATGGAAACATGAATTTTTCTTTAAGGAAAGCACTTAGAAAATTAGAGTAAAGGTTTAATAAGTTTCGAATCTCCTCCACATTTATATTATTAATCTTTAACAAGTCAAATAAATAGATAAGTGATATTTATTCAAAGCACTAAGATCCCCTTGGTGAGTGATAAGTAATAAATCGTACAAGTAGATCAAATTTGATAATCAGAGCAGTAATATTTTTAAGTGAGCATGCCAACATGATTATAGATTGACATATTAATTTAGGCATGCACAAATGATAAATTGATAACCAGGGCATTAAGATTCATTTTGAAGAGTGCTCAGATTGTCCGTTATTTGTAGTCACCTGCATATGATTAAGCTATACATTTTATATGATTATTATGAAATTAAATTGAAAAATGTGTTGCATGCTCTGGTTTTTGTTTTTCTCTCAATGTATTGTCTTTTAATTTAGATTTGAGATCTGATGCAGACAAAAACACTGTCTGCATCCATATTTCTTCGAGGAAAATTCTGGAGGACAAAC
The DNA here is from genome assembly GCF_002742605.1 of Olea europaea var. sylvestris. Taxonomy (NCBI): domain Eukaryota; kingdom Viridiplantae; phylum Streptophyta; class Magnoliopsida; order Lamiales; family Oleaceae; genus Olea; species Olea europaea. The sequence continues at coordinate 22,643,431 of NC_036246.1, forward strand.
CTCTTAACTGGAAGCAGTGGATGTGATAAATTCTGAAAATTTTCTTGAAGATAAATATTATGCCCCTCTCCCCAGTAACACAAACTCTGTTAAAGTAAACAATAACATCTAGACTACAACCACTTAATGAATATTAAATTTAATCTTGGAAATATACAACCTTTCTTGACTTTGACATAGAGTTTGAAAACATAATTTAAGCTTAACAAAGACTTTCCTAAAACCAAACAATGACTCAGTGGCATCTCTGGCTCTTTTATTATGATACTAATTTATTTGACACCAAGAATTGAGAATGCACTTTATAGAATTTCTTGATAGCTCTTTCTCATGTGAAGTTTTTCGGTGGAAATGAGGCTAATTTAGCTGCCTAAAGTAGTATATCTAAAGGAGCAGTGTATGCTTCATCCTTATTGTCAAGGGTACCATTAATAGTAAGTTTTTGAACTGATACTCTTAAACAGGAAATTGAAGAAAGTAGTTGAGCGCAACTCTTTTATCCATTGATCTACCTTTATTGGCTCAAGATACATTCCTCGCAATTTATGATTTTTTCTAGATATCTAGTTTCTTGCAACTACTGCACACTTCTAAGAAACTATTGAACCTGTTTGAATTTGGGGAACCTCTTTTTGAATTGTAATTAACAGGAAAGCAATCTTTAAATATTCAACGTGCTTAATGTACTTGCAGATGAACGAGTGCAATCTGCTCTTGAAAGATTGCAATCAGAATCAGGGAAGCTGCATGTGTGGGTACCTCCTTCACAACTTTATTATGTCGTACATTTGGTTTTCTGACTCTTCCTTTTTTTTTTTAAACTTTTGTACTTGGATCAGCACATATATCCCATCCAATTCATCTAATATATGCTGATGGTAAATTAGTAAGACAACAACTGTAACCACAGTTGTTCTTTGTCACCGATTGATCTCATTCTGCAGGCTTGATATTATTTCTAACAAGATATTTTCTGCAAACAAGTGCAGACACATTCCCGCAACACAGTGTGCATATATGTAGCAGCATATGTTTGTATGTATATCGTACTTTTGCTAATGCTGAAATTCCTCATGCAGGGAAAGAAGTGTGATGTTAGAAATGGGGACGATGTCAAGAAATTAGTTGCTTTTGCACAGGAAAAGCTTAAATACATTGATATATGGGTACTTAATACACAAATTCTCATCTTTGGAATTCCATCTCTTTACTCTCTCTCTCTCTCTTTCACACACACATATATGTATATAGTATCCCATCGTGATAATGATGTGCATTTCTCTCTTTAACTATAACAAAATGGTCTTCTTGACTAATATGATGACTGCGTATTGGTACCATCACATGTACTATCTTCCTTGTTGGTTTATAGAATTGAATGACTTGTGATAACGAGTTCCAGCTCTAAATTTCTGAATCTTACCATTAGAAACTTAGTTTAGTTTATTTCGACATATCATTTAATTATTTCTTGCTTTAACTGACAAGGCGTAGACTAGACGTTGTTTGCACAGTGACACCTACAATGTTATTACAATATTGAGAAGGTTTATTTGAGGTTGAAATTTAGCAAGTTATTTTCTTGTGGTTAATATGAAGTTTATGACTAGGAAAAGATGTTATTAATTTGTATACCTAGATTATGCTACTACTTCTGGAATAAGCTATTGATGAAATCTTTCCATTAGAATCTGAAAAAGCAAGAGCATGCTACTCCATATGGAATGTAGTTTCATCTTAATGATTGATACAATTACCATTATTGGAAGGACACAACAAATTACTCCTATATTGATTATCACATCAGTTCAATCATCTGACGCAACACGTTTCCATAAATGTCAACTATCTAATGGATGGACCATATTTTTGACACCTTACACTTTTCCTCTCAAGTTCAAAGCCATTAGTTGTGTCTATGTTCCAATTTTCCTTTTTTCTTACACCATCTTCAGAATGATGCAGATAAATAATGCAGGATCAAATGCATATAGTTACAAACCACTGGCAGAAGCATCAGATGAAGATCTAGTGTGAGCTCTTGTGCTTGTGCACTTTTTATTGGTGAATGTTTTATGTAATACTTAGATGCCATCCTCTGTGCAGTGAAGTTGTCTCTACAAATACCCTTGGATTGATGATATGCTGTCGAGAGGTAAATAGGATTTCTACTTCTACAGAGGTATCATAGAATGATGGCCTTTGCTTATGCATTACTGTTTTAGGCAATAAAGATGATGCTAAACCAGCCTCGAGGAGGTCATATATTTAACATTGATGGAGCCGGTTCAGATGGAAGACCAACCCCGAGGTGTGGATTTTGTGTTAATTTGTTTCCATTTTGCTTGTAACTACTATGATCTTCAGGGAATCACATTCTGGACATGTTTCTGTGCATAAGGTGTCATACTGTTTTTTAATATGCTCATTTCTTTTAATGTTAAAGTTTTGGATGGAGATAGAAATTGCAGTTAGATAGGATTTTAAAATAGATTTTAATTTAAATTACATTATATTTATTTAAATTAGATTAGGTTAGTTTTAATGTGTGGGTAAAGTTCTAGTTTATTATAGATTCTATTAATTTTAGATTAGTTGCTCTATATATAGAGGGCTTATTCTTTGTAATGTGCACCCTTGAAAATATGAATAAATTGATTTTTCTTACCCTAGTTTCTTTTCTTATTCCTTTCTTGTTTATTGTCAAATTGGTACATTTCCGAGTCAGTTTCTGAACTAAAAGTACATTAAGATTATATTATTGCTGACTGAATTGAAAAGAAACTACCATAACTTTTATTTCTTTATTATTTTGATGCATTACTGGTTGATATTTTCTCGTTCGTAATTTCTTTTTCTCGCCCTCCACTTCTTTAACAAAGTATGCATTATTATGCAAATTTTCAATGTGCACAATGTACAGGCTGTATTGAGAAATGAATGCTCTAGTTTCTTTATTCTTTATACACACACACGCACGTGCACACACACGAGAGAGAGAGAGAGAGAGAGAGAGAGAGACTATTCTTTATATATATAGTTTTTCCTTTTTCTTAGTTTGTTCTTTATAATATTTTTGTTGTCTACATCATCACCATCACTATTATTATAGATCATGTAGTTAAATTCGTATGCTAGATTACTTACAAAATTTTTTCCTCATTTTATCAATTCCAATTCCATGTCCAATCTTTCTTAATGATTATTTTTCTTCTCTTTTTCAGATTTGCTGCTTATGGAGCAACTAAACGCAGTGTGGTGCATTTGACGAAATCATTACAGGCACGTGGTGAATTTTTCATGAAGATCCCTATCTTCATAGGTTTCAACCATTTCTAGTGGAATTTAAGTTACACTTCTGGACATGCAATATTTGTGCCTAAGCACTACTGGCAATGCAGTAATTTGTTAAGAAACATATGCCTATGTGTCATTTTGAAAATCATTTCATTGCTGCACACCGGGGGGAGGGGTTCATGATAGTGCTAGAATGCAGTGCGTATTTTACTCGCAATTCCTGGTTTCGGTGTTTTAGTTTTGTGCCTATGACATAATAATCACTTGATATAGTCCAATGGAGATTTTTTCCATATAGAATGGATGTTTTCCACTTCTCCTGACGCATCTTAAGTTAACAATGATAATTACAAACTGCCTAGTCATGTCACACGACTTATTGCTAGTATATCTTTACAAGATTAATTATACTCCCTCAATCCCATAAAGACAGACTTGATTTTCTTTTTCATTTGTCCTAAATTACATGCCACTTTTCTTACTGAAATTATATATATTTTTTAGTTTTCTAATATTCCCCTATCTAATGTACCTTGTTAACAACAAATATAAACTAATCAGACTTAAACCACTATTTAATGTAGTGGTATATTAGGAAAAATGCAAGAAAAATTTATGGGGTACAATTTTATTTTATCAAAAAAAGGGAAAAAAAAATAAAAATGCAAACATCCATTATGCTTTAAAATCTGAGCAGCTTCTTGGGCATGTGCAAGTAACCCAAGTCTTCAGCAGGCAGCAATTTCCTGAGCTTCTCACTGGGTGCACAACCATTGTGCCTTGTGTGCCGAGAATTGAGAACTGAATGTCAATGGCAGATATGAAGGCACCTTGCTAGGTTTCAAAAGTATCTCTTCGCCACTGTTAAAGTTTAACTCCAAAAGTCGTCTGGAAAATAATGCACTCCCCTCTGGCTCGAGGAAAACCTTCGAATTATGATCATTTAATGCATGTAACTGTTAAGTGTAAAACATAATTTGACTTTCCTACATCTTTTTTGACCTTTTCTTTATCAAATCAAACTTCCATTTTCTTTGCTATTTTATGGATTTCTGCAAAAGATTTTTTGTTGTTTCTACTTGTTTTGGACAGTGTAATCTCTTCGATCTTCATTCTGTGCATTTGGGTCTGCTTATGTTTCTGCGATTTGTGATCTGTGTTTAGCAAATATAGTCATGTGCAATAGATAAATTTCGTCTTTGTTCTCTACAGGCAGAATTGATGATGCAGGATGTCAAAAATGTTATGGTACATAATCTTTCGGTATGTGTGCTTCATTCATCTTTTTAGCAGCCTACTTTTCAACTTTCTAGCCATGGTTATTTGACTTTAATCAAAACCATGAAATAAATAAACTTTATTTCCAGTTCAAGAATTATTGTGACGAGAGTCAAAAATTTTTTATCTATATATTTCTTTGTTGCAATATTCAATTAGAATTACATCACATTTACTTGTTTCCATTATTGATTCTTTTACGAACACTAAACTAAGCAATTTATTGATTTCCGGCATGTCAAGCAGTTTGTTCCTTTTACTTTCTTGTTTCGTTATGGGAGAGGTAGGGGGTGAGCATGGACTGAATGCAAGGACTAATAATACATTAATTATGTTTTAGATTTTAATGGATGCGGATGATATATAAAGTACTATACATCTTGCCATTATAAAAAATAAATGCCATAGGGGTATGTGTGTTTGCTGTGTTATTTTACACTCCATCGTTTTCATAATCCTGTTATTTGTGCCGTGCAGCCAGGGATGGTTACAACTGATCTTCTCATGTCTGGTGCTAACACAAAGCAGGTGCTACGTGTTTCAAATATTTGTCCACACTATTTTATGTTAATCATGACAATGATACAACTTCTGCTTATTATTTACAGGCCAAGTTTTTCATCAATGTGTTGGCTGAACCAGCAGAAGTGGTGTGTCTAATGTTACCAGATCATCCAATCAATGAATTATCTATAATCTGAAAGTCATAGATGACGTTTATAAACACTCAGTGAAATAATGTGGAAATGTTATGAATATATCACTCTGCGGTATCTTTCTATAGTGATGTTCTATTTGATGATGTGCACAGGTTGCTGAATACCTTGTTCCAAATATTAGATCCATCCCCAGTAATGGATCGGCAAAAGCTACTTACATTCGTTTCCTTACAGGATTAAAAGCCTACTCGCAGATATTCTCAGTTAAGGAAGATACAAAACAACTTTAATTGAGTTTTGATTTGATTTTGAGATCTAATCATTTCTTTTATCCGTGTTACAGAGACTTGCTTTTGGTGCTCGGAGAAACAGATATGTTGTCGAAGATTAGAGCACGAAATCAGTTATCAGTTGGATTTTGTTTAAAAATGCTTAGTTTCTTCTTAGGAGGCCTTCATTTTTTCTCTTATTCAATAGCTATGTTTCGTTTTCATTTTCCCTTCCCTATCCTTGGAAGCAATTTTAAAGAAACCCTGTGAAGGCGTATTACAATTGAGAAAATATATGTAAAGTTTGGGCAAAAAGAGTGTTGCTCACTCAACTTTGTAGTGCTTATCTCAAATTGACCGTTGAAACTTGTTCTTGGTTTCAATGTAGTCATTCAGTTAAAATATGTTATTATTATTATTATTATTTTTCATACGAGAAGTCCAATGTAGAAGTTCTACAACTGTGTAATATTATCGTTTTTCACATCATAACTAATATTGACCCGTTAAATCTTTGTTATTATGTTCATCATGTAAAGAGGCATCATAATTTGTTTAGGGATTTAAACATTACAAAAAAGAATTTTTCGTACTTTTTTTTTTTTTTTAAGCATCAATTGTTAGTGTGGAGAAAAATGACAACGGTGGTACATTAATAATGATAGGTGGTGAAACCAGAAATCAATAAAAGAGCTCGTACATCTTAAAGCCTCCGCCTGTCTTCCATTAGAAAGAGTTTTTCCGAAGAAAATGAATTTTCGAATTGTATTTTTTTGACAATGTAGTTAAAGAGCAATGTAGTTAAAAAAAACAAGAAAAGATTGAGTTTACAAGCAAAATATCATATTGTGTGATTTTGAGAAAAAAATAATTTTGATTTAATGGAAGATAATCGGGTGCAAAATTGCACAACATTGTTGAGATAACATAACGACAATAAAAATGTTTCGAGACATTTATAAAATTGTTGTTTATGTATTTTTATACTTTAAAAATATCGTATAATTATATTATTATAAATACTGTCAAATATATTGTGCATACAAAAATTAAAATTAAAATTTTGAAAAATAAATAAATAATATCTTGGAGCCACTGACACCACATGATTCTATGTGAAAAAGGTTGAACCACAATCTTGAGGGTCCCTACTGCCCCGCTCCTGAAGTATCGTGAGGGAGGTAAATCGCGAGATGTGTCCCAACAGGTCAAGGAACAAGAACTTATCCGTACATCGGTGCCTACAAAGAGTCTAATTTCATATATCAGGAATCGAACCCTCACACTGCGACTGTCAGCAAGGCTGAGACTACCTCACTCTTGTCCTTTGCACCACTGTGTTATGCCCCAGGAGCCCACATGATTCTATGTGGCTTAGCTACTATAAGGTTGTCTTTAGCACTGTTATCAAAACCAGCCTGACCTGATTGGTCCAATTGGTAAAATCGAGAATCGGGCTCAAAACTGGGTTAATCACGCCTAGTTAATCGCTTATGATTAAACCGCTTAAAAACACACTAAATAGGTCGATTTAACCATAAACAAGTGAATTAGTTGCGATTTTGGACTAAAACGCTTAAAAACACACCAAATTGGCTAGTTTAATTGTTAATCGGTGAACCGATCACGATTTTGTGGTTTTCCCAATT
>NC_036246.1:22654273-22670249 GCF_002742605.1 Olea europaea var. sylvestris
TTTCGTCTTTTTTTACACAAGTGGGTCTCGTGTGGGACCCGCCTACTGTGAGTGTGTGTAGGGTTCTGTTCACACAACTTAATTGTAATCATATTCTACTCTCACCAAAGCTTCATTCTCTACTTTAAGTTTCGAAAATTGATATTCTCGCCTAATCATGCTTTACGGCTTTTTAGAACACTCTTGTTATTTACTTTTGGATTTATAAAAATGACGCATAGTTTTCTATCTATGATGCACTTTTCAAGGGGAGAAGAAAAATCGAATTCACTACTCAGCTACCTATTTCGTAAATTAAGTTTTTATAGAAGTTTGAAGAAAATGAATTTAGCTTCGATTTGGTTTAACTCAAAAAGTTGATGCAAATTTAAGTTAAAGTCAATAATTAATTTAAATCACATATTTTATGAGATGTACAATTTTTATGAACTTCTATGATTTATGTGGTCTAGAAAGAAAGTTGCAGCCAATTAAATGTTGGCCAAGTGAATTGGATGGATTGGTTGATGCAATTAACACATCAAACAAATAGATCGGTTCTATTCCAATTGAATTATAATAAATGAGAGTGGACGTTAATCGATTTTTTGTTAATACCTTAAATATGGATGTATTTTCAAATTAATGTTGATAAAGGGATTGTGTTTATTCAAGGGAAGAAACTTAATGGGTATTGCTGTTTGTACAGTTCATGTAGGATTGCACAATTACAGTCTTCTCTTGTGAGCGGAATAATCGCGGACCTTACTCCTTGCATGTGAGTGTGCTGTGAACCATGATGTGAACAATGCTTTACCCATAGCATGATTCAAACTTAATAACCATGTTAGCTGCGGTAACAATTTTTATTTTAGCTGAATTATGCAATTAGAGATTATGACAATGATAAAGAGTTGTTTGACATATTATTTGAAAAGTCAAAAATTGTTTCTAAAATTAAGAAGCTGTTTTTGACATATTTGAATATTTTTTGAAAAAATTGACTCAAAGAACTTTTAGGTATGGAGGTCCTTTTGATAGAATTTATGCTTTTGCTATAGAAGGATTTCTTGAGAAAGTTATTGTCTTGTTCTTAATGACGTAATTTTTCAAAAATTAGCCATCTTCTAATGGTCTTAGTGAAAAAAATAGTTACATTTAGTTTATATATATATAAAGAAAAAAAGAAAGGGGAAAGGGAAGAAGAAGTGCAATTTAGCCTTTATTAATGACTTGACTGATGATAATAAGTTATGGCTGAAATTTCTTTGATGTTAAACTGATCATTTTTGAAATAAGAGCAATTTTTTCACAATTTTCTAAGTGTGTGTTTTTCTTTTTCCTTTTTCTTTGGGAAGTGGGGGGTGGGGAGTGGGGTGGGGGCATATTATTGTTTACTCTGAATAGTAATGTGCATTTTGCATATATAATATATCCGATATATTTAACAAAATATTAATTGTCAATAATTTATAATCATGTGTATAAAATAACATTACTATAATACTATGTATAATGAGACTATTTTAATTAAATATCTTTTTCAATTCTGATATATAAAAACAAATTAATATAAATCAATCTATTGTATACATAAAATGCACTTTGACTCTCTAAATATCAAACAACATCACCATTTAAGAATTCAAGTTCAAGAAGAAAACCTCTTAACTAAGAACATTCCTTGATAGTCCATGTTGTTGAGGATAGAATTATCAATTTCTGCAGTTGAGATTTCTAGCAAATATTTAGTATTTTGAATTTCGTTTGTTTGTTGATATTTTACAAAATTAGATCATGTTACATGTACAAACTTTTTTTTTTTTTTTTTTTTACAAATTTCCTTACTCACTACTCACAATGGGGGTGGGGGCCACAAGCTGACTTTTTTTAAATTCACGTGGGATCTCCTAATTTTGCGAGAGTGGATACGCCATTTTGTGAACAAAATTTTGTACAAATATCTTTATCCATTCAAATTGTATAATACTGAATTCATTTTTTTTTTTTTTTTTTTTTACAAATTTCCTTACTCACTACTCACAATGGGGGTGGGGGCCACAAGCTGACTTTTTTTAAATTCACGTGGGATCTCCTAATTTTGCGAGAGTGGATACGCCATTTTGTGAACAAAATTTTGTACAAATATCTTTATCCATTCAAATTGTATATTACTGAATTTAACACAATCTTTTCTATAAAAAAAAAAAAAGGTCAAAAGGTAAGAAAATAGGTTGTGTCCGGTCTAGTCCTATAGTAAAAGTAGGAGAGAATATATTTGATAATACAATCATGCTACCCACACATGTTAAAAAATCGGTGGGACATGTGTTGACGCATGATTAGACCGTTTGAAAAATTAAAACAAAAAACACCAATTATTTGCTGTCGAATTAGTATGTCTCCTTCCTTGTTTTCAAGCTTGGCTAAATGGCTTTATTCTTGATAATAAATATATGGACCAACATATTTATCTTTGTATTCAATATCATACGTATTATTATTTGTGGTGGGATAATGTGTGAGAGGGCGTGGGTCCTATCATAAATCCAGGAAAGAATAATAAGATTGTTTAGCCACACACTGCTCCGTTATCTAAAGTTTGGCTGCTCAACTTCGAAATTTATGACGTAGCTTAATAAGATCTCATGACAATCTTTCGTCATAGACTGGGAGGGACGGATCCAACTGCTCGAGTGAGCTAGGGCGGAGCGTGGAGCATTTATCAAACACTGCCCAATATAACAATATTGTTTACTAATATTTAATTAATTTATATTAAAAAAATTCCCAATCAATATATAAATGCACTAAAATGTAAAATAATATAAATATTAAAATATAATTCAGTACAACCCAAAATAATAAAGAATAAAAATACATTTTTTGAGTGATATACCTATTATCAAGTTTCAAATGTTTATGAATTTAAGCGAGACAAGATGAAGTTTTTATGTAGTGGTTAATCGATAAAGACAAAATTTTAAAAATGATGAATTTTAGAGCTATTTTTGTCCCCAAAAAGAAAAGTATTTTTCAAACTCTTAGAAGAACAAAGAATTTTACAAAATAAATTGATAAAACTTAACAATTAAAGTATATATTATGAAGTAATAATTTCAGTTAATAAATTTTTAAAGCTATTTTTACCCAAAAAAGAAATCTTTTTTTCAAACTCTTAAAATAATAAAAATCAGTAATTAAATTGTCCAAATTTGAATTTTACAAAATAAATTGATAAAATCTAATAATAAAAGTATATACTATGAAGTAATAATTTGAGTTAACAAATTTTTTTAAAGAAATTTTTTTAGAGACAAAAACTAATAATATAGAATTGTTTAATTATTATTTATTGAGTTAAAAAATTAAAAAGAACAAGAGGAGGTGAAGGGAATCCAATCCCATACCTCTGATATGATAAAAATGGATTTCTCAATTGAGATACAAAGCTATATTAGCATTAGTTATAGTATACAATTATTTAACTATTATATATTGTGTTTGAAAAATTAAAAGAAGAAGTGAAAAGGAGGGGAGTCAAACCAGGTGCCTCTCACATGCAAAATCAACGCCATACCAAATGAGCTACGATCATATCTGTCAAGGATGGTACAATTTTACATATTTAGCATAATAACTTCATCAACATAAAATCCCTTTCCTACCAGAGCCAGCATGGGTAGTCGCGCCGGCTCGCCGGGTGCTGGCTCCGCCCCTGTAGACTGTTACGTTTCACATTTCATGCACCAAGTGTCAATACAGTTCACATTTTTTGACACATCGACCTAGAAATAAGTACACACTAACCCGACTATGGGACCTAAATCACCTTTTGAACATGTAACTTGGTATGAAGAGTGGATTTCTGATGTACATAAAAGTTTGATATGGAGGAGGACATTATTAGATCTTTTCTTCCATTACAAATAGTGAAGTAACCATAGCCACATATAGGTGGACAAGCTGGATAAAAACGATCAACCGGGTCATGGTTGGGCAATCGGGTTTGGAGCTGTCTGATTGTGTTAATGGATCACAAAGGGAGACAATGGACAAAACAGATAGTTTGATCGTGTATTTGAACCTCAAATAGCGAGGGGGAAATGCAACTTTGAAGATAATGGGCTGAAATGGGTTCTCATCTATTGGGCTTACTTCTGGACCAAGCCCATTTGGCCTTTTCTAAGCAGACCAATGTTACAGTTAGCGGGCTTAACGCGTCCCTTTTGTGTGAAGTTGTACATTTTGACGGAACCACTTTAACAATTCAGCCCATTGTACCACAAGAGACTGTAGTGAGGCATTCAGGATTTCCAGGGATTAATTTGAAACATGTAGGAACCAGTTTGACACACGCAGAAACATTGGGGACTTATTTGGAAATTTCTGGAAATATAGGGATTGAGATGCGTAGAAAGGAAAAATTCAGGGATCAAATTGCAGTTTCCACAGAGTTTAGGAACCAATCTGAAAGATCAGGGAACTCTTTGCATAAAACAGAAAATTCGAGGACAGATTTGAAAGATAATAAAAGATTCAGGTGGGATCAACTTTCGAGAGGTAGTTGCAAACCTCGCGGTCTCAATTGAAAACAATAAAAACAAAAGTTATTCGTAATTTAAAGAAAAAATAACGACGTTCATTCAATAAGACAATTTAGAAACAAGTCGACATACTATGTTTTTAAATCTTCATAATCATTGTGTTGTATTAAATTCTCGTAGGAAATCTTAAAAACAGAGCATGTGGATGACACCTATTGAAAAGGATATTTCAGACTATTAGTAACCTAAAACAGTTTACATCTGTTATCATATGCAGTAGATTTGGCAACGACGAGCACCATAAGATTGGATGCACTTGCATTTATCCCGACACATAGACACCTACGTGGGAGCATTTTTCCCGATGAGACTCTTCTCCAATGAGTGAGCATGATTATGCAGACTATTACGATTCAGGAATATATTAGTCCAGACGTATGACTTGGTTGATAACTTTATCTTCCTGCCCGAAAATTTATCTTCAAGAGTACCCTTAAGTAGTCTTCACTTAGTCATTGTACACATTCCGTTTATTGTTACTTTCATTTAGTTTTGAGACATTTGTTACATTGTTCATTTATTGGAGTTCAGGTATGTGGCCTCTCTTTTTATGCGTTCTTTCGATTTTTATGATATAAAATAAGCCAAACTAGTGACCTTTAGTGGGAAAAAAAAAGTTCACATTTTTTGAAATGCTGAATTAATCCGTATTAAGCATTCATTTGATTGGACATTTGCTTGCTTATACTTTTTGTAGAAGAGCTTTTTGAAAAAGATATCGTTTTTCTAAAATATTCTTCTAATCAGATAAAGTATTTTCAGAAAATTATTCAGATAGGTTCGAAAACATTTCTTAATCTCATAAATAACTTTTAACTTTTCAAAAATCTTGTTAAAGTCTAAAACCGAGTGTGTAAAATATGGTCTTAAATCATCGTTTTAACTTGTAATTTGGTAAGGAGGGTGGATTTCGTTATCAAAAAGTACATCGCACGTCCGTGACCAGAAAGGTCCACTTCTGATGAATAATTTCCAACTTTTTTATTTTTCACACAGAGGACAGAATTTCTTTTTTTTTTTTTTTTTTCAGCAACAGTAGCTATCACTAATCAGAATCATTGTCTTTACATGTCTGTAATAAGATCATGTGAATTTATTTTGGACATTATTGCCTTCTTTTTCTCTTCATTTCCAATAAAAGAAAAAGAAATATTAATTTTTTGTGGCCCCCAAATGTTCTTTTCATACACGTCCTTGTACAGATGTTTTCGTTGTGATCGATTGATTATACCAATTGACAAGGTCTTCTCAACCGCTAAGATCTCTCGAATAATTGGCCTAGATGGTAATATATTTCTATATTTCTTGATTAATTTTTGTCTAAATTTAATAAAAATAAAACGTAATTTTAAGAACAGTGTAGAGAGAAATAGACATTCTGACTGTTGTAGCTTGTTTCCTGTACTCGTGAAATAATTAATTACTCAAATGAGTTGCAGAGACTGGTTTGCTTCGGGCATTGTAGAAGCTCACATTTTCAATGTACCTGAGATGCTTTTGTCACATAAATTAATTATTATCTTTTGATGATTTTACTATTAGAAAAACATTTTCTTCTACTGTTCTGTTCTGTTCTGGTTTTTTGTTCTTTAGCTCATCTCCACCTGTGACTTGTGGCATATCTCCAACCACCTATAGAGAGAGACATATATACACGTGTATGAAAGAGATTCTGTCAAATACTTATCATTTTATCATATAATTAAAAGCCAAAATTATTCCAAGAATTTCTGGGAAGATATTTGAGTAGTTCATTGATTCATCATTCGGAAGTTCCTCCAGGTTTATGCAACACTCCAATGTCTAAACAAGCTCCACTTTTTCATCTTCTTTTCTTATTGTTTTCTCTTCTGCCTCATTATTCAAATCAGTTACAGCCATCACAGTACCAGGCATTATTGAGAATCAAGCAGCTTTTGAATTTCCCAGAAGAAATTAGCAGCTGGAGTGATAATTCAGATTTCTGTAACACAGAACCAAGCCAAATTATAACACTTTCATGCTATGAAGATAGAATAACTCAGCTTCATGTTACTGGCAACAATTGGTTTCCTCATCTGCTTCAAGATTTCTCAACTGTTTCGTTGTTTTCAAGTCTTGCTAGTTTTCCTGACCTGAAAGTTCTGTCTTTAGTTTCATTAGGTCTAAAAGGGCCATTGCCTTCAGAAATTGGAAAGTTATCATCTCTGGAAATAATGAATGTTAGTTCAAATTATTTTGATGGCATCATTCCTGTAGAAATTTCATTTTTGAAGAACCTGCAAACTCTTATACTTGATTATAATAGATTCACAGGGCAGGTTCCTGATTGGATTGGTTCATTTCCAGCTTTAACCGTTCTGAGTTTGAAGAACAATTCATTTACTGGGCAGTTGCCAAATTCTTTAACAAGTTTGGGAAATCTAAGAACTTTAGTGATTTCTGCAAATAATCTATCTGGGCAAGTGCCTGTTCTTGAAAACTTGACGAATCTTCAAGTTCTTGATTTCTCAGACAACAATCTTGGACCCCAGTTTCCTAGTTTGCCCTCAAAGTTGATTTCTTTGGTGCTCAGGAAGAACAAGTTCTACTCTGCAATTTCTGATAAATTAAGCTCTTGTTACCAGCTTCAGAAACTGGATATCTCGCTAAATGAACTTGTTGGGCCATTTTTGCCATCCCTTTTGTCATTGCCTTCACAACACCGTCAAAGTATGACTGTCCTCATATAAGGTACCATGACGACCTCAAGTCAAAGGACCAATTCTACTACCAAACGTTAGAAATTAACCACTGACACTCAGATAGTTATCCATGTGAAATCTCTCGGCGGGACTCCAATGTTTTGTTCTATAACAAAACATACACATGTCATTTAAGTGTCACTACACTTTAACTTGTGAGATCAGCTACATACTTCACAAGTAAGAAATGTCACACGTGATAGTCTATCCGTAATAACAATATCCGTATCTCGTTATTATTTACGACCACGAACGATTTAAGATTCAATCAAATGTAATTTGTATCTCACAATCACAACTCCTTGTGATTAACAAATTACGAAGATTTGAATCTGCAGACTCTATTATTTATTTAATTGTCTATTAATCAAATAATAAATCTGCCATTAAAGTGCATTAAATATATATCAAAAGTATTTATGACCAAAATTAATTGAACCTAGGGTATAATACTTGCAGTAATCACATCCTGTAAATTTTCAAACATAGATGTTGGGCGGTAGCCCAATGAGTAAGGCAATGATGAGAAGGGCTTGGCCCATGTTCCTATACTACAGCCCAATTGGTAAAACTGAAGAAACCCGGATGAAACCCAAGCCCACATGTTGACCCTGATAAGAACGGATTTGGTAAATGCGACTTTGGTTGTTTTACCTAATATCTAAAAATGCAAGTTTCTCTGGGCTGTTGGATGAAATGATACCATGATCTCGATATATATTCTTTGGTGGAAAATGTAAAGACGAGTCCTTTCATTTACTTCATTCCGTCGAGGGTTTTCTAGAGCGTTCTATTCCTTTTCTCCTTCAACTTCATCTTCATCATTGATGTTTGTTTTCTCTTTAATCAGTTTAGAGAGTGTGTTCTTTGTGAAATTTGTTGAAAAAGAGTATCAAGATCGATGGTAACGATGAGTCCTTCAGGTCCATAGAAGAGACCGCACGTTCCTGTGGATTCTTGAGTGAATTTGAGTTTTTCTGTGTTGACTTGAAAGGATTTTTTGGTTTTGAGCCTTCAATCTATGATATGTTGATGTCCAACGGGTAGTGTGATAAAGTGTTGTATAGGTCGAGTCAATCTATTATTGTAATCTTGTT
This sequence comes from Olea europaea var. sylvestris, assembly GCF_002742605.1. Taxonomy (NCBI): domain Eukaryota; kingdom Viridiplantae; phylum Streptophyta; class Magnoliopsida; order Lamiales; family Oleaceae; genus Olea; species Olea europaea. Next base: position 22,662,680 of record NC_036246.1, read on the forward strand.
TTTTGTACAATAATAGATTTGCGAGGAAGAAGCAAAAAAAGCTAAGCAGAAAATAAGTAATTGGCTTACCCAAAGTAGACCAATGATGGAGTCCTATATTGCTCATGAAGTGTTAAAAGTGCATACAAAAAGTGTTGCTTGGCGCTGCAGATGGTCCCTACACTCTCCATGCTTGGCAAATGCATATTCGTCAAGTGGGAACATCCAGCGCAACCATGGGACGTGCTCGGCCATGGAAAGAGATCCGCTGATTTTTATACCATTTTCACCAAATTCCTTTCCTTGCTCATCTAATATACCTTCAGAATTCATACATTGCTTCCCAAATGCAAGTCTTGTTAGGTTCTCGAACGCCACATCTCCTAGATATTTCTTCACTAACAAGCTCCTCCTCAAGTTTTCTATATAAATTACAACTTTCAGTAGCTTTTCACTAGAGAAAAATATCAAAAACTAATTATAAACATACCAAGATTAGCGCAATGTTCATAGATAGACTCCACCATAGCCGTGACTTCATCTTCTCTGAGTGGCCTCAAAGCCTCAATCCTTCTAGGAGAAAACAATTAAAGTGTACAAACCTTTCTGACTTTAACATAATGTGGTCCATAATCAGCCCAAATTAAATCGTCTCTGTCTCCGCTAAATCTAGCAGAGGACCACTTTTGTGCCTATCTGCTAACTACTGATCGTTTTCTTTCTGTACTTCTTTGCCAAATCTGTGCTAGAAATCATAAAATTTAGAGTTGAACCAAATTAGACGGATATGATGGGGCCATAGGACTCAGCCCACCGTGCCGGCTCGTCGGGTGCTGGCTCCGCCCTTGTAGACTAGTACGTTTCACATTTCATGCACCAAGTGTCAATACAGTTCACATTTTTTGACACATTGACCTAGAAATAAGTACACACTAACCCGACTGTGGGACCTAAATCACCTTTTGAACATGTAACTGGGTATGAAGAGTGGATTTCTGATGTACATAAAAGTTTGATATGGAGGAGGATATTACTAGATCTTTTCTTCCATTACAAATAGTGAAGTAACCATAGCCACATATAGGTGGACAAGCTGGATAAAAACGATCAACCGGGTCATGGTTGGGCAATCGGGTTTGGAGCTGTCTGATTGTGTTAATGGATCACAAAGGGAGACAATGGACAAAACAGATAGTTTGATCATGTATTTGAACCTCAAATTTTGAAGATATTGGGCTGACATGAATTCTCATCTATTGGGCTTATTTCTGGCCCAAGCCCATTTGGCCTTTTCTAAGCAGACCAATGTTACAGTTAGTGGGCTTAACGCGTCCCTTTTGTGTGAAGTAGTACATTTTGACGGAACCACTTTAACAATTCAGCCCATTGTACCACACGAGACTGTAGTGAGGCATTCAGGATTTCCAGGGATTAATTTGCAACATGTAGGAACCAGTTTGACACACGCAGAAACATTGGGGACTTATTGGAAATTTCTGGAAATATAGGGATTGAGATGCGTAGAAAGGAAAAATTCAGGGATCAAATTGCAGTTTCCACAGAGTTGAGGAACCAATCCGAAAGTTCTGGGAACTCTTTGCATAAAACAGAAAATTCGAGGACAGATTTGAAAGATAATAAAAGATTCAGGTGGGATCAACTTTCGAGAGGTAGTTGCAAACCTCGCGGTCTCAATTGAAAACAATAAAAACAAAAGTTATTCGTAATTTAAAGAAAAAATAACGACGTTCATTCAATAAGACAATTTAGAAACAAGTCGACATACTATGTTTTTAAATATTCATAATCATTGTGTTCTATTAAATTCTCGTAGGAAATCCTAAAAACAGGGCATGTGGATGACACCTATTGAAAAGGATATTTCAAACTATTAATAAACCTAAAACAGTTTACATTTGTTATCACAGGGGTCGGGTTCCGCCTTTACTCAGTGGCTCACCACTACATGCAGTAGATTTGGCAACGATTGCATTTATCCCGTCACATAGACACCTAGGTGGGAACATTTTCCCAGACGAGACTCTTCTCCAATGAGTGAGCATGATTATGCAGACTATTACGATCCAGAAATATATTAGTCCAGACGTATGAATTGGTTGATAACTTTATCTTCCTGCCCGAAGATTTATCTTCAAGAGTACCCTTAAGTAGTCTTCACTAAGTCATTGTACACATTCTATTTATTGTTACTTTCATTTAGTTTTGAGACATTTGTTACATTGTTCATTTATAGGAGTTCAGGTATGTGGCCTCTCCTTTTATGCGTTCTTTCGATTTTTATGATATAAAATAAGCCAAACTAGTGACCTTTAGTGGGAAAAAAAAGTTCACATTTTTTGAAATGCTGAATTAGTCCATATTAAGCGTCCATGTGATTTGACATTTGCTTGCTTATACTTTTTGTAGAAGAGCTTCTTGAAAAAGATATCGTTTTTCTAAAATATTCTTCTAATCAGATAAAGTATTTTCAGATAGGTTCGAAAACATTTCTTAATCTCATAAATAACTTTTAACTTTACAAATATCTTGTTAAAGTCTAAAACCGACCGTGTAAAATATGGTCTTAAATAATCGTTTTAACTTGTAATATGGTATGGAGGGTGGATTTCGTTATCAAAAAGTACATCGCACGTCCGTGACCAGAAAGGTCCACTTCTGATGAATAATTTCCAACTTTTTTATTTTTCACACAGAGGACAGAATTTCTTCTTTATTTTTTTTATTTTTTTTCAGCAACAGTAGCTATCACTAATCAGAATCATTGTCTTTGCATGTCTGCAATAAGATCATGTGAATTTATTTTGGACATTATTGCCTTCTTTTTCTCTTCATTTCCAATAAAAGAAAAAGAAATATTAATTTTTTGTGGCCCCCAGATGTTCTTTTCATACACGTCCTTGTACAGATGTTTTCGTTGTGATCGATTGATTATACCAATTGACAATGTCTTCTCAACCGCTAAGATTTCTCGAATAATTGGCCTAGATGGTAATATATTTCTATATTTCTTGATTAATTTTTGTCTAAATTTAATAAAAATAAAACTTAATTTTAAGAACAGTGTAGAGAGAAATAGACATTCTGACTGTTGTAGCTTGTTTCCTGTACTTGTGAAATAATTAATTACTCAAATGAGTTGCCGAGACTGGTTTGCTTCGGGCATTGTAGAAGCTCACATTTTCAATGTACCTAAGATGCTTTTGTCGCATAAATTAATTATTATTTTTTGATGATTTTACTATTAGAAAAACATTTTCTTCTACTGTTCTGTTCTGTTCTGGTTTTTTGTTCTTTAGCTCATCTCCACCTGTGACTTGTGGCATATCTCCAACCACCTATAGAGACATATATACACGTGTATGAAAGAGATTCTGTCAAATACTTATCATTTTATCATATAATTAAAAGCCAAAATTATTCCAAGAATTTCTGGGAAGATATTTGAGTAGTTCATTGATTCATCATTCGGAAGTTCCTCCAGGTTTATGCAACACTCCAATGTCTAAACAAGCTCCACTTTTTCATCTTCTTTTCTTATTGTTTTCTCTTCTGCCTCATTATTCAAATCAGTCACAGCCATCACAGTACCAGGCATTATTGAGAATCAAGCAGCTTTTGAATTTCCCAGAAGAAATTAGCAGCTGGAGTGATAATTCAGATTTCTGTAACACAGAACCAAGCCAAATTATAACACTTTCATGCTATGAAGATAGAATAACTCAGCTTCATGTTACTGGCAACAATTGGTTTCCTCATCTGCTTCAAGATTTCTCAACTGTTTCGTTGTTTTCAAGTCTTGCTAGTTTTCCTGACCTGAAAGTTCTGTCTTTAGTTTCATTAGGTCTAAAAGGGCCATTGCCTTCAGAAATTGGAAAGTTATCATCTCTGGAAATAATGAATGTTAGTTCAAATTATTTTGATGGCATCATTCCTGTAGAAATTTCATTTTTGAAGAACCTGCAAACTCTTATACTTGATTATAATAGATTCACAGGGCAGGTTCCTGATTGGATTGGTTCATTTCCAGCTTTAACCGTTCTGAGTTTGAAGAACAATTCATTTACTGGGCAGTTGCCAAATTCTTTAACAAGTTTGGGAAATCTAAGAACTTTAGTGATTTCTGCAAATAATCTATCTGGGCAAGTGCCTGTTCTTGAAAACTTGACGAATCTTCAAGTTCTTGATTTCTCAGACAACAATCTTGGACCCCAGTTTCCTAGTTTGCCCTCAAAGTTGATTTCTTTGGTGCTCAGGAAGAACAAGTTCTACTCTGCAATTTCTGATAAATTAAGCTCTTGTTACCAGCTTCAGAAACTGGATATCTCGCTAAATGAACTTGTTGGGCCATTTTTGCCATCCCTTTTGTCATTGCCTTCACTTACTTACTTAGACATTGCTGATAACAAGTTCACTGGGAAGCTTTCACAGAACATCTCTTGCAATACAGAACTGGTTTTTGTAAATTTGTCCGAGAATCGTCTAACTGGAGAATTACCAGATTGTTTGCATAAAAATTCTAAAAGCAGGGTTGTTTTGTTTGGAGGGAATTGTTTATCTACGAGATACCAACAGCAGCATCCGTTTCGATTTTGTCACAACGAAGCGTTGGCAGTGGGAATTTCACCTCAAAAACAGCTGGAAAAGAGGCCTTACGGGAAAGCAGTTCTTGCATCAAGTATGGTAGGAGGGATTGTTGGGGCAACGGCAATTCTTGGCCTGGCCTTTTTGGCTTTCAAAAGAAAATTTGATAAGCAGCAGGAAAATGAAAAATTTCACACAAGACTGATAGTGGATAAGATCTCACCTGCATACACACTTAAGCTGCTAAAGGACGCAAGTGAGTTCTTCACATTCTTATTATCTTTCCTCCTCCTACTCTGTTAACTTCGATAGATGCATGTGTAACTTTGTTCTGATTGAGAAAATTGCTCGATAGATTTTCATATTTCTGTCTTCATTCCACGAGTCAAATACTTTCGCGTAATTGAATATAATTATTTCCTTGCATAAATTAATGAACAAACAAGAAATTCTGAGTTCTGCAAGCATAAATCATACGCATCAATCTGAATGCTGATTACTGACAGGGTATATATCTGAAACCATAAAATTGGGAGCGCTTGGCATTCCGCCCTATAGAACCTTTGTTTTGGATGAACTTAAGGAGGGCACAAATAATTTCGACGCATCAAATCTTATTGGTGAAGAAACTCATGGACAGGTACACTGCTACATTAATGTGCAACCTAACTTACTGTATGTGAAACTCGGTGGAGGCCATCATTTGACTTGATTATATAATCAGGTTTACAAAGGATGGTTGACAGATGGTACTCTTGTTGCCATTAGAAGCTTGAAAATGAAAAAAAGGCATAGCATCCAGAGTTACACCCACCAACTCGAGCTGATATCGAAACTCAGACATTCTCATCTAGTTAGTGCAATTGGCCACTGCTTTGAGTGCCATAAAGATGATTCAACTGTCAGCAGAATTTTTCTCGTTTTCGAGTATGTGCCAAATGGAACACTTAGAAAATATATATCGGGTAAACATAAGTTTCTTTACACTTAAGCATTGACAATCTAGAAGTAGGTTGCTTTCAAATCTGATAGGGAATTCATGATCCCGTTCTTAATTTATTTCTAAATTATCTTTTGGTCATCTGAAATTCTAAATATAGGATAAAGTGAGTTTATTAATATATGATGATACTTCAAATTTTGGTTTAACACTTGAGTTAACAGAGGGACGTTCTGGACAAAAATTTACATGGATACAGAGAATAAATGCTGCTATTGAGGTTGCCCGGGGTATTCAATTTCTTCATACGGGGATGGTTCCCGGTGTGTATTCGAATCATCTGAGGATAACAGACATTCTGTTGAGCCATGACCTTCATGCAAAAATTAGCAAATGCAATCTCCCTTTGTTGACAGAAAATAAGAGACTGGTAAGTCGACATCTTTACTTTTCATAATGCCGAAGGTACATAATCAAGTTTCACCATATGGTAAAACTTGATTTGCGTAGAGTACTAATGATACAAATGGCTTATCATTTACGTCAACTTCAAAGACATGCCTGACATTGCCTACTTGTAACGGATTCAGGATGACGTGGCAGTGTCCTCCCATGGATCAAAGGAAAACTGTGGATCGATGTAAGTTTATTTGTACTATTTCTGCACTTGATCTTGACTGGAGGCTTTTATATTTCTGTACACTTTTCAGACACTGATTTTGATTTCATTTCATTGATTATGCAGTATTTTTGAGGCATTACTTGGCTCTATATCTAATAGCGGGCTTCATTTTTGTAATTGTCTTGTGAATAGGTTAAGATACGGGGAGAAAAATGACGTCTATGATTTTGGTGTAATCTTACTTGAGATCATTGTGGGCAGGATGATTGTCTCTGAACATGATGTCGGTGTCTCCAAAGATATAGTAAGTTTCTTGTCCAGTACGAGGTTGTCAATTGCTCTTAATTACTACAACCACAATCTGAGTCTTATTCTCAAAAGTTTGGGATCATCTACACAATCCCTTTTCTCCTTTTAATTTGGTTCTTTACTACTTCAAGGAGAACTCTTACTTACTATGAATACACTAGGGATTTGGTGCAGCTCATCTAAATTAAGAACGCCCAAATGAAACAATTAAGGATTTATGTCATAAGATGTAACAAAGTTTTAACCTTCCACGACCTTCCTCTACTCGATTTTGGACTAGCTATGTGGAAACGTGGCCAAAGTTCTAGTAACTTGCTAAAATATTCAAATTGGCGTACCAAAAGTATCATCAGGAATTCTTCAAATAGTACGAGGAATAGTACTTTTGACTTTCTAACATGATCTTACTTGATACTTCTTCAGTTGTTGGTAAGCCTATCAGCAGATGATAAAGCTCGTCGGAGTATAGTCGATCCAGCAGTGCACAAGGAATGCTCGGATGATTCGCTGAAAACCCTGATTGAGCTTTGTGTGGGGTGCTTGTCAAATGAACTATCTGAGAGGCCTTCTGTTGAAGATTTGATTTGGAATCTGCAGTTTGCAGCTCAAGTCCAGGCTTCACAGCACCACAGCAATACAGAGTCACCAATTCAAGACATCTGAATAAAATTTACAGTTTTTTATTATCTGAGTTGTGTGTTACAAGTGGAAACAAGGTTAACACTATTTGCTGTATTGGAGGATAAAAGGCTACTGTATAGTACTAATCTGCATCCAAGCTGAATTTTTATCATCTGTTCTCATTTGTCCATTTTCAACATTGCTCGATGAGAACCTAATATGAATATCGTCCGACTATTATCTGGTCTTCCTATTTACATTTTATAAGCTTCAGCTCATATGGACATTGACCATTTTGAAAGACGTCTAGAAGGAGAGCCATACACTTAGTCGAAAATGAGTCTCGCGTCTTCCCAATAAAGAAGAGCCAAATTCATGTAGATAGCTCATTTGTAATAGTAAACAACAATTTTCAAGGTCGTTAAACACACAAATGAGTACCACTGAATTCAAGTACAAATTGTAAATTGTTAAAAGTTAAATCACCAAAAGATGTC
>NC_036246.1:22673323-22696489 GCF_002742605.1 Olea europaea var. sylvestris
TACGTTTCACATTTCATGCACCAAGTGTCAATACAGTTCACATTTTTTGACACATTGACCTAGAAATAAGTACACACTAACCCGACTGTGGGACCTAAATCACCTTTTGAACATGTAACTGGGTATGAAGAGTGGATTTCTGATGTACATAAAAGTTTGATATGGAGGAGGATATTACTAGATCTTTTCTTCCATTACAAATAGTGAAGTAACCATAGCCACATATAGGTGGACAAGCTGGATAAAAACGATCAACCGGGTCATGGTTGGGCAATCGGGTTTGGAGCTGTCTGATTGTGTTAATGGATCACAAAGGGAGACAATGGACAAAACAGATAGTTTGATCATGTATTTGAACCTCAAATTTTGAAGATATTGGGCTGACATGAATTCTCATCTATTGGGCTTATTTCTGGCCCAAGCCCATTTGGCCTTTTCTAAGCAGACCAATGTTACAGTTAGCGGGCTTAACGCGTCCCTTTTGTGTGAAGTTGTACATTTTGACGGAACCACTTTAACAATTCAGCCCATTGTACCACAAGAGACTGTAGTGAGGCATTCAGGATTTCCAGGGATTAATTTGAAACATGTAGGAACCAGTTTGACACACGCAGAAACATTGGGGACTTATTTGGAAATTTCTGGAAATATAGGGATTGAGATGCGTAGAAAGGAAAAATTCAGGGATCAAATTGCAGTTTCCACAGAGTTGAGGAACCAATCCGAAAGTTCTGGGAACTCTTTGCATAAAACAGAAAATTCGAGGACAGATTTGAAAGATAATAAAAGATTCAGGTGGGATCAACTTTCGAGAGGTAGTTGCAAACCTCGCGGTCTCAATTGAAAACAATAAAAACAAAAGTTATTCGTAATTTAAAGAAAAAATAACGACGTTCATTCAATAAGACAATTTAGAAACAAGTCGACATACTATGTTTTTAAATCTTCATAATCATTGTGTTGTATTAAATTCTCGTAGGAAATCTTAAAAACAGAGCATGTGGATGACACCTATTGAAAAGGATATTTCAGACTATTAGTAACCTAAAACAGTTTACATCTGTTATCATATGCAGTAGATTTGGCAACGACGAGCACCATAAGATTGGATGCACTTGCATTTATCCCGACACATAGACACCTACGTGGGAGCATTTTTCCCGATGAGACTCTTCTCCAATGAGTGAGCATGATTATGCAGACTATTACGATTCAGGAATATATTAGTCCAGACGTATGACTTGGTTGATAACTTTATCTTCCTGCCCGAAAATTTATCTTCAAGAGTACCCTTAAGTAGTCTTCACTTAGTCATTGTACACATTCCGTTTATTGTTACTTTCATTTAGTTTTGAGACATTTGTTACATTGTTCATTTATTGGAGTTCAGGTATGTGGCCTCTCTTTTTATGCGTTCTTTCGATTTTTATGATATAAAATAAGCCAAACTAGTGACCTTTAGTGGGAAAAAAAAAGTTCACATTTTTTGAAATGCTGAATTAATCCGTATTAAGCATTCATTTGATTGGACATTTGCTTGCTTATACTTTTTGTAGAAGAGCTTTTTGAAAAAGATATCGTTTTTCTAAAATATTCTTCTAATCAGATAAAGTATTTTCAGAAAATTATTCAGATAGGTTCGAAAACATTTCTTAATCTCATAAATAACTTTTAACTTTTCAAAAATCTTGTTAAAGTCTAAAACCGAGTGTGTAAAATATGGTCTTAAATCATCGTTTTAACTTGTAATTTGGTAAGGAGGGTGGATTTCGTTATCAAAAAGTACATCGCACGTCCGTGACCAGAAAGGTCCACTTCTGATGAATAATTTCCAACTTTTTTATTAAAATTTTTTTTTTTTTTTTTTTTTTTCAGCAACAGTAGCTATCACTAATCAGAATCATTGTCTTTACATGTCTGTAATAAGATCATGTGAATTTATTTTGGACATTATTGCCTTCTTTTTCTCTTCATTTCCAATAAAAGAAAAAGAAATATTAATTTTTTGTGGCCCCCAAATGTTCTTTTCATACACGTCCTTGTACAGATGTTTTCGTTGTGATCGATTGATTATACCAATTGACAAGGTCTTCTCAACCGCTAAGATCTCTCGAATAATTGGCCTAGATGGTAATATATTTCTATATTTCTTGATTAATTTTTGTCTAAATTTAATAAAAATAAAACGTAATTTTAAGAACAGTGTAGAGAGAAATAGACATTCTGACTGTTGTAGCTTGTTTCCTGTACTCGTGAAATAATTAATTACTCAAATGAGTTGCAGAGACTGGTTTGCTTCGGGCATTGTAGAAGCTCACATTTTCAATGTACCTGAGATGCTTTTGTCACATAAATTAATTATTATCTTTTGATGATTTTACTATTAGAAAAACATTTTCTTCTACTGTTCTGTTCTGTTCTGGTTTTTTGTTCTTTAGCTCATCTCCACCTGTGACTTGTGGCATATCTCCAACCACCTATAGAGGGTCATCTGAAATTCTAAATATAGGATAAAGTGAGTTTATTAATATATGATGATACTTCAAATTTTGGTTTAACACTTGAGTTAACAGAGGGACGTTCTGGACAAAAATTTACATGGATACAGAGAATAAATGCTGCTATTGAGGTTGCCCGGGGTATTCAATTTCTTCATACGGGGATGGTTCCCGGTGTGTATTCGAATCATCTGAGGATAACAGACATTCTGTTGAGCCATGACCTTCATGCAAAAATTAGCAAATGCAATCTCCCTTTGTTGACAGAAAATAAGAGACTGGTAAGTCGACATCTTTACTTTTCATAATGCCGAAGGTACACTAATCAAGTTTCACCATATGGTAAAACTTGATTTGCGTAGAGTACTAATGATACAAATGGCTTATCATTTACGTCAACTTCAAAGACATGCCTGACATTGCCTACTTGTAACGGATTCAGGATGACGTGGCAGTGTCCTCCCATGGATCAAAGGAAAACTGTGGATCGATGTAAGTTTATTTGTACTATTTATGCACTTGATCTTGACTGGAGGCTTTTATATTTCTGTACACTTATCAGACACTGATTTTGATTTCATTTCATTGATTATGCAGTATTTTTGAGGCATTACTTGGCTCTATATCTAATAGCGGGCTTCATTTTTGTAATTGTCTTGTGAATAGGTTAAGATACGGGGAGAAAAATGACGTCTATGATTTTGGTGTAATCTTACTTGAGATCATTGTGGGCAGGATGATTGTCTCTGAACATGATGTCGGTGTCTCCAAAGATATAGTAAGTTTCTTGTCCAGTACGAGGTTGTCAATTGCTCTTAATTACTACAACCACAATCTGAGTCTTATTCTCAAAAGTTTGGGATCATCTACACAATCCCTTTTCTCCTTTTAATTTGGTTCTTTACTACTTCAAGGAGAACTCTTACTTACTATGAATACACTAGGGATTTGGTGCAGCTCATCTAAATTAAGAACGCCCAAATGAAACAATTAAGGATTTATGTCATAAGATGTAACAAAGTTTTAACCTTCCACGACCTTCCTCTACTCGATTTTGGACTAGCTATGTGGAAACGTGGCCAAAGTTCTAGTAACTTGCTAAAATATTCAAATTGGCGTACCAAAAGTATCATCAGGAATTCTTCAAATAGTACGAGGAATAGTACTTTTGACTTTCTAACATGATCTTACTTGATACTTCTTCAGTTGTTGGTAAGCCTATCAGCAGATGATAAAGCTCGTCGGACTATAGTCGATCCAGCAGTGCACAAGGAATGCTCGGACGATTCGCTGAAAACCCTGATTGAGCTTTGTGTGGGGTGCTTGTCAAATGAACTATCTGAGAGGCCTTCTGTTGAAGATTTGATTTGGAATCTGCAGTTTGCAGCTCAAGTCCAGGCTTCACAGCACCACAGCAATACAGAGTCACCAATTCAAGACATCTGAATAAAATTTACAGTTTTTTATTATCTGAGTTGTGTGTTACAAGTGGAAACAAGGTTAACACTATTTGCTGTATTGGAGGATAAAAGGCTACTGTATAGTACTAATCTGCATCCAAGCTGAATTTTTATCATCTGTTCTCATTTGTCCATTTTCGACATTTTCGATGAGAACCTAATATGAATATCGTCCGACTATTATCTGGTCTTCCTATTTACATTTTATAAGCTTCAGCTCATATGGACATTGACCATTTTGAAAGACGTCTAGAAGGAGAGCCATACACTTAGTCGAAAATGAGTCTCGCGTCTTCCCAATAAAGAAGAGCCAAATTCATGTAGATAGCTCATTTGTAATAGTAAACAACAATTTTCAAGGTCGTTAAACACACAAATGAGTACCACTGAATTCAAGTACAAATTGTAAATTGTTAAAAGTTAAATCACCAAAAGATGTCAATTGTTCCCATGAAATTTCTCCAGAAATATCTAAAATAACATACAGCATAATTGTACACAAATACAAGGCGGACGACAACAAAATACATCCCTCTAGAAAGCAATTCACTTGTTTTCTCTGGAGACATAATTCTCTATTTCTGGCCTCTAGTCTTGAGGGCAAGACGTAATTCTCCATTAACGTCCTCTCGTTCGAGGGCATCTTTCCCAATGACATAATAATGTTTCTAGATGTCCTTTAATCTGAGGGTCACAGCTCTCTTGTGGGCATCCAGACCCTCTACTTCAGCCATAGTTGCTACATAAGGGCCTAGCTTCTTCAACCCTCCCTCTGTCAATGACTGGACCGTAATGTACTTCAAGAATGAGTCTAAAGACACGCCACTGTACATCCGAGCATAACCATATGTGGGAAGAACGTGGTTCGTTCCACTCGCATAATCTCCTACACTCTCAGGTGTCCACTGACCCAAAAATACAGAACCTGCAGATTTTTTGTTGATCATGCAGCATTCCAATAGTAAGTATAAAGTAGGATATTAGCAATTGTAGACAGAGATCCCTGTGCGCTAAAAGGTGTAATCCATAAACTATAGTATGCCCAATTGATAAAGGACAGACTATAGCAGCTTGTTTAAAAATATTGAGGAGAAAAAGAAAGTAACCTGCCAAGCAGTAAGGAATAGAAAAGGCCTGCTAATAAAATTTCAGAGTATTTATGCACTAATATAGAATGTTATTAAAGCAAAGGCGGACAAAGATGAAAGAATTTTGCAAATGACACAGATTTCATACAAGCAAACACCAGATCATGTAGACAGAAGAACATGACAATAATTACCAGCATTCTGGACTAAACTTTCCCACTTCTCGGCATCATTTACATTGATGATCAAATGCTCGGGCGCGTACAAGTTAGAAAAATTGAGAGCCTGCGAATCCAAACAATAACTGTAATTTTAAAACAAATTGAGACTCAGATGCACCATACATGCAAAGAGAATAAAATCAACCAAGAAATAAGTGAACAAAACAACCAAGAAAACAACTGTGTGTGTGTCAGTGTGCAATAAACTAGTTCTTGAAATTAACCATATGAACGAGCACGGGCGAACCCAGATTTATTCTTTAGTGGCGACGAGATGGAAAATTGGCTAAACTAAATTGTGAAAAAAACCAAAAAAATAATCTGAAAACTTAAATTTAACAAGGTCGAATTGAAGGATTTTGAAAATTTAGTGGGAGCGGCAGACCCCACTCGTCCCTTAGTGGGTCCGTCCCGGTGAACGAGTAGAGTTAATTGTTGAAGGCATAACCTCATGCATTTTTTAATTAATGCATTTAACTTAACATTGAAATTCAAGCAGAAGATTTCTTAAAATCAACGTCCAAAATCAGCTTTCATGTTCTAGATTGCCAACAAAAGTGAATTTTCTACACTCTCTAATCAGTCATCACTAGTCTTCAAATGTCTGCAATAGAAAAAAAGGTACATATTGTTCAATTGATCTTCAAATTATTGTGTCAAGTTGGGAATTTTATATGTAAAAGTAGTCTGTTATGAAAATCACACACTAGAGCACGGACCTCAACCATATCACGAGCAAAAACAGCAAAGCTGTGACTTAGTGCTTTTAAAGCGAACTCTCCCCTTGGCAGGCTTTTGCACTGTTTGTTGAGCTCATCCAGAATAACAGTTAGATCCACACCATCTCCAGCAATTACAAGAACAACCTGGCTGTCAGCGCCGTGCTCAGCCTGAAATTGGCAACATGATGGTTTGCAAGGTCAGAAAAGAAAATAATATGACATATATAAAGAAGGCTATAAGAAGGTATCTATATGTGAGAAAGAAAAAGAACTTGATGATTTCAGTTCTCTCTCTTATATGGTCATCATATAGTAAACAACTAGTCAAATTTATCATAAAAACTCTTATTGCTGCAATAAACATAGTGATTCACTCCTACTTTCAGTAACTACAACATAAATTCACAGAAGTTCTTTTCTGTGAAGAAAACAAATTGAAGGACAAAATTCCAAAAAGCAGATACCTGTGAAAGTAAATCCGCTGCTATATGAACTGGGTTGGCATGTTTATCTGCAATGACAAGCACTTCTGATGGTCCAGCAGGCATGTCTATTGAAATCATAGCCTCGCTGTTCTGTTAAGGGAGAAATATAGATTTGGCAACCTAGCAGCATACTGAAATACGGTGCAAATTATATCATATTTCAATGAAGAAATAAAGTAAAAATCATTACTACCTGGAGGATCATTTTTGCAGCTGTGACATACTGATTACCAGGCCCATATATCTTCTCCACCTGCAATAATAGTAACACAAAACTGTAACAGATATCTGAGAGAGAAGCACATGGGGATAGATGAATGAAATTCATCAGATAATTGGAGAAGTCAGAATACACAGCTCAATATGAGTTTCTATTTCAAAGAAATATTTGTATCTATTTCATCCTATTTAACCCACCCCAACCCCCCCACTCCCAAGGAAGATATTCACTGGGGCATAAAGCAAAAGTCAAGTTTGACATCGAGTACACAATGAATATGTTAATCATGCAAGTCACTGCTCTAGATAGACAAACTATGGCAGAAAAGGGGGGTGGGTGGTCTAGGATCGAAGTCCTATGCCCCGGGACAGTGGAAAGGGAAAAAGGCGTGACCTATGCAACCAGACCTACAGTGCACAACTTGATCTTAAATAAATCAATGCAAAATGATATCCACCTTTCTTTGCATGCATCCTATAGCATAATCTTACATATGACTAGATATCAACTTTGCCCAAGGGTGGAAGTAGAATTAGATTTTAGTGTGAGATAAAATTTAAATTTGAACTGAAATGAGCTTTTGGGGTGGATAAAATCTTTTCTTTGGCTGATTTTATGAAAATGGCCCTACATATTCCAATTGGACTTATACGTGCTTTTCAGATGGATGAGTCATGACACTATAATCTTTTCACAGCAAGTTGGATATCGTCTTGGATCCTAGAGATGGCTTTAACCACTATAAAAGAGGAGAACTCTGTTGCGTGTGGGTCCTATACCAATATATTACATAACTCCACCAATAGAATATCTCATAATTATTGCAATTCTTAGATATGTGCAAATTCCTTGGTGGTATAGCTGATAGCTCATTACTCTTTTATTCCCTTATCATTTTGTTAGTGAGTTCTACACTCGACACGTTCTCGTGGTTTTTTGTTCAGGCTCAAGTTAATTGGAATAAATGCCACAGGGAAGGAGCTACCTGTATAAGTTAGACTGGGAATGCTAACTCCAGTCACTTATGAGCTAAAAGGTGGATTGTGGATCAAGGATCTGTGTATCAGATTAACACTGTACACACATCAAATTGCTGTTTGATGAAAGTTTAATGAGTATTTAGCAAATTCCTGGTGAAATGGGTTATTTTGGGTAGCTAACAAATGCCCTTCATATTGGCAAGGGCAGTGGTATTGCCAACTCATTCTTATACATACAAACGCAAATAAAAGTAATTGGAGTAAAATACCAGGGAGAAGCAAAGACGCTTCTTCCTTAAATAATAAATTTGCTCTACAAGAAGGAAACTAAATCAGAATCCAATGAAATCCATCTATCAAACTCCTCACAACAGCAAGCGATCCAGAATCACTGAAAATTCTATTAACTTGATTATCTGTTTATTCAAGAGCAGTATTATCTGGCAAGCTATCTAATGTACAAGTGCATGGTGCCAGAACCAAGAATCTTAAAATAAAAACATACTGTAAAAAAGCAGAGAAAAAAGATGATAAGAAAGAAAAGTGTCATGATTCATCCTCCAATGCCATAAATAAATAACTATACAAGTTTCTTTCACAGGCATGTCAGTGTTTATTCTCTATCTTAAGTTTCATTTGAAAAACCTACTCTCATCAGATAGAATTCATGTGCTTACCAGGGTTTTCTATATCCCCCCCCCCCCCCTTTCTTTTTCCTTTTTTCTCTTTACAATATATACTAGTATTAGGTTACAAACTTGTGCATGTTGTGGTTGCTTCAGATTTTCCAGTAGATTTAGGAAGAACCATATAACTGGATAAGTGGCAAAAAGAATCATGTAGTCGAACCACATCTATAGTCAATAAAGCTCAGTTATTTGTTTTTCTTTCGGCGGAGATACAAACTTATTATGATGTTGGCAAATAAATAGTCTGTTAAAGTTGATAGCTAATTCAATATCATACAGAGAAGACAGAAGGCAGGATTAAATGCACAACTAGTGGTAGTACTTCGAGAATCACAATAACACACTTCAGTACATACAAAACTTTTGTCTAAGCCTGGCCCTGAGAAGAGAAGAGTTGGGCTTCTATGGACCAAAAGAAAGCATGGGTTGCTACTAAAATGGTGTGATATAGTGAACGCACACATCATGCAGAAACTGATACCTTAGGACAAGATTCAGTTCCCCAAGCCATGGCAGAAATAGCCTGAACATATTGATAAATTTCAGAAATGTAAGAAGAAGTCTCCTTAAAAACACTGTATACTCAGAAAATATACTGCATTCCAACCTGAGCTCCTCCAGCTTTAAGAATATGAGTAACACCAGCTTTCTTAGCACAATAAAGAACCTCCTGCAAAATAATGGCTGGTGAGTTACATGAACACCATATTCAATCAAGCTTATTAGGTGAGAACATTCACCTTACAAATGCTGCCATCCTGAGTAGGGGGAGTTGCCAGTACAATAGTTTTGCATCCGGCTATCTGGGCAGGCTGATTTAAGAGTTCCCACATCAATCAGCAAAATGAAATGAAAATCTTAATTAAATCCAGAAAAGCATAATTTATAGTTAACTAGAGTCACCTACAACTGAAAGCATCAAAGCAGTTGAAGGTAAAACAGCTGTGCCCCCAGGAACATAGAGACCAACAGCTGAGATACTCCTTGCCACTCGTTTGCACCTAACACCCTAGAAAAATTGAAAATGGGGAAACTGCAACTTGAGTCAGGAACTCCAATAAGTACCATGTAAAGTTAAAGTACTTACTTCCATGTTCTCAACAATTTTCTCAACTGGCTGCTGAGCAGCATGAAAAGCAAAAATATTACTGTACGCCACGTCAAATGCTTCTTGAACGGCTGCATCAAGCTAATCATCAAAGTACAAGTCACCGAATAGTGGACTTGAATACTAAATGGAACTTTTGTAATATGATAGAAACTTAGAAACTAAACAATTAGGATGCTCAAATCACAAGCAGAGCTGTGAAAACTTTGTCCAGACCAAAAGAGATACCTCAGGATCAGGAAGATCATTGACGTTCTCAACTATATAGTCCAGTTTAACTTTGTCAAATCTCATTGTATAGCTGTCAAAGAGAAACATAATATAGCGGTCACCCTCAACCATAGGAAATGACGAATGAGCAAAACATCTCAACCTTACTGCCTACAGATGCATATATGCTTGGAAAGGTTAAAATCATATTCTTTTTGTATTATGCATTTGTGTCCCATATCCAGTGAAACCAGGAGTCCTAGGTACATATGAACTCTTAAGTATGTTGGTTCAGTCCCTGCACAACCAGGAGAAAATTACAACCTATCAACATTATTTGCACCCTTTTCTACATAGACTATAAGTTTGGAAAATAAATCAATAGAAACTCTATCAGCATTGCCTGGTTTGATGCAACTGCAACGAAAGATGCCTAAGTTAATAACTGGATTCACAAAATCTGTCCTCTTCTTCTATTCAAGTTTTCATGACAACAATCAGAAATTTAATCCCACTCCTTACAACCACACAACTTAGGTTTAGTAAACCAAACCCTCCCTCA
Organism: Olea europaea var. sylvestris; assembly: GCF_002742605.1. Classification (NCBI taxonomy): domain Eukaryota; kingdom Viridiplantae; phylum Streptophyta; class Magnoliopsida; order Lamiales; family Oleaceae; genus Olea; species Olea europaea. The sequence goes on from NC_036246.1 coordinate 22,683,567, forward strand.
AATTAATGTCCCACCACAATAGCACAACAAACAAAAATAACCCAAAAGGTTGATGGGTGCAGTTCTCTGAACTTAACAAAGCTTAAAACCAGTCTTTTAACCAAATTAAATCATGAACTAGTCCAATTTTTAGTGCTTCCAAAATCATCCTCAGGACTTCTCTACAAACACAATCATCCCAGTAGAGTTCTGTCTTCTGTTGATCAACATTTATTTTCATTGTGAATTTAAAATAGCACGGATTTTTCTCACGCTTCTCAAACATAACTAAATAATATAAATAACAGAATGAAGAAGTAAAAGAAGCACCGACTCTTTAACAGCTGCATCGCCTCTACTGCGTACATCATCAACAATGGGTTGAACCTGATCCAACATTGATTCCAACATTACAGTGAAGTCCAGATAACAAGATAACAAATTTAAAAGAATAAGTTGGTGCTGCTAAACAACACGGCGTCTTACCACATCAAAAATGGAAGAAAAATCAACTCGAGGACGAGCTTTGAGGCTATCAACCTCGGATGTAGTAAGATCTGATAGCCTATAGGACTTCATCGAACAATTTGGAGTGCAATGAAATGGCCCTGTGAAACACAAAATGCAGAAGATGAGAAAAAAGAGCACAACACTACCAATAAATATATCTCATGGTCATGAACATGAACAAATCTGGAGTGATTAATGAAGAAATATTGCACCATCAAATGGCTCGAGTTCACAACCATACGAATCAGCCACCAGGAACTTGTACCAGAGTTAGCTTCATTGGGTCTTTTTATCCAGGTGCACAGATATAAAAAAATGTATATTTATTGTATACATATCACAATTTGGTAAAAATATGTAACTTCTCTAAATACACGCTTACTGAAAGCATGAAAGAAAATTATCCATTTATAGATTGCATTAATCATTATTATACTAAAAACAAAAGGTTCCCAAAGGCATTTGACTCCTTCAATTTAAAACTTCACTGATCAAAAAATAGACCACTTTGCACCGTCTTGCCATTTTTTCGAAAGTGTCCATCCATCATGTAACTTTTTAAGGCTCTCAAGACCATGTTCGCTGTTATGGAATTGGGATTGCCAACATAGATTTATGTTCTTAAAAGTATGTGCAAAATTCAAAAGGAACAACTTAATGCCCCAGTTAGCCTCCAAACATGGCGTGAAAGTGATCTAACTGACCAAACTACCTATTCAAGGCCTAGTGTCCTTTAAACAATCTAAAGAGTGATATCCAAATGTTTCAGATATATTAAGATTCATCAATGCCCAATCAAAGCCGAATCAAATAAATAAATATCTCTCTCTGGCAAAAAATATTGTTCAACGTGCAAAATGATGACTAAAAATATAAAATGAAAATGAAAATGAAAAACTTGTTAAACATCCTGTGGATCTATTCAAGGATTAGTTATTTAGTCTCAAATATATCACAGGTGAATGTTATCACTTAGAGCATTTTCAAGTAGAACTTCAGCACAATTTAGTAATTTACGGATTAAAAACAAGTAATGTCAACAAAATTCAGCAGTTTTCTTGTTCAATTGGGCAGCCTTTGCTCAAAAGACTTAACAAAGACCTTCCTAAAAATTAAACTTCATTGGAATGTTCAAGACCAAATTCAACTCATTTTAATTTTAATTTTTTTTTAAAGTAAAAAGTTACTTTTATTTTCAAATACGAGTAGATAAGTTACTTTTTTTTTTCCTTCCTTTCAGGTAAAAATATAAGTAGCTGTTTCTGAAAGTAAGCATTGTAAAAATAAGTAATTAGCAATTTTCAACTTTAACCAATAGAAAAGGTTATTCATTTGACTACATATAAGTAAACATTGCAAATTTGTAAGCTCAGCCAATTATGCTCTTAGTCAAAGCAACATACAAACTATCAATACACGGACACAAAGATAACCGCAGCACTCTATGTTTCAAAGATTCTACATTCACGAGTGTGTAAAGAAATCTAACAACAAACCATTCACAAAATGAAAATGCAAATTCAACAAACTTTAGAAATTTGAAGTACAAAATTCTAGTTACCCGGCCGAGTAAAAGAGGACAAACGATATGAAATACTTCGTGGAACAGAAATTGCTCGGAAATTAGACGAAAACCCACTGATCTGATTGAAAGAAAGAAGTCTGCAGTCCATTAACACCAACCTTAAATCAACTAATCCATCAGTGGAAGTGTTTTCATTAAAAAAAACACACACACACACACACATATGTATATATGGCAGTTTGTTCTTTCAAATTCAAGTGAAGGGAATTAGGATGAGGAGCTTACTTGAAGAAATAAAATGGCGAATATGAGACCAGAAACGGGATTGGCGGCTCCGGTCTGCTCAAGTGTGTATCAGAGGATTCAACGCACTTCGGTTACGAGTAAACCTTTTCCTCTTCAGTAAATATCAGATACACCCCCCATAAGGTATATAAATATTACTAACACCCCTGATTTTTGAAAAATTATAAAAATACCCCTAAAGTTTGTTTACCACAACAAATTCTCCATTTTCGCTCGAACACAAATTTGTATTCTCATTTTCCCCTTTTATATTTGTATTACCTTCTATATTATTTTGTACTACTAATTTAAAATTTTCAAATATTTGTACATATGTAGAAAACTACGGGGCGTTCTCTTTGGCGTTTTCTGTTTTTGATTTTCCAAAACGATGAAAACATGTTCTCTTTCCTGTTTTCGAAAACAAAAAAAAATGTGAAAAAAATACAAATTGAGTATTTTTCTGTTGAAAATACTAGAAACACGCCCAAAACCTAAAACACGCAAAACAGGAGAGAGAAAAAAATTTGGATGGTCGTGAGACTTCCATCTTCATTCTCTCCATTGGGCCTTCTCCCTTCTTGACGCCGACGATGAACGAATGGTTGATGGTGGTGGCGCCGATGTATGGAGAAGACGCTGCTCCAAACCACAATAGCGTCGCGACCTTCGCTCCAAATCACAATAGTGTCATGACTTATTCGTCGCTCACAACGCTACTATGATTGGGCCCGACGTTCACAGCACGGCGATGGGTGATGGTTGTTGAAGATGGTGCCGATTTGGTTTCTTCTCTCTCTCACTATTGGAGGTTCTTTGGTTTTTGTTGATGGTGGTAGCGATTTCAGGTTTAGTCGATTGTGGTGGCAATTTTGGTTTTCGTTGATGGTTGTACCGGCGGTGGACGATGATGATTTTGGCAGTAGTGTTGATGATGATGGTACCGACGGTCGATTTTGTGGTGGTGATTGGCTGTCTTGGTGATAGGTTGTGGCGGTGATTGGTTGTGGTGGTTGCAATGGCGGTGGTGATTGGTTGGCAATGGTGATTCTAGTCGTGGCAACTTTGTGGTGAAGTTGTAGTGGTTTTTTGAAGAAAATGTTATGAAAAATTATTCTCAAACTTTACAAGTAAACGCATTTTTAAATTTCGTGTTTTGAAAAACAGTTTTCTAAAATGACAAAAAGAGCGTGTTTTCAACAATTTCAAAATCAACACTCAAAACACAAAACTCAAAATGAATTCGAAACTCAAACACGAAGAGAATATCCCCTAAAATTTTCTTTTCATAATACTTAAACAACTTCTCTAAAAGTTTTTTAGCCAAACAGAGTCATTTCACAAAATTTTCAAACATGTTCAAAAACATTCTCGAAAGCAACTTTTGACTTTACAAAAATGGCACCGAACAACCGTGAGGGAAGCCAGAGTACAAAGAATTGGCGAAAGCTTTTATGTACTATCATCAATATATTTCCTTCCCCGTTGAAGACACAAATAATGTACAATTACAGCCTTTATGTAGTAGAACCTAATGAACAAAAACAACCCGGCAAGCTGAAGAAATTTTCTGTAGCTGCTGTATAAAGAATGGGACAGATTTTACAAATGAAGTGAAAATACAAAAATGTATGAAAATAAAACAAACAAACTAGTTTATCTCCGTGGAGGATTGAAAATTGGGTTCATCTCGATCTCTGCATCTCGAGACTCCCTTGAATTTTTGACATTCTCTGCCTCTCTTGAAATCTGAATATCGTCTGGTCTGAAATACTGAATGAAAATTTTTACAACAAAACGAGGAACCAGTGCTGCTATAGTGATGCCAAGCAAGCACGCCCAGAACAATTTAGTATCAGCAACATGAAAGAAAGCCCTGCAGAATTATATAAATGCGCAAATTAGATTATGTCTCATTTATTTTGGTAATGCACGCTCTTTAAGGGACATTACATGTCCATGGTTCATGGTTCAAAAATTCCAAGAGTAACCGCAACAAAGTTCATAAAAAATGACAATACTCCTGTAGTTTTTTATCAGTTAAAGACTCTGAAACTAGCAATATTCCCCTACAGACGCCAACTCCTGAATGCATGTATACTTCAGGAATGGTAACACTGGGAAGAGAAATCTTACCAGTAACCAGGTAGGAAAGGAAGAGCATCGATAACCATGACACAAATGAAAGTAGCAACAATCGATCCCCAGACGGCTGCATGAGTTATCCAATACCAGCGAATGATGTCCATGGCCAAATGTAAGTTAACCAAAATTACCACTGCAATTATCCAAAGATCTCCAATGCTCGATCCATCAATATCGCTTTCCCAATATGCGAGCAGAGGTGCAAAGAAGGCCGCTACGCTTTGCCACAATGTGTCCATAATCATTACCCAGAATAATTTTCCATTGTAGCTTTCTTGCCTTTGTCCGGTCCCATAAAGTTGTGGATACCTCAGCAGAGTTGTTCTACTTAAATCCTTATCAAGAATCCCAACAACTATGGTAGGCAATGACGTGTAGATTACTGAATACAACACACTGCTCCAATCGGTGATAGCAGTTGTCAACGTGAAACCCGTAAAGAGAGCGTACCTGGGAAGAAAAATTGAGCAGGTTAAACAGCGATTCTTTGCACAAGTTCAATTTCATTTTTATAATTTAAATTTAGTATTTTCAACATGCTATACAGAGATGCAATATTTTCATGTTTAAACTGAGAAAGTATTGGATAACTGATATACAGAATAATGAAATACATTTTCAGTTTAACCATGAAGAAATTAATAAAATGAGTAGCATTCGCTTAAAATGGCTTTGAGGGGTCAACTAAAAAGAAGAAAAGGGCCAAACATAATAAAAGAAATTTCTATTTATTATATTTAGATGATTAACTAATATTTTCAAAAATACAATCAATTATAATATTTTCTATTTTGGATTTTCTCAGTTTAATTTTAATCAAGCACAGTCAAGAAACCAATTCCTTTTCTTTCTATCTTATTATTTCAGAAGCCACAAATCCAGGCGAAGATGTAGTGCCTAAAATGCCATAAACAGTCAACTAAAGTTGTCTTTAGACTTTTCTCTACAGAGGGAAGGAATCTAATTTTGTAATTTTCACTGAAAGCATACTCACCAAAATAATACGAGAACCAAAAGTGCATTCCTGTAGAAGTTGTACAATATCATGTAACTCATCCGCTGATAATTCCAATGTCCGTGTACCAATAATAATGGGACCAAAAATCTAAATTGACCCATTGCGAAATCCGATGCCATAACAGCTTGCCTACCCTCCTGTCCACTGATGCCAATACCAACATCAGCCATCTGGATCATTGAAACATCATTTGCACCTGAAAAAATAAATAAATAAATAAATTATAAATTGCCTGAAAGCATAGCCAAAATGATATACACCATAGTTGCTTATTATTCCATTCTTCGAATGTAATTTATCTATAACATAAAGAGATAACGATGCTTACCATCACCAATAGCAAGGGTCATTTCATTAGCTCTTTTTTTCATCAGGGCAACAATTCCAGCCTTTTGCAATGGAGCTACTCGACAACACAATACCACAGTACATTTGCTGGCTACTTCAAAGAGCTGAAAATTGATCGACAGGGATGAGTTTAATATCAATAGACTGTAACTCAGATATAGAGAGAGAATAAGTACAGTAGACAATCATTAACCTTTTCTTCAAGTTCGGTGTCAAGAATATGAACGAGGCTTGTTCCATCAATAACTAATGCAATTTCTGTCGTTCTAGCTCCAGAATTTCCTCTTGTAGTGTCAGAGTCATTAGTAAGCTTCTTACACATTACCAAAGCATCTTCTAGGCCTTTCTTGCACGACTCCTTAGAGTTGTTGTTTACTACAATCTGGGTCATCTTACTTGTTAAGAGCTTAGAGGAGTAGCCAATTGAAATAGCTGTTTCTTGCTTGTCCCCAGTCAAAACCCAAACCTTGATACCGGCATTTCTCAAGGATTCAATTGCTTCTGGAACTCCTTGTTGCAATTTATCTTCAATTGCAGACGCACCTAATATGCTAAGAGAGTTTTCTATGTTGTAAGCAACCTTACGGAGTAAAGCTGCCCTCCCCATCACGGCAGTGCTTGCTTTCTCATAAGACGATTGCCACTGCTCAAATTCAGATGCACTCAAGTCCCGCTTTCCAACAACAAGTGTTCTCAAACCATTTGAGGAATATGAGTGAAGGTGATCTTCAGTTGCCTTTACAATGTTTGAGTTCAAGGACCGATCAATCACATTAAACATGGTTGTATCTGCACCTTTTACGAATACCTTAAACGTATCGTCCGAACATCCGAGTATTACTGACATCCTCTTCCGGTCACTATCGAACTCATGCAAACCTAAAACATTGAACCTGCAGTGACCATTTACAGGTACGACATTAATATCAAGGGCAGAAGTATAAAATAAACAAAAGAAAAAGGTAAAGAAAAATTGAAAGATGCAATAAATTAGACAGACAATATAAACAAATGAGCTCAACAAGCCATCAACAAAGGAAGAAAAAAACTAGAATCTCCATAATCCTCTACTACAACACTGGAACAGTATACTTCTTTACAATACCTATATTTTCATGCATGTGACTTTTCTAGTATAATATTATGAAGAAATTTCATGGAATTGTTCCAATTACAAAACTGATTGTCTAAATAGCTACTCTCACGGGCATTGCAAAAGTAAAATATTGAGCTCGAGAGGTATGAACAAAGAAGCTTCAAGTTACCTTTGCCTTTCCCCTTGAATGTCAATAACTATATGACCTGAAGTTCGTTCAATAAGCATATAACCATAAGCTGCAGCTGCATAGACCAATGACTGTTCATCTGGAGACTCCCCTTGATAATCTATCAACTTCAGATCAGGATCAGACGTCTCCACAGCCAGAGGCACAATTGTGTTGCAAGTGGCCAATGCTACAAAAAAATCGTGAACATGTCTGCCTTCATCTGTGTGTTTTTGTTTTGATAAACTGAGAAGCTCCGGATCCACCTTTACCCTCATCTTTGGTTTGAAAACCTGCCCGTCAACTGATAACCAAAATGGCAGACATAAATAATATGTTTAGAATGAAAACCGAGTGCAGGAGATATAAAGAAAATGGAACGGCAAAGACACGCAGAGAGAGAAGTTGTAGTACCTCTAGTGGAGTACCCGGTCTGTTCATCTTCATCCATGGCCTTCCCACCACTGTAGTCAACACCTCCTATGCTTGCACATTGAAATTCCATCTTGTTCTCAGTCAGTGTACCAGTTTTATCAGAGAAAACGTATTTTATCTGCCCCAAGTCTTCATTTATATTCAAAGCCCTACATTGAAATCTTGAATTGGTGGCTTCATCGAACATCCTATTATCTCTGATCATAAAGTAAGCCTGACCAACCCGAACAAGTTCCATGGATATGTACAATGATATGGGAATCATGATCTGGAACACAATAACCGACATGAGGAATACGAAGAACACCTCCATACCCCAACCATAATAATTATAATCCTCTACGTCAGGTTCCGAATAATCCTTTTTTCTGTAAAATTGCATCAGAACCAAATCTTCCTTGTGGCGCCTCAACCAAACACCATGACAAACAGATATTATTGTACACAATACGACAAGAAATATAGAGAGGTAAATAATCTCTCGGTTCATCTTTGTCTCAAGACGGCTTCGTTTGGATGGAGCTCCGGAGTTGTTGAGCATCGCTTTTGTCTCTCGACCAGCATAAACAGCAATCCCAAGTGCCCAATTAGTGTTCTTAAGCTCACAACCACGAAGGATTATGTTCGAAGGTCCAAGGGAAACACGCTTTCCATCAATTTCCATGTTTGCTTGGAAACCATATATGTTCCTGTTGGGTTTCTCACACTTGATCAACCCAGTTATCTTTTCCTTCTCTGGATTTTTCATTTGTGTTTCCTGCTTTGCATACCGAGTCTTCAAATTTGATTCTCCGTCCAAATTAGTCGTCTGGATATAAGCAACTCCAGTCGTGTCACTCGTAGACAGAAGTACCATGTCACAAGGAAGAGTTTCATTTGCAGAAACTTTAATGATCTCCCCAACACGTATATCTTTCCATTTCTTCTGTTGAAACTGATCATTTACCAAAACCCATCCCAATCGGTTGTTCTCAATATTGTCTGAACGGTGCCTTCTATAGTCCTCATACGCATCCTTAACAGCTGTAACTAATAACACAAAGGCTAACGGCAAAATTGAAGCTTCACGACCAAAAACAGCCAGCTGCGGAACCTGATTGAGTATAGCAATCGCAAGAAAGTATATGTAGGCAACTCTATGGAACTGCTCAAACAAATTACGGGGCAAGAAAGTCAAGATTGAATATTTCCCAGTCCTGATGGAGTTCCTCGCAAATTCAAACTTCTCATTTGTTTTCTCGGGATCATTTGGATAAACCAACCTTGCATCTTGATCATTAATCTCTTTATAGGAGGAGCCAAACCTTTCGGAATCAGCACCCATCGATCCGTGCCTGACCGAAGGCTTTGATCCCAGCTCAAAGCTAACCTCCCTAACAGAATGCCCACTGGAGGCCTTCGAATGAATCGACTGTATTGACGAAGTACTTCGTTGGGATGAGGTACTCCGGATAAACTCCGGGAGTGGAGAATGCCCGCTAGAGGCCTTCGAATAAATCGACTGTATTGAAGAAGTACTGCGCTGGGATGAGGTATTCCGGATAAAATCCGGAAGTGGAGAATTCTCATTTTCAAACTGGGAATTCGAATTTGAATCCATCCTAGAAAAAGTTTTGGAATTCTCGGAAATAGATTTTAACAAAACAGGGGTATATGGTAGTTCTTCTTTACCGGGAGTTCGTTGTGAAGGAATTAATAGAGGGCGCTGTTGGGACATGATTTAGAGATCCAAGAATCTTTCAGCATTTCACAATTGAAAATCAAAAAATACATGTGAATTTTTCTTTTCCCAGATGCTAATCTCAGTCAAAAATCACCAGAACTCGGCAATTACCAAAATCACCAAAAATTGTCCCAGCTAAACAAAAATGCAACACTAACAACTTGTACTGGTAATCAAAACAAACAGTAAAATATGAGAGGTCTCTGTGCAATAATAAATTATATTCTGCTCTTCAATGAGTTCTAAGAACTGAAAAGCTACCCAGTAATAAATATCATCGACACAACAACACAAAGAATAAAGAAACAGACAGACAAACAAAGCAAATATTGCCAGTCTAAGCTATAGTATTAAATGGGTTGGTATAATTTGGATGTACAACAGCAGAAGGATTTCTTGAAAGGAGAAAAAGAGGAAAGAATACTATTTCCTGATGGCGTTTAATGTTGGCTGATGTGATTTGAAATCTCTCAAAATCATCATCATTTTCATATATAATAAAAGAGAAAATTCAAAGGTCAAAAGCAAACTCCGTAATTGAATAGAGAGATGAGAGGTGAAGATTACAAGAAATTGGAAATAGAAATAATGTAGGAAGAAGAAGAAGAAGAGTCGCAATAGGCGACAATACACCAAAGAATTTTATTAGAATTCCATTAGATTAATGAAAATTAGTATCGGCTTAACATTTTTCTTTAATGAGAATGTAAGAAAAGTCGTCCTCCAGTAGTTGTTCTTCTTTGAATTGGTTGTTTTTCTAGAAGCAAACCCCTTGCCCCCAGGGTGATTTCTTTCTTCCAATTTCTTTTATTAAACATTAACTAATCGCCTTATCTTTCTAGAGTATGGACACGAGGTGGAATACATATTAAATTCTATGTCATCCTTTTGATTCATTTGAGGTACTAAAATATTCATTTAGAAAGTCAAGGAAGCTTCTAGATCTAATTTACTTGGTTTATCCCAATAATAATATCACTTCGTTTATGAACATCGTTTAGATGACATTGAACTCATCGTTTTACAGTGCAATAAATGAAAATGTGTCACACTTAGTTGGACAATAAAGTTGGAATTAAATGACATCTAAATTGATGCTTATCACTGGTCCAGTGCTTAGAAACTTGAAATAATGGGGGAAATTGGAGAATTTGAAAATTAAAAGAGCAAAGTGTAAAAGTTGTTTATTTAAGAGGGTCCCCCAATCCACTCATATTTATGGGTTAGTTGGTGACATACTATGCTTTAATAAAAAATGAATTCATGGATTTGGTATTCAATGTTTTAGTTATAGCATGTTTGGGAGTGATTTTTTTTGTCTAAAAATTTAATTTTTTGACATTTATTTTATTATTTCAATCGTTATATTTGATTTTTTCTCTCACATGTGGACCCCACTTTTCTTATAATTGTCAAAAAATTAATTTTCAAAATCTCTCTCAAACAAACAGACTCTTAAATGATGATATGTAATGTACCACTGTCCTTGACCAACAATTAATTACCATTTACAAGTGAATAAAAAATAAAAATATTTATTGCATGAAATTTCAATGGTCAATGCCGGCTATCGCTCCAATTGGTCAATTTACAGGATTATTCTTTTGGAACCTCCCATTAATTACGCAATAATTAAAAGAAAATGAGTTCATCCCTCTCATGAAAAGTGTCTACCCCCCAAAGGAACCCTGAATTTTACAACTTAATTCATTCATAAAAGTTTTAGATTAAACTCAGAAGTAAAACAAATAAAAAGTAATATTCAAAATATTTATATTATAATTAAGTAATGAGGTGGAAATGTTCCAAATGATTACTTAAATACTATTAGCATAGCAATTTATATTATAATTAAAGAGTAAGTACAATAATTTTTTCATTTGAATAACATCTTGATCATTGCCACGAGTTATATAATTATATTTAAGGATTTGATAGCTTTCATGCCCAAATATGGAGCTGGGTATATAAACTTGTACATCGTTGACAGTGTCTTCACTGCATATGGTAGAGAGAGTCGCTAAATTATTGTTTTAGTTAAAAAATAAATTATAAAATTAGTTATTCATCGTCCTTCTTAGAAAACTTTACACAATTTCTTCATAAATGATTATACATTCAACTATATTTATATGAGATTTGTGCACAAAACGAGGATAATTTTTTCATAGGTTTTGGAATAGAAAATGAAGGGATCATTTAAGATAAAATGATTAAAAATCCCATGACTTATACATGCTATAGTGACACTACATTTGAAAAAAAAAAATTTTTGATATATTTATGTTTCTTTTATTACACTTTTTAAAGTTTAACAACCTCCATTCCTTCCAAGATTGGGCGTTGTTTCTAGAACAGGTGGAATCGGATCGAAACTGTTTAGAATTGGTCAGTTCGGTTCCGAATCTTTTAAACAACGATTTGATTTTGAGATAAATTATTAAGAACTAACAAGTTCTTGGTTCTAGTATGGGAACCGGAAGGTTCTCATAGGATTTTCAAAGAATAAAGAAACAGACAGACAAACAAAGCAAATATTGCCAGTCTAAGCTATAGTATTAAATGTGTTGGTATAATTTGGATGTACAACGGCAGAAGGATTTCTTGAAAGGAGAAAAAGAGGAAAGAATACTATTTCCTGATGGCGTTTAATGTTGGCTGATGTGATTTGAAATCTCTCAAAATCATCATCATTTTCATATATAATAAAAGAGAAAATTCAAAGGTCAAAAGCAAACTCCGTAATTGAATAGAGAGATGAGAGGTGAAGATTACAAGAAATTGGAAATAGAAATAATGTAGGAAGAAGAAGAAGAAGAGTCGCAATAGGCGACAATACACCAAAGAATTTTATTAGAATTCCATTAGATTAATGAAAATTAGTATCGGCTTAACATTTTTCTTTAATGAGAATGTAAGAAAAGTCGTCCTCCAGTAGTTGTTCTTCTTTGAATTGGTTGTTTTTCTAGAAGCAAACCCCTTGCCCCCAGGGTGATTTCTTTCTTCCAATTTCTTTTATTAAACATTAACTAATCGCCTTATCTTTCTAGAGTATGGACACGAGGTGGAATACATATTAAATTCTATGTCATCCTTTTGATTCATTTGAGGTACTAAAATATTCATTTAGAAAGTCAAGGAAGCTTCTAGATCTAATTTACTTGGTTTATCCCAATAATAATATCACTTCGTTTATGAACATCGTTTAGATGACGTTGAACTCATCGTTTTACAGTGCAATAAATGAAAATGTGTCACACTTAGTTGGACAATAAAGTTGGAATTAAATGACATCTAAATTGATGCTTATCACTGCCAGTAATAACAAATACAGTGGCACATATTGCAAAGTGCAAACAACATATTGTGAAACAAATCTTGATCGTTAAAGAATTTTTATTTTTTTCTTTTATTTGTACTATTCGGTCTATGACCATCCGTTCTAATTCTACTTTCTTAATAAATTTATGATTTTTTAAGACGTATTTTCCAAAAAGTGCACGTAAAAGGAGTCAAGCGTTTATTATTTTCATAGATTTTGGAATTAAATTTAAAAAAAAAAAACAATCTAGCTATTAATTCAGTGCATGATATAATTAAAATTTGTTAAATTAAATTCTATTGCTTTTATAAAGCGCCAATGACACAGATAACTAATATAGTTAATAAGAATTGAAGATATTTTTTAAA
>NC_036246.1:22696901-22744780 GCF_002742605.1 Olea europaea var. sylvestris
ATGATATGTAATGTACCACTGTCCTTGACCAACAATTAATTACCATTTACAAGTGAATAAAAAATAAAAATATTTATTGCATGAAATTTCAATGGTCAATGCCGGCTATCGCTCCAATTGGTCAATTTACAGGATTATTCTTTTGGAACCTCCCATTAATTACGCAATAATTAAAAGAAAATGAGTTCATCCCTCTCATGAAAAGTGTCTACCCCCCAAAGGAACCCTGAATTTTACAACTTAATTCATTCATAAAAGTTTTAGATTAAACTCAGAAGTAAAACAAATAAAAAGTAATATTCAAAATATTTATATTATAATTAAGTAATGAGGTGGAAATGTTCCAAATGATTACTTAAATACTATTAGCATAGCAATTTATATTATAATTAAAGAGTAAGTACAATAATTTTTTCATTTGAATAACATCTTGATCATTGCCACGAGTTATATAATTATATTTAAGGATTTGATAGCTTTCATGCCCAAATATGGAGCTGGGTATATAAACTTGTACATCGTTGACAGTGTCTTCACTGCATATGGTAGAGAGAGTCGCTAAATTATTGTTTTAGTTAAAAAATAAATTATAAAATTAGTTATTCATCGTCCTTCTTAGAAAACTTTACACAATTTCTTCATAAATGATTATACATTCAACTATATTTATATGAGATTTGTGCACAAAACGAGGATAATTTTTTCATAGGTTTTGGAATAGAAAATGAAGGGATCATTTAAGATAAAATGATTAAAAATCCCATGACTTATACATGCTATAGTGACACTACATTTGAAAAAAAAAAATTTTTGATATATTTATGTTTCTTTTATTACACTTTTTAAAGTTTAACAACCTCCATTCCTTCCAAGATTGGGCGTTGTTTCTAGAACAGGTGGAATCGGATCGAAACTGTTTAGAATTGGTCAGTTCGGTTCCGAATCTTTTAAACAACGATTTGATTTTGAGATAAATTATTAAGAACTAACAAGTTCTTGGTTCTAGTATGGGAACCGGAAGGTTCTCATAGGATTTTTTTTTATTTTTTTAAATAAAATATATGACTAAATCTTCATTCACTTTTATTAAAGAAATAATCGGGTTCCTTCTTCATTTTAGACTCCAGCACTTTCCTTCTCTCTGATTCTTTCATTATCTCTTTTTATAATTCTTTGATTAATTTATTCTCAAATCAAATTAGAATATTGAGTAAATCTACACCTAAATAAACTTATTTACAATATATAATTTCATTTCTAAGATACGAAATTTTTATTTTGTTTTCACTTTGATTAAATAGTTGTTGATCCGATCGAAACTTTTCATCTAAATTTCTACGAATTATAACCGACAGAATTAGAAGTTGCAATAAATTTTCAAAGGATGTCCAATTCAATGTAGGATTTTAATTTTGATGGAAGTTTGTTTAGTCATTGGAGTACTATGCAATTTATATTAGTTGATGATTGTTTGATAATAGTAACTTATATTATTTGGATATTGTTTTAAAATTTGTATACTTGATTTTCTTTTAGTTCTTGAATAATATGTTCGGTTTCTCTATATTTTATCAAAAGTATCACGTTGTTAGCATCTTTAGATTTTTTATTAGCGAACATTTTATTTTGACATTTTCAATGTAAAGAATTGGACTGGACCAGAACCGATTGGTTCGATTCCAATTTCGATTCGAATCCATAGCCAACTATGAAATCAATGATTCCATTTCTAAAATTCACTTTGGTATTCGGTTCGGTTCGTTTCCCCTTGTCCACTCTTAGTTCCTTTCGCCTGGTGAACAAGCCAAGCGTGTCTAAACAACTAATACATTTCATTTTTTTATTAATTCTCTTCCTCTAGATTAAGATTTTAAAATGCATAATGTGTGAAAAAGGCAACAAGATAGAACCTTAAACCATGTAAGTCTTAATGCTATAAGCGTTTTCTTATTTTAATTATTCTAAGATTATTAATAGTACTTGTTTTTATTCAAATAGTTTATTTAAATTTGGAAAAGTTATAAACAAAAGGCCCAAATTATGGACGGTCAAAATAGGATTGATTGACTCTTTGCATGTCTTTTCCGTATGCAGAAATTCTATTTTACGCCCCACAGGCTCACGCCTAGATCCAGTCTTTCTCGCCTTTTATAACACTAACTTTTAACGTGCGATGAATACTTCTATGAGGAATACTTTGAAACGAGCAAATAATATCACCATGAAAATGAATCCCTTAATTCATTACCCTCAATTGAAGTTGTCCAAACCAGTTTCTGACATCGATGAGGATGAAATCGACAAATTAATGTCTCGTTACTATTACTGAAACAATATCTTCGACACGAAAATCAATGTATTACTTTGAAGAAATACGAGCATTTTCGTTGTTATTCATGCTTATTCATTTGTCTAATGTGGAAGAGAGAATCTTTGTTATATTCAATGAATTATCGAGGGTTGTATTATAGTTCATTATAAAATCATGAGCCTCAAAATTACAATGGGAACGCTTGTGAGAAGCACGAGAAATTGTTGAAAATCTACAAAAGTTCTCAAGAGCCAAAATGGGTACCAATTTTTATTTATTTGTTAAAGAATAGAGGGATACATGATTTGTCCCTTGATTTATGTGATTTACGTGAAGATGTTGATTCTTCCATGCAAAAATTTATTTCTTATAGCACGAATCTAAAGGAGTTTTGGTTTTGATAATCGTAATTGTGGGCCTGACGATCCACATATATAATAGCTAGATTAGTTGTTCTCATGTTGACGAATTCTGCCATAAAAAAAGGACAACAAAGGTTTATCCTTACCGACTATAAAACCCAAGCCATCATAGGCTTGTCATGTCATGCCATGGTGCGGTTAATACAATTTTTGGCTCGACTGAAAACAGAATTGAGCATTTAGTTTCTCGAACATCCAACGTAACTTGTACGTGGGCAAAATTTAAGCAACATAAATCAAACATACTTTAATCAGTTCAATCGAGTTAATCGGTCAGGACTTCAGACCAATTCACGGGCCAAATTC
The DNA here is from genome assembly GCF_002742605.1 of Olea europaea var. sylvestris. Lineage (NCBI taxonomy): Eukaryota > Viridiplantae > Streptophyta > Magnoliopsida > Lamiales > Oleaceae > Olea > Olea europaea. The sequence continues at coordinate 22,699,941 of NC_036246.1, forward strand.
ATATGGGAACATTTAAAATTCTTTATAAATGAATGATTTTACTTTCTTTTGATAAAAATATTTGTTAAAATATTTAAACTTTTATTGTAGAGGTGGACATATACGAGGTAATTCAGTTTTCAATCCAAGTTGTATTTGTAATTTCTTGAATTCCCAGTTCAAATCATCCCGAACAAGAGCATACAATAAAAAATATCCGAACCAAACGGTTCATATTGATAAATACCCTCTCTTTCACTAGGATATCTCAACTTAGAACCGGTCTAACAAAAATTAGAACACGACTTTATTGTATGTAATAACGTAAGATTTGTGCATATTAAGATAGGCAATGAGAATTGTATCCCGAGTGAATCTATTTTTCTTCTTCATAGTCAATTAAAGAGGTAGACTTTGACGCTTTATTTATTCTAGAACATCAATCAGTAGTTAATGATTTGGACTTGTAATTTATTCTCCCAAAACCCCATCCCCACGCTTGTAAGAACATTTCCATATTATTATTATTAATTTTATTTTTTAAAATATATTCGTGTCACTTCATAGGATGGAAATGGAAGTCGACTGGGATTATGAGTTGGGCAGGAGTGATGAGGTTGGAGGGTTTTAAATTTTTCTTTCTAGGTTAAAATTTTTATCGACGTGTCGTTGGTAACTTTTTACAATTGTATAGATCAAAACGATCAAATAAAAATTGTTATTGCTACAAAAATTAAAAATAGAAAACGGCAATTCCAAGAAATATAGACTGAAAATTTCATTATTATATTTCACGTGTGTTGAAATTCCCTAGCAAAAAAAAAATGTTTAATATAACTGGTCAAAAACTTGTTTAAATTAAAATTGAATTTATTATGTTAGCTTGTTTGAAAAATAAGCCAGACGGAGGTAGGGACCTTAATCAATTAATAATCCTTAAAGAAGAGTAGCCATGATTTTTCATATGTATTCTTTTTCTCAATTTTAAGTCATATTCTTTTTCTCAATTAGTTACTATATCTTTCTTTGGTAAAGATTTCGATCCAAATATTTTTTTTAGTGTGTTTTGAAATGAGAGATAAATATTTTGTCTACTTTTTATATTTTTAGATTTTTTTTTTGGTATTTTAAAATAAGATTAAAAATACATTGAGCAAATAACTTTTTTTTTTTTTTTATATACATCGATGATGGATTTTTTTGACGAAAACTATCACCTACAACATGATATGCGAAATAATGATAAATTAATGAAAAAATGAGTTAAAAAAGATTGGGGATACTAGTGCAACTACGAACAAAGATGATAGACATTTATCAAAATCAAAATGTAATATATATCAAATGAAGAATTTGGTTCGAATATACCCTTTTATAATTATATACTTATTATCAAACTTATATTTTAAATTTTTTAATTATATTATTATTCTTAACATTTATTTAATTACCAATTAATTAATATATCTTGTCTTGTCTTGATGATGATTTTTGTCCAAGAATTTCAGTAAGAGGGGTAAAAGATTTATGGGTAATGCCGAACTGCCCGAAAATATTTGCCAGAAAGGATGACCCCCTCTCCCAGCTGCTGCGGGTCCCGCCATGAATAAAAAATGCCGACCACTGTAGCTATATCTCTTCTGTCAAGCCGTCTGTCGGCCGTTCTGGCGCTGTAGCACGGTCCAAGATTTATTTCTCCATCATAAAATAAGAAAAATTAATAAATAACAAGAAATAAAAAATTGTTATTAGATATTTGTCCCTTGATTTTAAACACGCTGTTATTGTTAATATTGATTGTTTGGTTTTAACTTAAATTAAAATATGATTTAAATCAATGCAACTAAGAATAAAAACCTTTAAAATACTATGCATCTTAAAATAAAAAAAAAAAAGGTGTGATTATAGCCAACCTTTATTTTTATACCTTCACCATAATTTTGATTAAAAAAAATTTATTTACAAGGTAAAAGACCAATTTAACCTCATTAAAAGTCAAAACATGTGCTATTCGATCAATTCAATTATTTGTCAAGCTAATTCTTATTCAACCATCTATATTTACTTGTCGAGCCTTATTTCTACTCTATCAAAATCATACTCGACATTAAAATTGATTGATGTTGCATCCAAATTCAAGCTTTTCACATTCTCAAATGTGAAGAGAATGATATTTTGAGATGATATTTCAACATCAAGTAAAGGTCATCTAGAAATGTTTCAAACAGTTTGGTCATTTGATTGGTCACAAGAAATCGTTAATTTCAATCATTTTTAGACTAACAATCTCACGGTTCGATTCTTTCTAATTATAATTTTAAACTAAAACTCATATCGAATAAATCCAAGAAATAAAAATTAATTTTAAAAAATTCTGATTGATTTGATGAAACCATCTAAAATTAAGTGTCGATTAGAAAGCCAAAAAAATCATACTCAGAATTTAAACATTGCAACACTCGTTTTTGGAATAATTTTCTTGTCCACGTGGGAACCGAATCAAATCAGACCCACTAATTTGGTTCTGATCTCTCATTTTGCAAGAAAATCAATCATTTCTCTATGAAATACTTTAATTTACGAATTGACTTAAACCTTCAAGTACTGGAAAACTTTCACAAGTTACCTATAGGATTTCAAAATGGCTGACGTGGCACTTGACAAAAATTGAAAAAAAAAAAAAACAAAAACAAAAACAAAATGGCCAAACAAAACGAGGGAAAACCACACAATTAGTCTAAGAGTTCCCTCCACCTCGACGGCCGACTTTATCCCTCAAAATCGCCCAACTCGTCGATGTCGACTGAAGGTCGTCCTTTTGCCGATCTGTTGTCCATCTCTGACCAATATTTGAACCTTGGGCTCGTTTATTGAAGCTTCCCTTCCAGTTTTCTAGGCTCGTAATTTGAAGCTCCACTTCAGTTCGCTCATGATGTCCAAAAAAGTTTTGCTCGTAATTTGAAGCTCGTTATTTACTATTGCAGCTCGTTCTTTACGATTTGCCCTCATCTTCAACGGTGTTGACTGAAGCTCCTCATTTTCCCAATTCGTTCTCCATCTCCGACAAATTCATCGGCGACTACTTTGAGAGATAGAGTTGGAAGCTTCTGTTGCTAAGATGGGGAAAGGTATTGTTGAAACTTTTACGTGCAGCTTAACTAGGTATTGCACATTGAATAACATGATGTAATTTTGCAGTGGTGCTGTGATTAAAACGTGGTCTCGAAATGGAAGGGAAGAAGCTGTAATTAAACAGTAAAAATGTTTTGTTGATGTACATTTACTGACAATGTTCTATTGGTTTGCTTTTCTCTTCTTTTTATTTTATTTATTCTTTGATAATAGATAAGTCAATCACCAGATGATTTATCCTAAGAAGATATTTACTAATATCATTCTAGAAGACAAAAACATGTAAGAATTATAACCTCTCAAACTTGTGGCACTTGACAAAAATTTAAAAAGGATTTTGTTTTGCCCCAGTGATTTAACAGTCTGCTTGTTTGTTGTTGGCAAATATTATTGGGCTATTATGCGTTAATGTCTCCGTAATGCTTATTTCATCTCAGTATTAGGAACTATGGAAGAGGAGCACCATGACTTATTGGTTGAAACTAGGAATGACAATGTCACGAATGAGAACGTAGGTGGAAATGATAACTTTGGAGGAGATGGTGTGAATGTACCCGAGGTGGGTATGATGTTCGATGATGAGAAAGAAATGTTTGAGTTCTATAAAAAAATATGCTTATGAAGTGGGTTTTCCAGTTAGGAAACGGAATTCAAAAAAGGGGGACGATGGTGTTGTATGATATTTAATGTTTACTTGTAGTCGTGAGAGCAGAAGAAGTTATCGTACAAGCAATTCTTTGAATCAGCAACCAACTAGTCAAACTAAATTGTAAAGCAAGGATCTCGGCATCATTACTGGGTAATGGAAAATGGAGAGTAAATACAGCCCACCTGGATCACAATCATAAAACGAGCCCTTTGAAGTCAAGGCTATATCGATGCAATCAAGAGCTAACTGCAAATGTCAAACGAGAGCTTGAAGTGAACAATATTGCAGGAATTTCGTTGCACAAAAGCTATAACTCCGCAGTGGTGGAAGCGGGTGGTTATGAGTCTATGACATTCATCGAGAAAGATTGTTGAAATTATATTGAACAAGTACAACGGTTAAGGCTCGAAGAAGGAGATGCTGCCGCAATACAAGCTTATTTTGCTAATATGCAAGCACGGTGCTCAGGATTTTACTTCAGTATGGATTTAGATGATGAGTCCTGACTTAAGAATGTATTCTAGGCAGAAAATAGATGTAGACAAACGTATAAAGAGTTCGGTGATATTGTCACATTTGATACGACATACCTGACTAATAAGTATGACATGCCGTTTGCCCCCTTTGTTGGCATCAATCATCACAGGCAATCAACATTGATTGGTTGTGGCTTGATAGCTAATGAGGACACTTGTACATTTGTGTGGTTATTCCGGACATGGTTGCAGTGCATGTACGGTCAAGCACCAAATGGAATAATTACTGATCAAGATAAGGCAATGCAGAATGCAGTTCAGATTGTATTTCCACATACGAAGCACATGTGGTGTTTGTGGCATATCTTGAAGAAGTTGGTTGAGAAGTTCGGGATCATGATGACAAGGCTTCAATATTTTTTACTATACATGGATTAGTGTATGATTCATAGACCATTGATGAGTTTGAAGAAGGGTGGAGAGACATGATTGATACGTACAAGTTGTATGACAATGATTGGTTGGAGGGGTTGTTTGCAAACAAAGGTCGTTGGGTTCCATGTTTTTTGAAAATCATATTTTGGGTCGAAATGTCTACAATGCAACGAAGCGAGAGTATGAATACGTTCTTCGATGGATATGTTCATTCGAAGATATCCTTGAAGCAATATGTTGAACAATATGAAAGAGTACTACGGAACAAGGTTGAAAAGGAATTTTAGACTAACTTCAAGTCGTACGCGCAAATGGTACCGTGTGTAACGAATTTCGATATGGAAAAGCAATTTCAAAATGTTTAAACCATATCAAAGTTCAGGGAAGTTTAGAATGAGTTCATTGGGAAGGTTTACTGTGACATCATTTCTGTTTCAGAGGGTTCTGTATGCACGATTTACGAGGTGCGAAAGGATGTCCTACTAAATGGAGAGCATCGAATGGAAATGACCTTTTCCTTGTCATTTACGAGGGAGACATGAGACATTGTTTGTAGTTGCCACCTATTCGAGTTTCGAGGGATACTTTGTAGGCATGCATTCACTGTTTTGATCCGTACTGATGTCAAGTTATTATCGGATAAGTTTATATTGCGACAATAGATGAGGGACATTAGTAGAGCACACACGAGGATGGCAGTGTACTATGCTGGGTTGGTCAGTACTCCGGCACAGTTGATGTACAAGGATATGTGTCGGGCATTTTTGGAGGTGGCTGACCTTGCTGCGAATGATGAAAGGTGGAGTTGTGCAGTAATGGAATGTATAAAAGTTCAGGCGAAGGAGCTCAAGTCGAGCAGTGGTACTCATCCCAGTCATGTAATCTCTCACGAAACTGATTCTCAAAAGCATTCGAGCGTCAACATACTAGATCCCATATCATTGAAACGAAAGGGTGCACCAAGGAAATTTTGACGAAAAGGACCATTGGAGTTAACGTCAAAGAAAGCAAAGGTATTTTATTCTATTTCATTACTATTTTAAACTGAGTTCTAACTCTAACTATTCTAATATGAATTTGATGTACTTGCAGGCAAATTTGACATCAGCAAAAGGCAGGAGATTGAAAGGTAGTCATAGTACTGTGGAAGGAGCCGCACCAGATGTTAACGCCTCTGAACGGTATTCATCACTGCCGCCGTTTGCATGTTCGCAGCCCTTTTTCGTATGTATGTTTCTAGGTCGTTGGGTTTAATGTTTTCAGTTCATTAATTTCATTTGCTATGAGCCTTATTTTGGGTGTTACGCCAATATACGGTGACAGTGGAAGTCAACAAGAGTTGCAATGAGCAGCTTATGGATTTCACTTTTGTGCATTCAAGCGTTTGAACGTAGAAATTTTTGATTTCATTCGGGACTATTTAGTTGTAGCTAACATTTGGTTAATTTTTAAGTCAATCAAACTTGATGAGCTTTCTTTTGGAATGGTCCTAAATTGTGAATATTTTGATTTCATTTTAAGCTAATTTAGTATGCATTCTTTAGGTATATATGTGGATGTTTTCTATATTTTTGACTTGATGGATAGTTGTAGAGTTGGACAATTTTTACTTGATGGTGAAATTATATTCTTCATGAGTTTTGCGGTGAATGTATGCATTCTTTAAAACTACCAGTTTTCAAGTACGACAAATCATCCATATCCACCTATACCAACCAAATATTGAGTTTCATCAATCCCACAGCTCTGATTCAGCAGAAATGGTATCTGATTCCACAACTCTAATTCAGCAGAAAAGATTGTTGAAATTATTGGGTGCATTAGTTTCTGTAGCAGAAATGGTATCTGATTCATAGATAATTGGGATTATTTCGAATGATTTTAAAGAGTTCATACAATTAGATTCCTATCAAATTCCCAATAGTTTGAAGCAAATAGCCAAGATCACTCGGTCTGATGAGTTTTCTTACTCAGTGAATAGTGTCACAAAGGCTTTAACAGTGGGAATTCTGCGATGTTTTAAGTCTGAAGCTATGAAAAATGATGCTTCTATGGGTAAGAGTTCGGATTTCTCTAAGTGGGTTATGAATAAATTGTTTTTGGATTCAGGGTCTGGTTTTGCTTCTGTAATTGTAGGGAGTTTTGCAAGAAATTTGGTTATGTCATTTTATTCAGATAGACAACACAAGACAGGATTGAATCTGGATGGTTTTGTAAATTTTGATCATCTTTCAATGGAGTCAGATTATCAGTCTATTTCGAGGTGGATTGAAGTGGCTAATGAGGACAAGTATCGAGAGCTAATTGGAGATTGCATAAAATTATTTGTGAGCACTGTTGTTAGTGTTTACTTGGAGAAATCTATGCATATAAACACATATGACGAAATCTTTTCTGGATTGACTAATCCTAAGCTTGAATCTGAAGTAAAAGATTTGGTGGTAACTGTATGCAATGGTGCTGTAGAAACTTTAATACAGACTTCTCACCAAATGTGGATTAAAAGTTCCTCGAGTGCATCAGTTGTATTTCGAGGCTTGAAAAATTCAAAAGTCACTCCAACTTCTCTCGCGACTTCAGGCTTAGAGGATTGACTGATATAACAACTAGAATTTGAGCACAGAGGAGGAGCTGCTCTTAGCATGTGAACAAAGACCCCAACAACTGCATCTTCAAACCTTTTGGTAGTAAAGGATGCTTAGTACGAATCTTCTAACTTAATTTTCCTATCAAGATTCTGGCTGAAGAACAAAAGAAACCAGAATGGCGCTAGTCAAATGGCACGAGAAAAATAGTAACATAAAAAGTATGACATGTATCAACATTGAACCATTGCTACTGAGCCTATTTCCCAAGTAGAAAGTTAGTCCTGAACCTTTCATTGTAGTTGCACACTCAGTCAACAATGAAGCAAGCCATCTAGATATCCGGCAAATCATCACATGACCCACGTGAAAACAGGATAATTTTATTCATTTGAATCATGTAAAAAAGTCAATCTTATCATAATTCAGTTCTAGCGTCAAAATACCATAAGAGAATACATGATAAAAAACAAACCAACTTGAAGCTTAAAACTGATAAAGTTTTAGGCATCTCAATACCTAAAACTTTCTGACTGAAAATATAGTTCCACTCAAACCAAGAATGCCATATAAAAAAACAACATCAAATTAAGCAAACACAAATTCTTATGCTGACAAACAAGCAATGTCTCATTCCAGTACAATGAAGTCCACAGCTACCAAATGCATATATTCTCTCAAAAGCCCATTGTACAATAGCTAATACAACACGAACACAATACGAATACAACTCGTTTGACAACTACCTACTACACATGCCGTGCCGGGCCCTTTCCTTTCCCACACTCGTTCGCGTGTCCTTTTTCCTTACGAAATGTCACGGTCATTGAAATCTCAATGCCTCGTTTGTCGGTTATTCGAGCAAGAGAGTCAAACATGCTTGGCAACTCTTTGGTTTCCTCGTTTGACACAACAGTCACCGCTTTGTTAACGGTACTGGATTCGCCGCTTGATTCTTCATTTTCAACCCAGTCGAAGTACCCGCAATCCTCACTACAAGTTTTAAATAATCGCCCCTTATTATCAGCGCTCTTTGCAACCTCAAAACGCTTTTGGATTCCATGTGGACACCATGGGCATCGAATTTTTGTCAGGCAATCCTTGAAGTAATGCGTCGTGCTTCTACAACTGTGACAAACTCCAAAATTTGGCCCTCTCACCCTAAGATTAAGAACAAAACAAACTCATTACAAACACAAAATGCAAAATGCTGCAGCCTTGTGCGAAATCAAACATAATATACTCGTTTTGATTCCTGAGAGGGACAACACACTCATTGCAAACAGATAACACAATGTTATGCATCCAATTGACTCATCCCCAACTCCCTTCAATTGAAAAAATATAACTACATACATCAACAAAATCCAACATCATAGTTGATATAGGCTCACAACCATAAACCCAAATTGTTAGACCTTTGACCTACACAATGAATTTTTCTCAGTAACCTTGTGCGAACTCAAACTGAAGTTAATCACCGGAGATTCAAACTCATAAAATTACAACAAGAAATGCACTGGAAGAAATAACATGAATAAAATTATAGGAAAAAGTTACAGGAACAAATTAAGGCAGCGAAAAATTTCATACTCGAAAATGACAGCTCAAACGGGGATTGAGGCAGTGAAATTTGAGTTCGTTAAAATACTACCATGTTTGAATATAAGGCAATGAAATGGCATCTCAGACGAGGATTATGGTAGCTCAAAACATGGTGGAGATGTGACTAGGTTAAAATACTACCTTGTTCGTTCGGTGCCTTCTTTGGGGGGGGGAAAGAGTACCATGGCCAGTCGTTCAAAATAGCTCGTCGGAAGTGTCTTGTATAGTGGTCGTTCGACGATCACTGATGCGCCGATCGGAGGATGAAAGCAGAGCAAGAAAGGCGAGAAACATAGATTCATTTTGCCACAGTGAGTTAATTCACGCCTTTTTTTTTTTTTTTCCCACCAAGTCTTGCCACGTCAGCTATTTTGAAACCCGATTAAGTACTTGTGAAAGTCTTCCTGTACATGAAGACTTATTCAAACCCTAATAGATGTTTAAAATAGCAATAAAGGCTTGATTCCACCAAGCTTCGACCAACGGACGACAACTGCTCTTTTCCCTCGCTCAAAATATATTTGATCTCAAAAGTTATATGTAGGTGCACGTGTTATACTCAAAAAGACTTTAACACTTACGGGTGTAAATTTGTACGAAATCGTCTAGGTTCAAGATATTTGATACATCGAATGAACTGATGTGATAAGAAAAGACTTCATTTAAAGAAAAAGGAAGAAAATCTTGTAGAGAGCTAATTGAGTTAAAGTTGGTGTATGAGCTCCAACTACGATTAGTAAGCCAGGATAAGATCAGAGCTTCAAAACTCGTATCTCGATAGTGTTAGCCACCAAGTGTTACCGAACAAAGAGGCCCAACTTGAGCCCAGAAAAAGGCAGCTTTATGAGAGGCCGAAAGTGTTTGTTTGGGAAATTATTTGAAGTAAAAAATGATTTTTTTAGACGAAATGTTGTTAGAAAGTGCGAAAAATTTATGATTTCACGTGTAAAATTATTATAATGAAAGATTCAAAACTAGTGCCGAAAAACTAGCAAGTGCCGATTTTTCCAACCTGTTATAGACGGTGCCATCCAAAACCGTTCAAAATTGATGAGAAAGAACTCCCAACCAGGCCCTAAAACGTTTAGAAGCAGCTTGCACAAAAAATGATGCATAATGAAACTGAACGGAAATACATAAACAGGAAAAATGTAGAAATTCAAATTCAAATTCAAATTCAAGAGTAAGGAATTCTCCTACAAACATAATTCAGGTTTATCACTTAATATCTAACAACACTCTCTGCAATATTTACCTATGACACCAGTTTAATTCTTGCGGCTATAATCGGCATCTACATCACAAATTTTCACAATCTGAAAATATTACTCTTCAGCAATTTTGCTTTCTTCTCCTGGTTCTTTGAAGATGACTACAGGGAATTTCAGAGGCTTCTCTGGCCATTCTTGGAAGAACGAATTCATCACCATGAGTTTAATAACCTGAAACATATGTCTCTTATCTCTTCTAATATCAGAACTCAAAATGATGGTTAATGGAGCCGTCATCTACCACTCTCTGCCTCTTAGTTAATTGATTGTTTTGACCATGCAAATTTTTTGAATAATGATTTGCAGGCCTTTGTCTCTTAGAAAACCGGTCTTTTTGGAGGAATCTTCCCGGTTCAAAAACCGGGTTGAAGCCTTTCCCTCTTATTGAATATCATTTTATTTTCTCTTCCATCTGCTTGTTGCTCAGAATCTGATAAATAGCAAGATGGTATTTTTGCAACTTCAAGACCCAATTCAGTTTGTTTTGCCAAGATCTCCTTGAGTTGCTACAAGAAAGTTGGCATACATAGTCAAGTTCTACATTGGAAAACAAGAATATCTCAGAAGTAACAAAGGTTTTCAGATATCCTGTTGAGAGATTGGTGTTTCTTAGACAATAGTGAAAAATGACAACAATATAGGACATATGTAGTGAAAATGGATGGTAGTATCAAGCATATGAACCTGTATGCACCATATATAATGCCAGTTCATGTCAAGTAAGTGGCAAACATCCATGAGACCAGTATGAGGAAATACATGTCGTCGATACCAAGGGGACTTGTGTGCAGTAATAGAATCCACATTTTAGTTGCAAGGAACCAGTCCACATCAACCATCGTGAAACTGCGTAGGACATGTATGATTTCACTTCTACATTAACAGTCTACTCGGTTGGCCCTATAAGATAAGCTCAAAATGACAGAACACATTTAGAAAATAGTTCTCAAATAATTCACAGTTCTTACAGTCAGGTTTTAATATTCTCAACGTTTTCTGGAACACATTCATTAAGCAGATATGAAGGCTAGCCATTTATCTATCAAGCTTTGTCACTTCACACCCTCACCCACCATCATAGGCATGTTCATTCATCTTCATGCACAATATTTAAACATCAGACAAATACAAAAGCTAATCCATGGAAATATATACTCATTAGAAATCAGAAAAATTGACAGTTGGTATTCAACCTTTAGATTAATGTCACAAAAGAATTTAAACAAACTGATTTCTTCCATCATCTATTTTTCAATATACATATTGCCAGAAAACTCAATGCAAGAATGGTTGTTTTGATAGCATGCTGTGGCCTTAACATTAGTTTCTGATCATTAAAGGCAAGTCCAGATACCTGACGTCATATCTTGCAAACCACATCAGTGGCCCCCAGGTCGGTCTGATCTTTCAACTTCTGCAAATGAAGTTAATTACTAGATAATTCTTTATTCAAACCCAAATCAAGTACTACACAGTTATTGCAAACACACATACATTCTCAATCTTGGTTTGCAATGGGTGATTTTTCCTGCGTTCTTCGCACCACTGTTGAATTTCTCGTTCCGTGTAGTTCAGAGAGAGAGAGCACTTCATTTAAAAGACAAAGAAAAGGAAAACAAATAAGAATCCAATACAAGTAGACACAAAAGTGAGTGGCTGCAGAAGGCAAGGCAAGGAAAGATGCATTGATAACTAAAACAGATTCCACAGGTTTACATAAATGAAACACATAGCATGTTTGGGAAGTGTTTATAAACAGTTTAAATTATAAATAGATGGAAATGAGTGGTTGATAAATGGTAGAACTTGTGGATCCTGTGGATAAAAAGTGTCAAGAGTATTTATAAACATAAGCCACACAGGCTTATTCAAATTTCAAGCAACTGATGCTAACAGGAAGAGAGCATAGATCCACTGTTCATCCAGGTTACTGGCATCACTAAATCTAGATCAAAAGCTTCCACTATCACTACGCAACTGAAACAGCTTCTCCAACATTCATTGAATACAGCTTAACGAGAGAAAAAAGCATCAATAGATCCATGATTTGATTATACAGTATTCGGGGTAAACTAGATTCTAACTTGCATACTGAACCATTGGCATCTCTCAAGATTAATCTCTAACATAAGTAAATAACTATCGAGGCATTTAAAATTTTCAACCAAACCATGTCTTTAGTTCAATAATATTTAAAAAAAAAAAATGAAAAATACGCAAGAATTAAATTAAATAGAGATAGTCAGGGAAGAAATGAAAGTGGGTAATGGGGTTTCTTCCCCATCCAAACTTAGAGTTATCAGAAAATGAATGAGCAATAATTCTACTTTCCCCACATCTACATAAAAAAATTAAAAAAAATTAAAAAATAAAAAAAATTTCTTAAAATTATTCATACCTCTTTTCTCTGACTTGAATTTCTTCATTGGAAACAGAGAAAGCAAACATTACGTTATCATGCCCTGTTATTACACAAATAAGGGTGTTACATAACACTAGAAATATCATGAATACTGGTGATGGATGAAAAATCTCTAACATAAGTAAATAACTACGGAGGCATTTAAAATTTTCAACCAAACCATGTCTGTAGTTCAATAATATTTAAAAAAAAAAAAAAAAAAAAGGGAAAAATACGCAAGGATTAAATTAAATAGAGATAGTCAAGGAAGAAATGAAAGTGTGTAATGGGGTTTCTTCCCCATCCAAACTTAGAGTTATCAGAAAAGGAATGAGCAATAATTCTACTTTCCCCAAATCTACATAAAAATAAATAAATAAATAATTCATAAAATTATTCATACCTCTTTTCTCTGACTTGAATTTCTTCGTTGGAAACAGAGAATGCAAACATTACGTTATCATGCCTTGTTATTACACAAATAAGGGTGTTACATAACACTTGAAATATCATGAATACTGGTGATGAATGAAAAACAGGCATATCATTACTAGGAGATGTGAGTAGCTAAAAGCCAGAAAGTCATTTATATGAATGATCTAGCACCATTAACGTGTCATATACATTTATTGGTGGATAAACTTATAGTGGGCCTCCGTCAGTGAATTTCAAATTTAACTCAAATGTTGAGGCCCAAAATAAGGACACTAATAATTGTTCATAAAGAACTACTCAAATTACTGAGACCAAACCACATTCATCATCATTGAGAAAGAGAGACTTCAGAGATTAGAGACTTCAAAGAAATGATAACCTTGTAAATTTGACATGAAAATTCTAAGTTTCCCACACTGAACTGAACAAATAACATAAAAGTATCCCGAGATGCTATATATGTAATTTTACTAGCACAAAGATTTTGGCTTCAAATGGTTATACTCACGAGGTTGAAATTTTTAATTGTAATTTATAGAAGAAAGAGAAAAATAATAACACGGATACATGCTGTTCAATACGGTATTTCAAGCTTGCAAAGATAAAAACTAATTGAGGTCATATTTCTAACGAGTAACTTTGGTATGTTGAAATGTCAAGCAAGATTCAGTAAAATTGATTGCGTTCTCAAGCAAAAGTGCATGTCAGTGAATTCTGGAAGAATGTCACACATAGAAGCTCAGAAGTCAATAGGACACCATGAACACAGAGACAAGCAAGTTTTCTACTGGATATAAAATGGGTTACTAGGAAACAGACAGTCTTCTTGCAAGGTGCTTATTCATCCAAAATGTGAATAATATGGTTTAACAGAGATTCCTCGTTTATTTTCCAATCAACTTATTCATCCAAAATATGTATAATCTGGTTTAACAGAGATTCCTCGTATATTTTTCAGTAAAGTCCAGCTATGATTTTTAATTGTGCCTTCCAAATTTGCAACTCCTTGCAGTTAAGGTACAAATATCAAAGAGAAGAAAACATCTACGTTCATCTTTGTTCAACAATCAAGGCGCTCATCATTTTTTTCTTTTTATTTCTTTCAGAAATGTTCAAGTTGAATAGTCGTAAGGTTCACTTGGTTCAGTAAGCAAGCAAAATGCCTCTTCAAAATCTGCCTTCTCACTTCAAATAGTTTACCTAAAGTAAGAATTTAGCTGCTTTTGTTAGTTTTTTACAAAGGACATAGTGTAATGTGGATTCCAAATCGAAGGCAAGGGAATTACTTCCCTATTTATCACTAAATGAAATGTCCTCAATCTCACGATCGCAAGATGAACAGATAACCTATAGTTGTACATTGCGTGCTTCTTGTTGTAACCTCTTCAAAATCTGCCTTCTCACTTCAAATAGTTTACCTAAAGTAAGAATTTAGCTGCTTTTGTTAGTTTTTTACAAAGGACATAGTGTAATGTGGATTCCAAATCGAAGGCAAGGGAATTACTTCCCTATTTATCACTAAATGAAATGTCCTCAATCTCACGATCGCAAGATGAACAGATAACCTATAGTTGTACATTGCGTGCTTCTTGTTGTAACATGTTGTCACCAAATCCATGTCAGTCTTCCCGAGATAGTATGGTCATGTTCGCTATTTGTATTTTTTTACTCCATTACTGATATATTATAAATTCCTTTTCATCAGCATGCAGCTATATCTACACGCATCAGTCACTTTATTGATGCTTGCATAAATATAGACCAATAATAAGACAAAGAAACACTAAATTTAACAAATAGTAAATACCTGTGGCTTTGAAGAACCTGGAGAAAAGTTATTCGGATTCCATCCCGGTTGAGGGCAAGCATAAGTCTTCCCTAGAGGCGAGTTTGAGTTTGAATGCAGCTGCTTAGTAACATTAGGGGGCATATGCTGACTCACGTTGTTCCCGTTGACGGACTGTTGCATAACTCCATTGGCATTCACAAGACCTACTTGGCCACTCACAACAAGGTTGGTTTTCGAGGGACATCTGGACCACAACCCGACATTTGCATTTGCGGAAGCTGGTGAACGTCATTCAGTAAATTTAATTGGCTGTTAAGCAAAAACTGAGGCGGGTTCATTGCATTCTGCGCCAAAAATGAACCCAATGCTTGAGATGAGTTATTATTGTTCATTTGATAATGCGCAATTAAATTCAATTTAGGGTTCTTTTGTGATCCTTGTAGAAAAAGGGAAAAGCTGATTAGGCGCAAAACCCGTATTTTGGTTAGCAAATGGCAACGGAATCCCAGATTGAGCATTTCCTATCCCATTCCCATTCCCATTTAAAGTTGATACTGAATTTGCAGTGGGATCGGCCAAAAACTACAAGGATTCGCCACAACCTGATGATCATAACCAGCGAAGCAAAATAATAAAATCGCAGAATTAACAAAAATATAAGAGAGAGAGAGAGAGAGAGAGAGGAGGAGGAGGAAATGGTGGCATATGTCCACCAAAAATAGACATTTTTCCAAAATGTCGTTGGCTACTGTTAAAAAAAAAAATTGAAAAACTTTTAAAAATCTTAAAAACAATGAAAATCCAATGTTGTCCTTAACAAATCACACTCAAATTGAAGTCTGAAAAGGAAGAGGAAGAAATCTTGTTGGAAATAATGGTAGAAATCTTTGTAGATTATATAAAATTACTCGAAATGATATTTTTTGAGGTATTTTTCAGTTGAAATGACGATCTCTAACACCTAAATCGGAGAAGAAAGGGACGAGAGGACGGCTGGACCGTCTGTTTTCTAGACTGCCCAGTCATCAGTAAAACAGAAGGTCAGGTCATCCGTTTTTGGACTGTCTTTTCCAGACGGCAGGTGGGCCAGAAGCTTCCCTCAATTATTTTTTCGTTGTATTACATAAATAATTTAAATACAAAAAATAAATAATGAACATTTAAATAATAAATAAATGATTATTTAAATGATAAATAAAAAATATAAATAATTATTAATTATTAATAATCAAAATATGTAATTAAAATATAATTGAAATAAATTTCTAACATTTAAAATAAATAATTAAATATTTATGTTTACTTGTTTAATAAATAATTTGAATAATCAATCAATATAAATAATTAAATCAAATAGCTTAAATGAACAATTGAAACAAACAAATAAAAATAATTGAAATAAATAATTAATTTAAATGCACAAAAATAAATAATGAACATTTAAATAATAATTAAATGATTATTTAAACGAAAAAATGAAAAATGTAAAAATGAATAAGTGTTAATAATCAAAATATGTAATTAAAAATTAATTGAAATAAATTTCTAACATTTAAAATAAATAATTAAATATTTACGTTTACTTGTTCAATAAATAATTTAAATAATCAATCAATATAAATAATTAAATCAAATAATTTAAATGAACAATTGAAAAAAAATGAAAAATAATTGAAATAAATAATTAATTGAAATGCACAAAAATAAATAATAAACATTTAAATAATAATTAAATGATTATCTAAATGATAAATAAAAAATGTAAATAATGAATAAATGTTAATAATCAAAATATGTAATTAAAATTTAATTGAAATAAATTTCTAACATTTAAAATAAATAATTAAATATATACGTTTACTTGTTCAATAATAATTTAAATAATCAATCAATATAAATAATTAAATCAAATAATTTAAATGAACAATTAAAAAAATAATTGAAAAATAATTGAAATAAATAATTAATTGAAATGCATAAAAATAAATAATAAACATTTAAATAATAATTAAATGATTATCTAAATGATAAATAAAAAATGTAAATAATGAATAAACGTTAATAATCAAAATATGTAATTAAAATTTAATTGAAATAAATCTTCAAAATAATTTATTTAATTTATTTAAATAAGTAATATATTTAAATAAGAAATATAAATATTCAAAATAATTTATTTAAATAAGTAATTAAATATAAATAGTCAAAATTAATTAAATAAAGAATTGAAATAAATAATAAAGAATTAAAATAAACCATGAAATAAATAATTTTATAAAAATTAGTTTTTCGCTTTTTATAATTTGTTGTCTAATTTTGTAATTCATTTTCTTTATTATCTGTTATTTCGTGCGTATATTACTTACTGTTCGATTAGTTGAATTTTATGACATTATGTTTCAAATGTTCTAATATTTGAAATTTTACAAGAGGGATTACCATTTGGATGCGCCTTGAAACAGATTCCTAGCAAAGTTATGTCAAACTGTAACTTTGCCATCTTCACAGTAGTGTTGGATTCAATCGTTTGGATTGGCCCAACGTGCCAACCATTTTTTTAATTTTTTTTAATATTGAATTTAATTGTTTATAAATATTTCATGAATTATGTAAATTGTTTATTTAAGTAAAATAATTAATTGTTAGGAGCACGCATACCTGTTACACTGATGCTGCTTATGACGGTAACTCTAGCACAGTTAGGAAATACATTTAAGGAATACGACAATATGTTTGACAAGTTGAAGTTGGGGATGATATTTATACTAGAGAGTATATTGATGTATCATCACAAGAAGACGTCGATCGACGTCTTTCATTTGGTGACGATATCGACACATTCAACAACTATCCATGGGGACAAAGTTAATAGTTATCAGCTCTCCTCAACGATCCTGAGATACATATTATTCATTTGTGATTTATGTTGTACGTCGTTTCGAAATCTCGATGCATGGTCATTAACTCGGTGAAATGTTAATATGTCAGCTTGAAGTGCTCGTTAAGCTGACACCGTTGATCGAGGAGGAGGGTCAGAGTCATATCTGAGAAGATACAATCTGCAGGCGATAGGGGCCCTAGACAATGACAGAGAGTGGGGAAAATGGTGATAGGGAGGGTGGGGATGTACACAGATGTTTCATTAGAATCGTTATAGATGTCAGTGGAGATGGGAGAGGTGCCAGTGGTGGGGACGAAATAATTGTAATAATTGTAATAATTGAAATAATTGCTGATGGTGGTAAAGGATGGATGGAGATATAACCCCAACTTGACAGATAATATCGCGAGTTTGGATGACACCCTGTGCGAAACATATTATTAACGTGCCAGAGAAAATGGTTAGCAAGAAGACTAGATTGCAGTCACAACACATTGTTTCTCCATACACGATTGAGGCAAAGAAGAGAACATATGTTGACAGTACGTTGCTCAACCTCTTCCGTGAAATCGACTTGGGTGATTGTGAAATCTTCGCATTGAAGTTAAGGCTGTAAATGGATCGGATCTGCTTAAATTCGATTCAATCTGTTAATAATAATTATCCTATCCGATCTGATCCAATAATCCGACGGATATTTGAATGTTAAATCCATATCCGATTAACTATGCTATCGGATCTCCGATCCGAAATTGAAAAAATTAGAAAAATGAAAATTTTATTTATTTATCAGATCTAATTGACCTATATCCATATTTGATTCATTTAGTTAACGGATTATCGGATTTGAATCTCGATTGGGTTATCGGATTAAGACTCTAAATTCATCTCCCATTAATTTCATGGAATTCAGATCAAAATCCAATCTATTGATTCATTTAGTTAACGAATTATTGAATTCGAATTTCGATTGGGTTATCGGATTGAGACCCTAAATCCATCTCCCATTAATTTCATCGGATTCGAATCAAAACTCAATCCATTGACAGCCTTAATTGAAGTACATTGAATTTTTAGCATCGAATGTGGCGTAGAGCTGATAAACTAAACACACATTAAAATACAAGCGTTCTTTTATGTACATTGTGATCCGTAATTGTAATAATTTCAAATGTAAGTATTTTTTAAAAATGTTTGTAATACTTTAGCTTTTATGTAATTATATAATAAATAACTAATTACTCTTAATTACATATATAACACACTATAAATAAAGAAAATTGAGGAAATCAGTAACACACTATAAATAAGGAGTACATAGGATTTAAATAGATATTACACATCCATTTGGTAGAGAGTGACATACTATAATCAGGAACTTCTCACTTGGCTTCATTTGGTAGAGGAAATATAGTTTCAATTTTATTGAATAATGTTCGATGTATTGAAAATGTGATCGTGCCTAATGTTCGACTCTCATCTCTGTTAGATATTCTCATACACCATGTGATTTATGTTCTAATTAAATATTAAATAAATAATATACACAATCAATCAAGATAATTAATTAATGAAATATTCACGGAATAAATTAAATTAAATATTATTTTTCTATTCGAATAAGTGATTAAATAAAGTAATGAAATATTAAATAAACAATATACATAACAAATTAAGATACTTAATTGGGTAATTGGCACAAAAGGTCCCTACCTTTCAAGTTTATTGTGGAAAACGTCCCTACCTTTCATTTTTTGGCATTTTTGCCCTCATTTCAACCTTTCTTTGCGCTGGACGTCCTTTCGTCCATAGTCCGTCAGTTTTTCCGTTAAACATTCGGGTAATTGGCACAAAACGTCCCTACCTTTCAAGTCTATTGTGGAAAACGTCCATACCTTTCATTTTTTGGCATTTTTGCCCTCATTTCAACCTTTCTTTGCGCTGGACGTCCTTCCGTCCATATTCCGTCAGTTTTTCCGTTAATTAAATACAAAAATATCTTTTTCGTTCCATAAACAAGGGTAAAATTGTCCTCACCCATTTCACCCCTTTTTCCCGCCATCAACTTAGTCCATAAGTAACAGTAGCAGCGACATGAATCTGAAAATACTTTAAATGATTAAGTTAAATAAAGAAAAAATATCGTGAACACATTATATTTCACAATTCCACAACTACTGTTGCTGTCATTTTGTCACTGGAAAAATTTAGAAAGACATATTAAATGGGTAGTCAATTTATAACGAGTCAATTTAAAATGAGCCATTCATCTTCTCCATTGAGCCAAAAAGAGCCATTCACCATTTTGGCTCATTATAAATTGACTACCCATTTAATATGTCTTTCTAAAATTTTCCAGTGACACAAGATGACAGCAACAGTAGTTGTGGAATTGTGAAATATAATGTGTTCACGATATTTTTTCTTTATTTAATTTAATCATTTAAAGTATTTTCAGATTCATGTCGCTGCTACTGTTACTTATGGACTAAGTTGATGGCGGGAAAAAAGGGTGAAGTGGATGAGGACAATTTTATCCTTGTTTATGGAAAGAAAAAGGTATTTTTGTATTTAATTAACGGAAAAACTGACGGAATATGGATGGAAGGACGTCCAGCGCAAAGAAAGGTTGAAATGAGGGCAAAAATGCCAAAAAAATGAAAGGTATGGACGTTTTCCACAATAGACTTAAAAGGTAGGGACGTTTTGTGTCAATTACACTTTAATTAACGGAAAAACTAACGGAATATGGATGGAAGGACGTCCAGCGCAAAGAAAGGTTGAAATGAGGGCAAAAATGCCAAAAAATGAGAGGTAGGGACGTTTTCCACAATAGACTTAAAAGGTAAGGACGTTTTGTGCCAATTACCCATACTTAATTAATGAAATATTTAAAGAAGAAATTAAATTAAATATTAATTTTTTATTTGAGTAAGCGTTTAAAATAAATAAATAAGTAAGTAATTAAATATACATAACCAATTAAAGTAATTAATAAAAAAATATTTAAACGAGAAATCAAATTAAATATTGGATAATTCTACATGTACTAATTCATAAGGATGTCCATAATGTAAATGTGAAATTTCATGAGTGGAGGATCGAAAAAACTGTTTTTCAAATCTCCAATAATGTTATGCCACTTGTACATTACGGTATAATGTTTTTATTTAAATAAGTAACTAAAATAAAGTAATTAAATATTAATTACTAATAATAGACACAACCAATTAAGATAATTAATTATTGAAATATCTAAATGAGAAATTAAATTAAATATTATTTTTTTATTTAATTAAGTGATTAAATAAAAAACTAAACAAAGTAATTAAATATTAAATAAAGAATATACATAATTAATTAATGAAATATTTAAATAAGAATTAAAATAAATATTAATTCTTTTATTTAAATAAGTGATTAAATAAATAATTAAATAAAGTAATTAATTTTTAAATGCATAATATACATAACCAATTAAGATAATTAATTAATGAAATATCTAAATAAGAAATTAAATTAAATATTAATCTTTTATTTAATTAAGCGATTAAATAAATAATTAAACAATAAATAAATAATATGCATAGCTAATTAAGACAATTAATTAAAAAATATTTAAATAAGAAATTAAAATAAATATTAATTTTTTATTTAAATAAGTGATTAAATAAAGTAATTAAATATTAAATGAACAATATACATAACCAATTAAGGTAATTAATAAAGAAATATTTAAATGAGAAACCAAATTAAATATTTTTTTTATTTGAGTAAGCATTTAAAATAAATAATCAAATAAGGACCAATTAAGATAATTAATTAATGAAATATTTAAAGAGAAACCAAATTAAATATAAATTTTTTTATTTGAGCAACTGTTTAAAATATATAATTAAATAATTAATTAAATATACATATATTAATTAAGATAATTAGTTAATGAAATATATAAATGAGAAATCAAATTAAACATTAATTTTTTTATTTAAACAAGTGATTAAATAAATAATTAAATAGATTAATTAACTATTAAATAAATAATATACATAACCGATTAAGATAATTAATTAATGAAATATTTAAACAAGAAAGTAAATTAAATATTTTTTTTTATCTGAGTAAGTGTTTGAAATAAATAATTAAATATAAAGTGAAAAGTGTTTGATTTTTTAATTTGTAATTTAATGGTATTTTTGTCTTTTTAAACAAAATTCTACATTTGTAATTGTATAAATTACTTAAAGATATTTTTGTCTTTTACTCAACAAAAGGCCATTTTGAATATTGACAAAATTTTTTGATCAAAGTGGAAAAAGGGCATTTTGACTTGCCTAATTTCAAAAGGAACCTTGCTATTCGTATAGAAGAGTTTGATAGATACTTACAATATGGGGGGGCCACTTTTTTTTTAAAAAAAAATTTATTCACGCGGGTCCCATGGTAATGTGAGTATCTGTCAACAAGCATGTCAACCATTTTTCTGTACAACTGATTTTTTCCTTTCAAAAGTACCCCGAGAGAGAGGCACCTGCTGATTTTATTAAAAAAGAGAAAAACAGGTACAGAGATTCCGTTACACAAAGAGAACAAAATACATGCAGAAATGAAGACTTTATTTGTTATACTAATAATAATCCGTGAATAGAACTAGAAGAATATTTGTGGTAATTCGAGGTTACCTGGTCTCCTTCAGATTGGTAATTTCTGGATAAAAACTTTTCTTACCTTTCATTAAACGGATGAACAACCATATAAATAAGCCAAGTACAACTGACTAAATAACTAACCCACTACCAACAATTAGATAACTGCCCAGATCATTTGGCCCACTACAGTGACCCCTTTACGACACATGTTACAAATAAAAAAAAAAAAAAAAAAAAAAAAACAACACACTTCATAGCATTCAGACGTACAACGAATACAAAGGGACTGGACTCATAACAAAGACCCCCATCATGAGGCAACATTGTCCTCAAGGTTGGGATAACGCCGATTTAGGATTTCCAGATCTTCCCAAGTAGCGTCGACCTCCTCTGATCCAGCCCACTGCACCAAAACCTCGACCCCTGCTCTGTTCCCCTTCATTTTCAGCCTTCGTTGGAGAATTTTCTCAGGTTCCGGTGCAAAGGTTCCCTCGGGCATGAGGCTCGGTAAAACTGGGTTAGGTTGAACTCCTTTCCGGAGCTTCCTCTTGAGGCACGCAATGTGAAACACCGGGTAGATTTGACATTCTGGAGGTAATTCGAGCTCGTAAGCTACCTGTCCAACCTCACAGATGATCTTGAAGGGACCGTAGTATTACGGTGCAATTTTGAGGTTCCTTTGCGTCGCTACTGTCATCTGTCAATAGGGCCTCAAACGAAGGTAAACCATCTCTTCCACTTCGAACTCTAGGATTCACCTTTTCCTATCTGCAAAATATTTCATCTTAGCTTGTGCCTCTTGCAAGTTTTCTTTGATTAACTTAGCAATAAACTCTCGGCTCCTTAGCTCATTGTCAAGAGCTTGTACTGATGTAGACCCTACCTCATATGGTAACATCTTGGGGGGAGATTGACCATACACAGCTTCAAAAGGTGTCACCTTTGTTGATGTTTGCTCTGAGGTATTATATGAATATTCGGCTAACGGTAACCACTTGACCCAGTCTTCGGTCTATCACTGGAGAAGCACCTAATGTAACACTCTAGCACTTTATTCATGGCTTCAGTTTGCGGGTGGTATACTGTGCTAAGTAACAATTCAGTTCCTCATAACCTGAACAACTCCTTCCAGAAATTGCTAGTAAACACTGGATCTCGATCACTAACAATTGTCTTGGATAGTCCATATAACTTGAACACGTTCTCCCTAAATGTTCTAGCCACTGTCACCGCTGTATAAGGATGAGTAATAGCCATGAAATGAGAGTACTTACTTAACCTGTCCACCACCACAATTATCAATGTTTTGCCTCTTAAAGGGGGTAGTCTTTCGATAAAGTCCATGCTGATGTCTTTCCAGTTCCTAGCAGGAATTGGCAAAGGTTGAAGTAACCCCGATGGAAGGAGGGCTGTAACTTTGCTCCTCTGACAAACATCACATTCTTTGATGAATGTTCTAACATCGTTTCACAAACCAGGCCAATAAAACTCCTTTTTGATTCTTGCTTGTGTTTTTGTACTCCGGTGTTGCCTCCCAATGGACTACTATGGAATCGATGCAGGATCTGCTGCTGAAAAGGCACCAATGATTCAAGATGGAGTCTACCCTTGTAATAGAGTAGCTCATTCCGAAATTGGTAACGAGTTTGGTCCAGGTCTCCATGATGGTATTGGCTAATAAGTTGCTACAACATGGGGTCCTGTTGGTAAGCTTTCTTCAACTCTTGAATCCACTGTGTCTGGACTATACTAACTGCATGGATTTGGATTTGATGTTGGTTGTGTATTTGGTTGGATATTGTGGTAGATGATGGTTTTTTTATGAAGTTTTTTGTAGTTGGATTGGTGCTGGTTGTGTCGGGTTGCTTGGAGTTTAGGGGTTGTGTTTAGGTACTGTATGGGTTTTTTTATCGGGGTATTGTATTCTGGAGAGTGCATCAGCCACAGCATTATTTTTCCCCTTCTTGTACTCAATTGTGAAGTCATAACCAAGTAGCTTAGAGACCCATTTTTGTTGTGACAGAGTCCCCACCCTCTATTCCAACAAGTATTTGAGTGCTTGCTGGTCAATGCATACTTTGAATGATTGTCCTAGTAGGTAGTGCCTCTATTTCCTCACTACCATCACTAAGGGCAATATTTCTTTCTCATAGGTGGATAGATTCAGATTTCTTTCCTTTAAAGCCTGACTGAAATAGGCTAGAGGTTGCCCTTCCTGCATCGCACTGCTCCTATTGCCTCTCCTGAAGCATCACATTCCACCACAAACATTTCAGTAAAATTAGGTAATCTGAGCACAGGAGGACTTACCATAGCCTCATTTAATTCCTCAAAAGCTGCTTGTGCCTAATCATTCCAAGAAAAAGCATTTTTTCGTAGAAGACATGTAAGTGGTGCTGCTATCGCTCCATATCCTTTTATAAACTTCCTGTAGTATCTCTTAAGTCCTAAAAAAACCTCTTAATGCCTTGAGATTTTTAGGAGTTGGCCATTCTTGCATAGCAACCAGTTTTTGGGGATCAACTTTGACCCCTTCCTTAGAAATGAAGTGCCCCAAATACTCTACTTCCTTGCTGCCAGAAACACACTTGGACAACTTAGCAAAAAAATTGTTCAGCTTCTAAGACCTCCAAAACTGTGTGAGATGTTCCACATGATCTTGCATTGATTTGCTATATATCAAAATATTGTCAAAGAATACCAGCACAAACTTTCTCAGATAAGGCCTAAACACTACATTCATCACCCCTTGAAAGGTTGAGGGAGCATTAGTAAGCCTGAAAGGCATCACTAAAAACTCATAATGATCCTCATGTGTGCGAAAGGTAGTTTTAGGGATGTCATCAGGATGCATTCTTATCTGATGATATCCTGACCTTAAATCCAGCTTTGAAAAAATTTCAGCACCTCCTAATTCATCAAGTAACTCGTCAATATTAGGAATAGGATACTTATCTTTGATGGTATCCCTATTGAGAGTACAATAGTCCACGCACATCCTCCAACTTCCGTCAGATTTCCTTACTAATAGCACAGGTGAGAAATAGGGGCTTTGGCATATTCCGTATGCTGCCATTTTTTATCAAATCGGCCACTAGCTTCTTTATCTCCTCTTTTTGGTAATATGGGTATATGTAGGGTCTAACACATGTAGGTTTACAGCCATCCTACAGTGCGATTTTATGATAAAAAAAACCCTAGGAGGTGGCAGCCCTTTTGGTTCTACAAATACTCTTTTAAATCTATCCAGAATTTGCTACACTTCTCCTGGGATATTAGGGCTCGTACTTCCCGCACGTCCCTCCATAATTTGCAGCCATATTCCCTTCATTGTTCCCTTCTTGAGGTCGTCAATGTTGTCTTCCTCAGTCACATTTGTTACTGGTCTTTGGATTCCCTGCAACTCCACAGCTTTTTCTTTACATTTAAACCTCATGGTTAGGTTAGAAAAATTCCATACAACCGATCCCAATGTTCTTAACCAGTCAATACCCAAGACTAGGTCACAACCTCCAAGTGTCAAACACGTACAAATTAGTCACAAAAGTATAATCTTGTAACTTCAAAGGAACAACCTTACAGTAACCTAGGCAAGGAAGAGTGGCACCATTAGCCACCTGTATTGTTAAGTGGCTATCTTCTCTCGACAGGTTTGCCTTTCGTGCTACATTTGGATCTATAAAACTATGAGTACTCCCTGTATCAATTAAAACCAAAACTTTTTGGTTATTAATTTCAGCAAGTAGTTTCATAGTCTTAGGGGCTATATATCCAACTATAGCGTGTAGGGTTATCCCTAACAATTCTCCTATTTCTTCACCATTTGTCTCGATCACAGCCAGGGTACCTTCTTCATTCCCTTTTTCCTCATTCTCCTCTTCCTCTCCTTCCATTCCTTCCAAAAGGTAAATTTTTGGTTTATTACATTTGTGGCCTGGGTGGTACTTCTTATCACAAAACCAACATAATCCTTTTTCCTTTCTTTCTTACATTTGGGTAGCAGAGACTCTTTTTATGGGAAAGATGGTTTTTCTGGAGTTATTGAAGTTTTGAGGTTGCATGTTGGGCTTATTTTTAGGGGTTGGTAGTCTTAGTAGAGGGGCCGGTGCAGATAGTTTAGGTATGTTATTTGGGTTGGAGTTTTGGTAAGTTTGGAATATGTTTGGATTTGATTTCATTCTACTAATCACCTCTTCTTCCTGTAATCTGGCCAGATCGAAAGCTGTTGACAGAGTTGATGGTTTAAACATTGTAACAATGATCCTCAAATCATCCCTTAAGCACTTAAGAAGGTACTAATTCGAAACTCTTCTGATAACCTATGTATTTTATTAGATAACATTTCAAATTGGGTTTGATAATCTTCCACAGTACCACTTTGCCTTAACTTAGTAAATTCCCCCACAGGATCCTCATAGGCTGAGGGTCCAAATCTTACCTCTAAAGCTAAAACAAAAGCATCACAAGTGTTAACTGGACTAGTCTCTTTTAACCAACTATACCAAGATAAGGCCTTTCCCTCCATATGGAATAAAGCTATTTGCAGCCTTTGGTCATTAAGTGTGTTATAATACTCAAAAAATTGTGTTGCTTTCTGGACCCACTCATCAGGATCAGTACCATCAAATTTAGGGAAATCTAACCTTAATGACCTAGCTTGAATTTCCACATTTCCCTCAAACAAAGGGTTGCTACTAACCTTGAGTGTGAAGAACTTTCCCCATATTTGCAATTTGCTGCCATCTGCTCATAACTAGATGCCAAATTTCTGAGTTGGTTAAGGACTTGTGCTAACAACTCTTTTTGTCGCTCTTGTTCTTCATGCAGGTTCTTATTCTCCCCTTTTAGTGCTGCTACAGCCTCATTCATCTGTGCCTGCCTCGTACCATCAGCCATTATCGTAGGATCAAGGCTCTGATACCATTGTTATACTAATAATAATCCATGAATAGAACTAGAAGAATATTTGTGGTAATTCGAGGTTACTTGGCCTCCTTCAGATTGGTAATTTTTGGATAAAAACTTTTCTTACCTTTCATTAAACGGATGAACGGCCATGTAAATAAGCTAAGTACAACTGACTAAATAACTTACCTGCTAATTAACTGACCCACTACCAACAATTAGATAACTGCCCAGATCATTTGGCCCACTACAGTGACCCCTTATGACACACGTTGCAAATGAAAAAAAAAACACGACACACTTCATGGCATTCAGGCATACAACGAATACTAAGGGACTGAACTCATAACATTATCAGAGAAAAACTACTTGCTTTTATTCATATCGTGACTTCTTTTATATGGGCATTACAACCAACAAACTTGACAGAAAAAATAGCAACAACTAACCAATATCTATTGTTACTTGGGCCTAAAGAACAGGTAAATGATAACCAAACAAAGTAAATTACTAAATAATAGGACAACTCATTTATTATGCTAATAAAATAAAACTTCAACACCCTCCCATAAACTGATGTCTGCAGAGATCAGTTTAGTTTAGGAACACCAATTTGTAATGTCTCCATTAAGCAGCTCCAGCTTTTTTTGAAGAGCAGACTCCAAGCATTAATCTAAGCTTTTCAAATACAGCTTTCTTGAGAGGTTTTGTTAGTATATCAGCCATTTGATTTTCACTTTTATAAAACACCAAATCAATCACACCATCATTGCTGAGATTGCGCAAAACATGGTATCTGACATCAATGTGTTTGCTCCTTCCATGAAGAACTGGATTCTTTGATATCTTAATTGCTGAAACATTATCACAATAGATTGTTGTTGCTTCTTGTTGCTGATGTTGAAGTGTTTTCAAGCAATCTTCTCAACCAAACAACTTGACAAGAGGATAAAGCTGCTACAACATATTCTACTTCTGTAGATGATAAAGTCACTATTTGTTGCTTCTTTGATGACCAAGATACAACTCCAGAACTCATCATAAAAACAAAGCCCGATGTACTCTTTCTATCTTCAAGGTCTCCAGCATAGTCACTATCAGAAAAACCAAACAAATTCTCCTTTGTTCCTGCCTTATACATAATATCAAAATCTACTGTGCCTTTGAGATAACAAAAAATCGTCTTAGCAGCCAACAAATGATTCTCACTTGGATTCTCCATGTACCGACTGATTAAACTAACACCATGCATGATGTCAGGTCTTGTTGAGGTTATATACATCAAACTACCTACTATTTGCTTGTAAAGAGTAGCATTTATCTTTTTTGCTCCATCATCTCTCATCAATTTTATGCCCACTCTGCTAGAGTACAAGCTGGGTTGCAATCCTGCATTCTGAACCTATTTAAAACTTCAACAACATTTTTTTGTGTGTGAAATAAATGTACCAGCATATGATTGCACTACTTCAATCCCAAGAAAGTAGTGCATCAAACCTAAATCCGTCATTTCAAATTCAGTCATCGTATTTTTCTTAAAAACCTCAATCATATATTCATCATTGCCGGTATAAATCAGATCATCCACATATATATAAACAACAAGTAATTTACCATTACTTCCTAGCTTTGTAAAAAGTGTGTGCTCATGAGGACATTTGCAAAAGCCTTCTCTAGCAAAGTAAGCATCAATACGACTATAACAAGCTCTTGGTGCTTGTTTTAGTCTATAAAATGCTTTCTTCAATTTGTATACCTTTTTCTCACTGCCTTGTTTCACATACCCAAGAAGTTGGTCAACGAACACTTCTTTTTGCAATTCACCATGTAAGAATGCTGACTTCACATCTAGTTAATAGACCTTCCATGAATTTTTGGCAGCAATGGATGGAACTGCTCGAATGGTGTCTAACCTTGCAATTGTAGCGAACACTTCTTTGTAATCAACGCCAAATTCTTGTTTGTCCCCCTTTGCGACAAGCTTGGCTTTGTACTTGTCGATTTCACCATTCTTTTTGAATTTTGTTTTATAAATCCATTTCACGCCAATGGATTTTTGTCCTCTTGGAAGTTCTGATAGCTCCCAGGTGTTGTTCTTTTCAATTGATTTGATCTCTTCATTCATGGCTTTTTGCCATTTTGGTTCTTTGACAGCATCTTGGAATGTGAGAGGATCACAATCAAAAAACAAATCAAAGTGATTGAGTGATTCTTCAGATTGACTAATGCAGTTACCTCATAATCAACCATCCATGCTGGTATTTTTGGAGCTTGAAGAGAACGTGAACCTGCTGCTGCATTGATAAGTTCATCAGATTCTGCTACTACTGGTGAAGTTTCAACATTTGCAAGAGCTTTATTTTGTGGATTTTTGGAGTCAAAAACTACAGTAATCTGATTATGTAGAAGTCGTTGCCTTTCTTCTTCATTTTCTCCATCAAAATCTACTTGTATTTGTTGTTTGTTATAGTTTTCATCCCATTTCTAGAACCTTTCTTCATCAAAAATAACAACACAACTAATTACAATTTTCTTGGTTATTGGATTGTATAATTTGTATGTTTTTGACTTCTCACTAATGCCAAGAAAAATGCATTTATATCCTTTGTCATCAAGCTTTCTCCTTTTTTGATCTAGAATGTGGGCATATGCTATACAACCAAAGATTCTAAAGTGGTCAACACTTGGTTTGCGTCCATTCCAAGCTTCTTCAGGCGTCACATTTTGAAAAGCAAGATTGGGAATTCTATTCAAAATGTGAATGCTCCATATGACTAGCTCAGGCCACAATCTTCTTGGGATACGTCCTTTTGCCAGAATAGTTCGCACCATATTTAAGATTGTATGGTTCTTCCTTTTTGAAACACCATTCTGCTATGGTGAATAAGCTACTGTAAGTTGCTTTTGTATTCCTTAGGTCTCACAAAAATTCACAAACTCTTGTGAATTGTATTCCCCATCACGATCACTGCTTAGAATTTTAATAGGTTTGCCTGCTTCTTTTTCGACCAATAACTTAAAGCTTTTAAAAGTTGAAAAAGCTTCTGACTTTCCTTGTAAAAAATAAACCCAAGCTTCTCGACTATAATCATCAATAAATATTATAAAATAATGTTTATTACCATTTGATATTGGATTAATAGGCCCGCATATATCAGAGTGAATTAGCTCCAGCACCTTCTTTGCTCGCCATGATTTTCCTTGTGGAAAATGATCTCGATGTTGTTTGCCAGCAACACAATCTTCACATATATTATAAGGGTGAGTAATCCAAGGAAGGCCCATCACCATATTCTTATGAGATAAGAGTCTTTAAACCATTGAAATTCAGATGGCCATAGCGATAATACTAAAGCCACGTTGGATCTTTTGATACTATTGAAAGACAAGTCTATATGGTCTGAATCTGCAGTGGAAATAGCCTATTTTGAGACATCTTAACCTGAGCAATTAAGCTCCTTTTTGGATCATAAATTTCACAAACGCCTTCCTTTTGCACGAGCTAAAACCTGCCACATCAATTTATCATTATTGCATAAAATTTTCCACTCCTTACGGGACATGAATTATCTGAGGAGATTAAGCTGCTGCAAGGGCCTGCAATGTCGACCTGCTAAGGCCACAAGTCAACATGCTAAGGGGCGGGACGAATATGCAACCCGGGAAAGCCAGATTGAAGAGACCAATCGTTCTAGATCTCTCGGAGATCGGCATAACTAAGAAGAACCTCAAAAAATCCACAGATGAGCAACTGTCCTTTAACGAGAAGGAGGCAGACCCACATCCTTACCCTGGAGTTCTGGTAATCTCGTTGTCTGTGGCCGGGGTAACCATCCCCAAAATCTTGGTAGATACAGGAAGCGCTTTGAACATCCTATTCAGTAACACCCTTCAATGGATGGGTATCCCTGCTAACTTCCTTTGACCATACCCAAATATGGTCCTAGGATTAAGCGGAGCCTTGACTTCTGCCAAAGGAATGATCAAACTCAAAGTTGAGTCAGGATCAGCACCCTATAAGGTGAAGATGAACTCCGAGTTCGTGGTATTCGACACTCCCTCCCCTTATGATGCTGTGATGGGACAGCCCCTACTCTTCTGCCTGAGAGCGGCAGTTTCCCTATTCACTATTCTATCAAATTTTCCACACCCCATGGTGTAGGTAAAGTCAAGGAAAACAGGGAGCTCTTCGAAAGATGTCAATGGAAAGCCTGTACCAGCCATCAACGCACCCCCCCGAGAGTGCATATGGCGAACATATGGGAATCCGAACTCATTCCACTAGACCCGGTACTAGGATCGAAGGTGGAGAACCCGTCGAAGAACTAGAAGGAGTTCAAGTCTATGCTAAGGACCCAACAAAGGAGCTCAAAGTCAGGCGCAAGCTACAACCCTCCACCTGAAGCGAGATTGTGGCCTTCCTTAGACAAAACCTTGATGTCTTCGCCTAGAATCACGGGGACATGAGAGGAATAGATCTTAATATCGCATGCCACAAATTATAGGTAGATCCTTCAGTTCGGACAAAGCAACAAAAACAACGATCTCTAAACCCTGAAAGATATGAAACACTCAACAAGGAGGTGCAAAAACTGTTGCACAATGGTTTCCTCTGTGAGGTAAAATACCCGAAGTGGGTCCCAAATTCGGTCCTTGTGAAAAAACACGATGGAGACTTCACCGATCTTAACAAAGCATGCCTCAAATATAGTTTTCCTTTGCCAAGAATAAATCAAATGGTGGACGCCACTGCCGGACACAAACTACTCAGCTTCATGGACGCGTATTTTGGATATAACCAGATCAAGAACATACCTCGTTTGTAACTGACCGAGGTCTTTACTGCTACAAGTAATGCCATTTGGTCTAAAAACGCTGGCACCACCTACCAACAACTTGTGAATTCCATGTTTTCCCAGCAGATCGAAAAAACAACGGAAGTGTATGTTGATGATATGCTGGTCAAAAGCATTAATGCCAAGGACCACTATCAGCACTTGATCGAGATGTTTGATATATTGAGGAAGTATGGAATGAAGTTGAACCCAAGGAAATGTGCTTTCGGGGTCAGCTCTGGAAGGTTCCTAGGTTACATTGTAAACAATCGAGGAATCGAGACAAATCCTGAAAAAATACAAGTTGTCATCCAAATGAAGCCTCCAACCAAACCCAGAGAGGTACAAAGTTTAACAGGAAGGGTTGCCGCCCTCAGTCGGTTTGTCTCCAAGTCTACGGACCGTTGCAAACCCTTCTTTGACACATTACGAGGATGAAAAAAGTTCGAATGGGCCAAAAAATGCCAGGATGTCTTTAACGAGCTAAAGAGACAACTAGCTTAGCCTCTGCTGCTTTCAAAACCTAAGGCGGGCGAGATCCTGAAGCTTTATTTATCTGTTTCAGAGCATGTCATTAGTGTCGTTCTAACCTGAGAAGAAAACGGCGTTCAACACCCGGTCTATTACGTAAGTAAAGCGCTTCACGAAGTCGACCTCAATATTCCCCTGTAGAGAAACTGGCATTCACTCTGCTAATGGCAACGTGAAAACTGATGCCATATTTCTTGGAACACCCCATTGAGATCCACACCAACTCTCCATTGAGGCAAACACTGCAAAGACCCGACTTCAGGTTAAACGGTAAAATGGGCAGTCGAGCTCGGACAATTCGACATCAAATACACGCATTGTTCCTCCATCAAAGGCCAAGCACTCGTCGACTTTGTCTCTAAGTTCTGCAACGTCCCAACCGAGGAACTACAGAAAGAAATCCCATGAAAACTTTATGTCAACGGTTCATCCACCGGAGAACGATTTGGGGCAGGCATCGTATTAATCAGCCCTGAACATCGCATATTCTGCGAAGCCTTCCCATTTGACTTTAAAGCCTCAAACAATGAGGCTGGGTACGAAGTTCTCATTGCCGGAGCAAGGATGGCCTCAAGGTTGGGGATCTCGGGCCTAATCATACACAACAACTCCCAACTAGTCGTGAATCAGGTCAACGGTGTATATATGGCGAAAGAAGAAAGAATGGACAACTACCTATGAGTTGTAAAGAAAGAACTTGAAAGGTTCAACACCACCCAAGTCAAACAAATTTTTCGATCTCAGAATGGTCACGCCGACGCACTGCCTGCCTAGCCAACAGTGAGGGAATCGAAGAGTTCGATAGCATCTCCATGGGAAGAATATCCCTACCGTCCACCGAGCTGACTAAAGTGGTCCTTATGATAATAGGCCCCAAACCAACTTGGCAGGACGAGATCATTGCCTACCTAAAAATCGGGAAATGTCCCGAAAACTCTGCAGAGGCTAGAAAGCTCCGAATCAGGTCGGCCAGGTACACACTCATGGATGATGTACTATACAAACGGAGATATTCTACACCTTTGTTAAGGTGTTTAAACAAAGAAGAAGCTCAGCACGCCCTGCAAGATGTNGTGCTATGGTCTTATCGCACCACGGAAAGGACTAGCATGAGGGAACCCCGTTCTCACTGGCTTTTGGCGTAGAGATTGTGATCAGTTGCCCCACACTCAACATATTGTTTCTCAAATCAGGAATATAAAAGACATTTGAAATAGTTTCAATATTATCATTTTTTTGTCTTCATTTGAATATCACCCTTTCCCATAAACAGTGACTTGTGAATGATGACTACCAAAGCTTACGTTTGTTCGAAAATCTTGATTTGAATGAGAAAAGAAAGACTTGTTACCACACATATGATTGCTACATCCAGTGTTAACATACCATATGTTCAGTTCCAGCTTGTTGTCACTGACCTGAATAGCCATTAGTAAGGTTTCTTCTTCTTTCTTTTCTACAAAATTTGATTTATCCCATTTTTCTTTGTCATGAGGCAATTTGGTATAACATTCAGAACGGTAGTGGCCAAAGTTGTGACATCTGTAACACTCGATTTTGGATTTATCAACTTGCTGATTATGTTTTCTCCACTTGCCTTGAAATTTTGATTCATCTCGATGCCTCCAGCTTCCATTTCTTCGACTTCCTCCTCTACCTTGACCTCGACCTCTTCCCCTTGAACTTGAGGACCCAACATAAGTGGAGGCTTTTAAGCTTGCTCTTCTGTAGTGGTGCTTTGAGTAATCTTTTGTTCATGAATTATCAAAGAACTTTGAAGTTCATTGGGTGACAGAGAATCTATATCTTTAGATTCTTCAATCGAACAAACAACATAATTATACCTTGGAGCTAAAGAACGTAGAATCTTCTCAACAATGACTACATCTTCCATCTTTTCACCATGGAAACACATTTTGTTTGCTATTTCCATAGTTTTAGAATAGTAAGTAGTTACAGACTCATTATGTTTCATCTGTAGAGTTTCAAAATCTCTTCTTAAAGCTTGAAGCTGGGCACGCTTCACTGTCGACGAACCTTGATACTTTTTCTTCATTGAATTCCAAATTTGCTTGGAGGTTTCTTTGCTAAGAATTGTTCCCAAGATTGGACGATCAATTGCCTGAAACAAGTAGTTTTTTGCCTTCGAATCTTTAAGTTTCAGTCCTTCTAACTCTGCCTTCTGTGCTTCTGGCAAAACCATCCCAACTGCTTGTTCTGGTATCCCTGAATCAACCACCTGCCTGTACTACTTGGATCTTAAAAATTTTTCCATCAGCATGCTCTAGTGGTCATAATGACCATCAAAACGTGGAATTGCGGGTTGCATGAAACTTTCAGAGGCCATTATCTTCCAGTTGTTGCTGTGAATACAACGCACTGATTTGTTATTTTGGAAATAAGGCTGCTACCCCCCTTTTTTGGAATCTTGGACTCTCTACCTTATTGGTTTAAGACTCTTAACATCAATTTCTCTCCTCCTGTGGCTCTAATACCACTGTTAAAATAGAGAAAACAGGTACAAAAATCTTGTTACAGAAAGAGAACAAAATAGATGTAAAAATGAAGACTTTATCAGAGAATTTTTTTTTGTTTTTATTCATAATGTGATTGCCTTTATATAGGCATTACAACCAACAAACTTGATAGAAAAAGCAACAATTAACCAATCTATTGTTACTTGGGCCTAAAGAACAGGTAAATGATAACCAAACAGAGTAAAATCCTAAATAATAGGACAACTCATTATTATGCTAATAAAATAAAACTATCACAGATTTGCCGAAGTAGTAGTTGGTCGAATTGATGTTGATTAGAATTGAAGTGAGGAAGTAATATCTACAATTGAAGGAGCGGACGCGTATGTTTAAGGTTTTGGAAGAAACTAATGACAAAGAAAATCTGCTGCAAGCACAGAAAAAATTGAGAGTTGTTAGAAGACATATAACATTTTTTCATAGATTTTTCATTTTTGACACAATGAATTTAAAAATTGCACCTTATTGTCAATACTGTATCTATATTATTTCTATAAATAATTCTCCGTATTTATAGAATAATTCATGCACGATTTGATCTGAGAACTAAAGATTTTTCAGGTTATTTATCTAACGTCTCTAGTCTCGTGTTGACTTACTACGAATCTTTTATGACGTCCTTTATTTGCCTTTTAATGCACAACTTAAATTTGGATTGGAACCGTCAATAATTAACATGGCTGCTAATTTATGAAAGGTGAGGTTAATAGTATTAAGAAATACAAATCACCGTTTGCGACAAGAATTCTATTTTATCATCAATTCAATCCCCGTTTATATTTTTTTCTTTTTTCTTATCAATGAATAGATCTCTTTACTTGTATAACTTAGATGTCTCGTATTTCTCAAAATGGTGATTCGATTGATGAGATTTGGTATGAAAATCGATGAGATTGATACTTAAATATTTTTTCTTAAAATGTATTGATTTTAGGGACGAAACTGCAAGAAGCAGAACCTGTGTTTCTAGAGACTCTCCAATTGAAACATTATGTAAAGAACGCGGACTAGAGCTATAATTCACTCAAATAAAGTAGAGTAGACCACCGTGTTTTAGGTTTTTTCGCGTTTGGATTCTGTATCTATTCCAACTGAATCCCAACTCGGAGCATGGCCGGAAACTTTCTTCCGGCCGCCAAACTCACTGCGAGCGGCCGCCCAGTTCTGGACTCCGGCGAAGTGGAGTGTTCTCTCCTTTCCACTGTGGACCTCCACTCTGAAGACCTCTCGGCCTTTCCACTCCTGAAATCCGGTCTTCTCATACTCACGACTCACCGTCTACTCTGGCTCTCGTCAGATTCCAACACTCCCACTGCTGTATATATACCCCTCTCCACAATTCAGCACATTTTCTCCACCAAAAAATCGATCAAGTCCATGTTCCACAGCCCAAGAATCCGATTCCAGGTTTCGACCACTCCGGAGGGACATGTCTCGGAAAAGGGACTGAAATCTTTGGTGATCACGTTGATATTGAGGGGCAAGACGGACATCGATTCGTTTTTGGGGAAATTTTGGGACGCCTGGAGAGGGCGGGCCTGGGAGACGAGTGGGTCCGCTACTGAGTCGGGACTAGGGTCTGGATCGGGGGAAGGTTCGGAGTCGCTGGCTTTGAAAGTGCCTGTGGTCGGAGTGTCAGGGATTTTGAGGAAGGAGCAGGAGATGTGGGAGAGTACTGACAAGAGCTTGCAGGATGCCTTTCAGGATTTGAATGCTCTCATGGTATGTAAAAATGTTATAATTTCCCAATTATCGAATTTAGCATTTGACTTTAGCAGATAATCAGCTGAGCCTCCGTGTTTGGTGTTAGTTTTGGAACATAGGGTGAGAAAATTGACAAATTAAGGAAGAAATGGTAAATTTTGGGTTTTGCACTTTTGCTTATCTTCATCTCAAGTGAAATGTTGTTTTCTAATCTTGATAGGAGGTACAAGGATTG
This sequence comes from Olea europaea var. sylvestris, assembly GCF_002742605.1. NCBI lineage: Eukaryota > Viridiplantae > Streptophyta > Magnoliopsida > Lamiales > Oleaceae > Olea > Olea europaea. The sequence goes on from NC_036246.1 coordinate 22,736,975, forward strand.
ATGCAACGTGCTGGTTGCTTTTTATTGATTCTTCCATTCTAAATTATCACCAGAACATTTTTATACACCATTTTATTGTGAATTATTCAAACGCTTTACATTGCATGGCCCAATGCTTAGTATTTTTGCGAACAACTCAGCTATCAGTGATGGATTGAGTGTTCTGAAACAGCCTTGGAAATGTCAAAAATATAACTCTTTTGAATTGGTATATGTATATACAACCTATTAACGTGTATGGAAACTAAAAGATGGTGTTTGATGGTTTACAAGAGGGTCTGTTAGCATAGAACGGAGAACAGACCTGTCCTCTTATACTGTGGTTTCTTCTTGTTTTTCCGCCTATGAATCTTCTGCTTTTATATTTATTAACAATAGAGCAAAGCTAAGGAGATGGTTGTGCTAGCTGAGAGGATGAGGTTAAAGCTACTGTCAGGCTCTAATAATCAGACTGGTGAAACAAACGATGATGACATGGGTACCAAAGAAGAGATGCAAGATTGGTTATTAAGTGTTGGTATTGCTTCTCCAGTTACGAAAGAGTCTGCCGGGGCTTTGTATCACCAGCAGTTATCTCGTCAGGTACATGCTTATTTTGTGGTCTCTGTTATTTTACTTATTATGTCTAAATTATACCCACCAATCTGAACCCGGATATTGAACACTGCAAGTGCATCTATTTGCACATGAGCATTTTTATATCAAACCAATGAACAGTGCAAGTACTTTAAAAGGACTTACATGTTAACTTAGCTGCAGGCAAGACAAGGTTGCAGTAACGAGCTTCTTGCCAACTGAGCATAAGCAAGGCTTAAAGACTACAGTTAGCAAACTCTGTTTGACTATTAATATGGGGGTGAAAACCCTGTGAATATTTCTAAGTAATACATAACAATTCTAGAGTGTTATTCAAAGGTAACTAATAAGTTTCCTGTCAAACACAGAAAGGATTTTCTTGAAAGTATTTGAAGGGAGTAGCCAATGCAAGTGGCGAAGTTCTTGAAAAACCAATTTAGCAACACAGAAAGGATTAATATATTTGGAACATAGGGTGACTAGAAATATATTCACTAATACTAAATACTATCATGATCTGGAACAGTTCTTAGCAACTCTAGGAGGAAGTCCATGTTCAGATCACACTAAGAGATCCGTGGGATAGAAATTGGAGAAGATAACTCACTGTTCTGTTCTTAGTTGTAATTAATTAACAGTATGACATTGTGAGACAATGTGAGCATCATCCCTTTTCAGGGAAGGTGCATAAGACTTATCTTCCATTAGGATTATGGTCTTATCCATGCTAAAACGTCCAAATAGGCTTTCAACATGCTATTCCCTTAAAACTTTACAAGAAACCTAAGTATGAGGAATGGTTAATTTAGTTCCCTTGAAAAGATAATCATTCCTAAAGTTTGAATGACTTATATTTGGGCTATTTAAGAGGTCTTTAAAAATGACAAAATCTCTGGACAATTACGATACTAATCCTTAATTCTCGCAAACCTACCACTTTATTGTTCACATTGAGGATGAAAGTGGCAACACGGCTAAGGGCACCCACAACTTTTTTCCTTAGGACAGCATTACCCAAAGAACAAATGTGTACTGTTGAGGAAACTCAAGAACAAATGTTGGTGTGACTGTGTTTGTATCTATGCTTCATGGTTTGGGATAATAATGCTCCAAAATCAAGGGAAAAAGTTTTATTTTTGTCTTATTCCTTTTCCTTTATGCCATCAGATTTCCCTTTGGTACTGAGATGAGTAAAGTTGCGTAAGCTTTAATTTTTAGCCTCATAAATAGCTAGCACAATTGCCATGTACATTACTTGATCAGTCAAAAATAAATAAATAAACAGTGAAATGAGGTAGAAAGAATTTTCCTCTTCTAATTTTCATCTTTTATTGACAGAGATAGTTTCTGCTGGTGATGTTATTTTTTGTTATTTGACTTGGGGAAGTTCTTACATTGGCTATTTGTGACTCAGTATCCATTGGTTCTTAGTTGGCAGATTTTGTCAAGAAACCACTAGAGAGAGCTGGAGGAATGATTAATCTGATAGATATTTATTGCCTATTTAATCGAGCCCGTGGCACAGGTTTTTTGTGATTTATCTATCCTATCTTTCCTTCTTCCCCCTCCACATTTGTTTTGCTGGAAATTTATGCTTTTATATTTGTGTTACTACTTCTTGCTTAGATATTATGACAGCATTGTGTTCTTGTACAGAATTGATCTCACCTGATGATTTGCGACAAGCTTGTTCTCTATGGGAAAAATTTGACACGTGAGTACTATGTCACATTGAAGTCAATCCACTAGTGTGATAGTGAAGGGAGATTATTATAACACTTAATGTAACTCTCAATCATCTGTTGTTTTTGTGAACTTGTCACAAATCCTGCACTACAGCGTTTATAATTTTAATTTTTCTCTTTGAACAGCCCAGTAATGCTTCGGAAATTTGATAGCGGTGTCATGGTCATCCAGAATAAGACCCACAGTGACGATGAGGTTATTTCCTTATATTAAATGGTTTAAGATGTATATTCATGTTTCGTTTACAGTCGTGGGTACTTTCATAATTTAAGATCAACCAGAAACAAATAGAACAATAATTTATAGATGACAGAATATGCAAGGTTACACCTTCAATATTTTATCTTTGATGAGTAAAAGATCTGAAGGAAAGAAATAGATAAAAAGAAACATTTTTGAAGAACTTCACAAGTCAAACCAGCAAATAAAACAAAGATTGAAGTACAGTATCCACGACATGTGCAAAGCACATTTCTTTGAGTAATTAAATATTGATTTTCTTTGGATCTCTTGATTTTTGAAATGGTAATGTTTTAAGCATGTGCAGTTTTGTTTGCATTTTTTTAATAGAAACTTCTCTCGCACTGTTTTAATTCCTGAAAAGAAATTAGTCAGGATCTGCTTTGGACATGTAGGTATTTTCTAGGATCAGGTCCTTGGTATTGAAGCCTGATGCTACACGAACTGGGATCAGTGCCAGTGATGCAGCGATGACTCTCGGGGTTGCTCCTGCTATGGCTAAGGAGTATCTCCTTGCAGCTGAAGGAAAAGGTACATCCTTCAGCATCATTTTGTAGAAGCTCCTAAAATATTGGAGAACCTACTCTTAAGTTCTGTTTGCAGGATTTCTGTGCCGAGATGTTAGCTCTGATGGTTTTCGCTTTTACATCAATTTGTTTCCTGAAATCAGTCCAGATGATAGATACTTGTAAGTGGAGAATCATGTCATTCACTCTATTTTCTTGCTTCACTATGTTGCACCTGGTTTTCATTTTCATTTTTGTTGAGAAACTCTCTTAGCCTACCCATGCATTTCCGCTGTGTTTTTCATTTTCATTCCCCGCTTTTTGGATAATAAGGAATTAATCATTTCTCACTTCCCATTGCATAATGCCCCTAATTGAGTTTTCACCTTTTTAAAAAGCTGACATATACGACCCGAGGAAGCTCCCAATCACTAAAGTGACATGTATATATAAAACATGTTGGAAGAGAAAAATTAAGATTAAATAATGACTGGACGTGATTGGGCAAGGAATTGGATGGTATTCAATTTCAGCCAACGTAGTGATATGTCAAATTGAGTTCCATATGCCCTATGCTAAGGGTGGCAAATAATCTGGGTTGGTGGGATTAGAAACTGAACTCAATTCTCCAGTAAAATGCACCTGATGCTAGAGTTCAGAGAGGTACTCACACCAAAAAGGAAGGCTACACAATCATCAATAAAATCAACTGATACAGTTCTCGTGGAAGTCACACTTGTTAAACTAATCGAACAAAAACAAGCGAATCAGTTCTTTACCATCTTTACTAATTTGTTTGAGTTTTTCAAAGCAAATGAAGCATCCAGACCAATGAACTTGCTTTATGTGTGTACTCGTTATTTAATCACAGTGTATGTTATAAAATGAAATATCAATGTTATATTAGGGGTGAATATCATCTCTCTTTTTGCTTGTGTATTTCAGTCGGCGCTTAGCATGAGCCCGTTTGGTATTAGGCTTTCTCATTGGCCCCCTTTTCAATTGTTAGGAGTCCAGTTGCTCATTGTTAGCAAATTTAGATGATACTTATCTATCATGAATAATTTGCCTCGAATCTTTTTAATCCTTTACAATTTGTTCAAGTCACGCCCTTTGTTCAAATATTTTGTCATAGTTTTGAATTCTACTCGTGCAGCGTGAAAGATCATGGTATCTACAGTATGTGGATCAGTGCCGTCTCTTTCAGGTAAAGTATCAGTTTACTTATTGGTAGGTAAGAATTTACTTTCCCTTATTTTGCATATGAAAGTGAATCAGAATGTTCTGTAACGAGTATCAGTTGTCGGAAAATAAGATTTCTGTTCTGAAACAATTTTTTATTTCAGTTAAGGTTGGCTTTTTTCACTGACTGTAAAGAGGTTGGCAAGAGCATTTTCTGGACAATGACAGTGGATTTTATGGAAAACAAGCTTCCCTCGGGTTGTCAAATTTACTCGGAAGCATGCAAGATACCAGAGCTTTTCTTTTTCTTATAATGGAATGGGGGTGGGCAAATTTTGTGTTTTGTATCTTCACTTTCAGGGGGTCAAAAGAAAAATGACTCTTCATATAGAAACTGGAGCCTAATCCATCATTGTAAAAATTTTAATATGGTAAATTATTTGTTGTCGTGCGACTATAAAATTGAAATTTGCTTTGATAAATGATGATGAATTTTACGCATACTACTTAGGCTCACTTTTTCCCTTTCTCAAGTGGGATTTACGAATTATTGTGCAAAACTGAAGGTAGTTCTTTAAGAAAGTGTTTTACATGCCTTCTTGGAGATTCCCACATCTAATCAGTTCGTACGATTCCCACGCCTACGCTTCGAAGATTTTGTGGCAAAGTAATTTGAGCGAAGTTCTTGTATTCAAGCTCCGTCCCATCGCCCAGAAGAAAAAGAAGATGAATCAGTTGAAGTATGTAATTTTTCTTAGTCTCCGTTTGTTTCTCATTTTTGGAAGAATGATAATGAAAAATATAATCGTTACGGGTTCCACAAAAGAGATAGAAATTCAAATTTGGTGGCTTGATGTAATGGATAACCGTCATATTTTTCATTTTAATGAGGAAAGAATGAGAACCAAACATGGGCTTAGTAACTCTTGGTTTCTCGCAGCTTACTTCTAATCGAAAATGTTCCTTTAGTTAGGCTTCTATGGGTTGGGTACACGGATAATCTTAATCTTTATCGCTCAGCTAGGCTTCGTTTCAGTTGTCAAATAAATTCTCTTCAATTCCCGCAGGTAGAAGTCTTATATCTTAGTGACCAAACCCTCGTTGGAGTGGTGTTCATGGAATACTTTCACCTCATTTTGACTCTAAATAATTATCCGTTCATAATCCATTATTGCTTAATTTGGATGTTTACTGAAGTCATTGTTGATTATTTTTCATTCTTTATTGTTGACTCGCGCATTTATTGTAGTGGCATGGAGTGATGTTATTTTTCAGTAACTAAGAAACATTGAAAAGTCAAAAAGTAACTTTAAAATAAAAATGTAAAATTTAATTAGTTTCCATTTAGCCCCCGTTTGGCTCTATTACATTTTATTACATTCAATTTTTCTCTCTTCTATTTTTAACTACACAATTTTCCGTAAAATATTATATTACATGTAAATCGAAAACTTTTCTAATCTCTACGGAATCTACTGACAATTTAACCACTTCTTCACCTACAAAGCTATAATTTAATAAATTCTCTTGGGTTTTTTTTATTTTATTTTTACTTTTCATTGTATTTAAATTTCTAGAGAGAGAAAGATATTCCAAGAAAACCAGTGAGCTGAACCAAGGCAATTGGTGGCATGCCTGTGATTTGAGCCTTTTGGCCAAGTGTTCACTTCTTGATTTACTATGGTTTAATTACCCCAACTTTAACATTACCCTAGGTCTAACATAAACCCTTTACATATAAATAAACTCCACAAAGTAAAGATAAGTATTCCCATATTTATTACATGCTAGGCATGTTTGACTAGACAAAAGCAATATAGACGGGCTCGCACGAGATATTTGTGGAAGCTCGGATGAAAATAATACAGAGATGCATACAGATTTGCTTATTACGTTGTCCGATAATTAATTTTCAGTCCAACACACCGAATATTCTCTTTAATATTTTAATGAATTTAGTTACATCGTTAATAGTGTCTAATATTGCAAACTAAAAACGAATATATCCTCCTTTTCCTTTCTAATATAAACACTAAACCAAAGCTATTAATTCTTGCCCTCCCACACACACACTTAATTGGGTAAACAACTCTAGTTGACCAGAAAACAAGCCTTTTTCTGTTGATTCTACACCAACCCACCCATCTCTCTCTCTAAGCACAAACATTTTCTACTGTGTCATTGCACTCTACACACACACACACAGAGAGAGAGAGAGAGAGAGAGAGCTTCAAATATGAAGAGGCCCCCTCCTCCTCCTCCTCCTCCTCCACCACTTTCTTATTCGTCTTCTTCTTCATCTTCTTCTTGCATCAATTCACCAAAAACCCAAAAAAAGTTAAAGCCTAAACGTATCAGAGCCAAGAAAATTCAGAATGCTGCTGCTGATTCTGTTGTTTCTACTAAATCAAGAAGCTCCATTTTCAGAGGTGTCACCAGGTAATTCAATTTTTATATATACACCTATACATACACTTGAACAGATGGAATAAACTGAATTTTTCTCTTGCATGCAAGTAATTATTTTTATAGTCATCTTTGATTTCTGAAAATAAAAATTTAATTTTTTGCAGGCACAGATGGACAGGAAGGTTTGAAGCACACTTGTGGGATAAGAGTATATGGAACAGCATTCAGAACAAGAAAGGAAAACAAAGTTAACATCTTTATTTATTTATTTATTTTTTCCCTTTTTTTGAATTAATAATAAAAAATTCAAGTGAAATCAAGGAGATCTGTGATCTTAGTTTTTTAATTTATAATCCTAGTTTAATTATTAATCATATCTTTTACAGTAATTAATTATGTCATTTGTCACTGAATTCTTGTTTTTCTGACTGTATGACTGTTGTGTTCTTGATGATGATCGCTGTCCGCGCATTTGTCGCTTCACAGTCTATTTGGGTGAGTTCAAAAGTTGCTTATATTAATTTTCTGTTCTACTTTTGATTTTGTGTGTTTTTTATTATTTAAATCTCTGTGCATGCAGAACTTTAGTCAAGAAATTTTAATCAATTATAATTGGTGTTTAATTGTTTATGTTATTTTAATATAGGTGCCTACGACAACGAGGAATCTGCAGGTCGAACATATGATCTAGCTGCCCTCAAGTATTGGGGTCCCGGTACTCCCCTGAATTTTCCGGTAACCGACTTGATTCATCAATCATATGTTATCGAGTGTTTTATTTGAATTGACATCTGGCATTCGTTATTTCGTTCATTGTGTTTGAATGCACGAATGGGAATTTATTGCATTCTCAATGTTACATGTGAGTCGCACTCTTCTATTCAAGGGATCACGTGCATCAAGTGTTCCTTTAACGGGTTTTAATGAACATTCGATGACAATGCAGCTTGAGATGTACTCAATCGAAATTGAGGAAATGCAAAGATTGACAAAGGAAGAGTACTTGGCGTCGCTTCGACGACAAAGTAGCGGATTTTCGAGAGGTGTCTCTAAGTACCGTGGTGTGGCAAGGTAACAAAATGTTTCATGTGAATTTTGTATTCAAGTACAATTAGACTCATAGTAAATCTCGTGTTTTTTTTTTTTT
>NC_036246.1:22745350-22771107 GCF_002742605.1 Olea europaea var. sylvestris
GTTTATTCAAAGTATCTCAATGGTGTAACGTTGTCGACTTATTGGGAAAAGGGAAGAAGATGACTTTGAAAGAAACCGATGCTTTGATCATGACTCCTTAGATGAAAGTCCGGGCATTGCAATCAAGATTTCATGGTTAGACCATTGATGCCCTGTTTACAAAAGGATCTATAAACTTTTGTAGTGCTTGGTTGCCAATCCTGTCATTTCTAATTTTTTAAAATAGAGTAGGCATCTTTGTAATATTAATTGGGATAAAAATGAGTTAACACGCTGACTGGGTTCAGATCTTGACTTAGACAATCTCTGAGGCCCTTACAAAAGGATTGTTTTTCTTTATAAAATTAAACATTCCCCCTTATTCTATATTTGATTTTATTTATTGGACAGCAAGTGACCAAATCCAGTGATCTCCTAAAGATTTCGTGGACCTCATCTGGCTCGACCCAGCGAGAAAGCCAGGGTTATCCCATCCTCAGAGCTCAGGTTCTCAGGGTCTCGACTCTAGAAGTTAGACCGACTCTATCCACTATACAACCCTAGGCTCGGAAATTAGTAACATGAGTTAGGAGAAAAAGGCTTGAGCCTTTGATTGCTTAAGATATGCTTTAAACTTGATAAGATTAAAATATTCTGCAGATTTCTTCTTAATTAATATTTTTATAGTTCCTTCAATATCTTGGCTAGGGATGTTGTCAGATATTTAGTTCTTTTATCTGATTGTTCAGTTTAGTTTGTTTAATAATAGAAACTCATATTCAAACACCTGCTATACATTGCAATTTCAGATCTAGCAATTATGCTACCATCACTATAAAGGGCAAGTCCATCATTTAAAAATTCCGAGTTCTTTGTTATCAACTTTTTAGTCTTGTTCCTCCCAAGTAAAGCTCTAGGAATTCATGTACTGCTTGGGTTGTTTGGTAAGGTAGATTGTAGGATATCAGATTGTATCTGTTTACCATAGTTTTTTGTGCTAACATAGCTTTTGGAGTTGAAAGTTTGGCATCTATATATATCCAGCCTTGTCTAAATCATCGTTCGAGGTAGTAAAAAACCTAACGAACACATTGGACCACTTCTAGATCGCTTTGTGTTGTTGCTATCTTCATCGTACTTTGCATGGAAAACATGATTTATAATGTTCGTGAATTATTAACATTCCAATTTATATGCTTGAAGTATACATTGTTTTGGTTCTTTCTCAAGGCACACAAGAGGAAGCCGCAGCAGCATATGATATGGGAGGAAGCTGCAGCGGCATATGATATGGCAGCAATAGAGTTCAGGGGGCCTAATGCTGTTACCAACTTCGACATTAGCAAATATACAGACAAGTTGAAGAAATTCGCACCGGAGGTCGAAGTGAAGGAGGAAGATGTCCAAGTAATGAATCAAGAAACTCTCGAGATCGTCCCTCAAACGCAAGGAGACGAAGCAATCAACCTTCAATACCATCGAAACCATCAACAAGAGGAATTCAATCAAATGGTTCGACAAAGTGTCCCAAAGTTAGAGTTGATTGATTCCATTGACTCGGATGCAATGGTGATGATGGACCCCACCGAGGATATCGAGCACCATCCTTGGTACGACATGTGCCTAGACTCAGACCTCAATTCGCTTCAAATTCCCAACATTCCTCTCGATGAACCAAACGAGTTGCTGGGATTGCTTGATGACAAAGGCTTCGAGGATAATATTGATTTCATTTTTGACGATTCTTTTAATGAGAACGAGTTTCACCAGGATGCAATGTCCGGAACTACTGCTGGAAGTAAAGACGTTGAGGCAGATGTTTTCGAAGGTCGAGACGAGAAGGGGCGGGATGCATCATTAACATCTTCTTCACCACCCTCGACAACAACATCAGTTGGTAGCAACATATGGTAGTATTGTTATTGTAAGAATTTTTCAATTTCAGTTCAGGAAACTTCTTGTGTGTTCTTTACTATTATCAAACTCTCGGAATTAGACATGTTCTTTTAGGTATTACCTATACATGATTGGCTCAGAGTTGTTATGTGAAGAATCAAATTAGTTTCATGTTTTTAGTATTCTTATTTTTTTTTTTCATACTTTTATCCTTTTTATTGACAAATACAAACAAAAAGAAAAATGAGCATGCCAAAGGTCAAGGGATCAAGAAATCCAGCATTCGTTTGAGTTACTTTTTAGTCTTTGACTGATAGCTGCTTATGAACCGTGGCCTGAAACGGTTGAGTCACACCTCTTCCCTAACGTAAACCAAGCATTCATCTTAGATTCAATCGAATTGGAAATGTCGAATCAAACCATTTGTCCTAAAATTTGTAACTTAAGTCAGAAATTTTTGCAAGAAAATTATTTTGCACAAAATGTTGTCTGAGTAAAAATGAATGGTGAAAAGGGGAAAGAGTTGAACATGAATACAATGAAACTTACAAGACTAATTTGAGCGAAGAGGGGAGAGTACTACATCTTGAAGGGAGCTACCCCTTTTCATTGCAGCCTTAAACTCTTCGAAGGTAACTTTTCCATCGTTGTTCGCATCCATTAGGTCAAATATTTCGTCTAGTTGAAACAAGGCGTGTTAGGCAATTTGTTGTCAAACGACTCCTCGGGCTATAATGTAATCCCGGTTCTATTATCAATCGGCTTTGACCATGTGATTGATTAGTATATCGACACAATTATCGAGACAACTTAATCCACATTCCTATGGACCGTTCGAAGCAACTTATTGTTAATAGTGTTGCTCATGGTTCGTCCCATTTCCTTGGAGGGCTATGTATTAATTTGAAGCCCGTTATCTTTGAGTCGAGCCTTGTTTGGTCCACTAAATAACCCTAACCTAACTTACCTTGTTTGGTTATTTTCTTGGCTTATATTCTTGGCCTTCCTCTCGGCCTCCCTATGAAGAATGCCCAACCTCTCTCTGTGACACTCTCCCTCGGTTCCTTCTCTTCTCTGTGACCTTTGTGGTTTATTTCAGGTGGGCATATTATTGTTCTTCATCTTGCCCAACTAATAGCAATCGGAAGTGGGGCAGCATTGGTGGTGGTTTGGAGTTGTCTCAACCTGTTGGTGTCGCGATTTCTTGGTGAAACTGAGCCCGGTTTATCTTGGTGTTGGCTGGAATTTGGCACTACATCTGGTATCAGAGCTGCCGGTCATCTCCTCTGGCCAATATCCACTAAAACGGCTACGAGTCTCGCGATTTCTCAAAGGGGCCGAATATGAAATTGTCAATTCCGACCAACGCGACCTCTGTTGGACGAACGGAGGCCGGACTCATAACCAGCAGGTGGGGGCGCCTCCGGTGGTGAGGCGCGTGGGGCGACGGCGCGTGGCGGTCTGACGGCGGCACGTGGAGGACTGCCTGCACAGTTTTTTCGTGCCATTTCACTCATTTTGATTTCCTGAACGTACTAATGTGTTTGGTTTAGTGTTTCAGGTTGTGCAGAAAAGATTGGACGATTTTGCCCCTACCTTCAATCTGCATTTGTTGATCAGAATTGCTATATTTGCTGAATCTTTAGGGCGAATAGTGGTGGCCCTAAAGCAGCAAATTCGCATCTCTCTCGATTATACGGACTCAGACACGTCCGCTCTGTAAATTGGCTTAACCCGTTAATTTTCAGCATTAGCGTGTCACCGTGTGGGGTGACAATTGGCTGGGGGTTGTCATTCCTTGGCAACCATTGCTTATGCTAGAATTAGGGTTACATGCTCTTGATTGTTTTGATTGAGTATTTGTTTTTTGGGTTGAAATCAGTTTTGTAATTTTTAGGATCTAATTACTGTGAGACTAGTTATCTGCTAGACGAATTTTTTGCTGCATTGTTATTTCCGCTGCTTACTGATTTCGTTAGAAATACCGTGACCTTACCCGTACGAACAATCCCTTGATCTAAGATCGCGAGTCTTACGAAACCCTAGAAATCTAGAACGGTGTATACTGTCTGTGACCCTAGGACTACTTTGTGTGGTTTGATTGTGGTTTGTGTATTTTTTTACTGTTGTGTAAAAAATTACAACTCACAACTTTGATTTGGGAATTTTTAATGGAAAGGGTGACTTTGCTATTTGACAACAAAAAATGAAGGGCATTTTAGTCCAACAAAATGTTTCAAATGCCATTGAGGGCAATTTTTCAACTGATTTTTTACAAGAACAAAGAGAAGAAGCCGATGAGCTTACTTATACCTAAATCATTTTACACTTGTCTGATGCCGTTTTAAGAATGGTGGGTAAACTAAAAACCACTAAAGAACTTTGAAAAAAATTAGAAGACTTGTATTTGCTTAAGTCTACACCGAATAAACTTTACTTGCTTGAACGTTTTTTCAGTTTCAAAATGGATCCTTCAAAAGATCTTTATGACAATTTAGACGTGTTTAATAAATTGGTGCAAAATATAGTTAATTGTGATGAGACAGTGTCCGAAACTTATAAGGCTGTCATTTTGTTCAACGCAATTCCTGGTTCCTATAAGGAAGTTAAGAACGCCATTAAGTATGGTAGAGACACGTTGACACCTGAAATTGTCATAGATTCCCTTAGAAGTAAAGAAATGAAAATAAGGGCTGAAAAATAGGATAAGAAGAACGGTGAGGTACATATGATGCGGGGTAGAACTCAATTTAGGCAAAATAGTCATGATAGACATCAAACTAGTGGCAAGTCAAGTGGTAATGGATGGAAAAAGAAGAGCAAAGATAGGTCTAGATCAAAATCTAGGACTAAGGCGAGAAAATGCTATAGTTGTGGAAACACAGAGCATTTTATAAAATATTGTCAAAGTAGAGATGTCACGTTTAACGAAAATGAGATGCCGTGTATTAAGGGGGAAACTGAACTTGAGAGTGAAGCTGAACCAGGTGAAGAGAAACCAGTTTAAGGTGGAGTTAGGAAAACTCAGTCCACCTGCCCCTACTGCTTCAAGTGAGGTGGAGACTCAAGCTCAGGAATCCGAGGTGGAGAATAGTAACGAAATAGTGACAGAAGAGCACTATGAGAAAGAAAATCCTTTAGCTAACTATAATTTAGTTAGGGATAGAGAAAGGAGACAAACGAGAGAACCTAGAAGGTTCGGTTTTGAATCTGAATTAGCTTTCGCCCAGGCTAGTTATGAAGAACTAGCTGATAAAGAGCCAAAGACCTTTGAAGAGGCAATAGGCAGTGATCAATCTAATGAATGACTTAAGACAATGAAAGAAGAGATGAGTTCTCTAGAAAAGAATCATACTTGAGAGCTAGTACCTAGGCCTAAGAACAAATCAATTGTTGATTGCAAATGGGTCTTTAAGGTTAAGGAAGGTACTAGCAGCTCAGAACCCCTAAGGTTTAAAGTTAGGTTAGTAGCTAAAGGTTATACACAGAAGGAGGGCGTTGGTTATAATGAAATGTTCTCACTAGTTGTTAAGTACACCACTATTAGGGTCATGCTTGCATTGGTTGCACACTTTGACTGGGAACTCGAACAACTTGACGTAAAAACTATTTTTTTACATGGTGAGCTTGATGAACAAATTTTCATGAATCAACCAAAATGTTTTAAGGATAAGTCAAAACCTGATTATGTGTGTTTTCTGAGAAGATCCTTGTATGGGTTAAAACAATCTCCTAGACAGTGGTACAAGAGGTTTGATTACTTTGTACTCATTATAGGGTTTCAAAGAAGTAAATTTGATCACTGCCTGTATTTTCAATACAATGAGACTGATGATAATTATCTATTTTTGTTGCTCTATGTGGACGACATGCTTTTGATTGGATCATCTTCTAAGTGGATAAATAACATAAAAGCAAAATTAAGTGGTGAATTTTACATGAAAGACCTAGGTAAGGTTAAGAGAATCTTAGGTATTGAAATTGAAAGAGATAGGTCAAATTATATTTTGTTTTTGCATCAATCTCCATACATATCCAAAGTATTGAAGAAATTTAATATGAGTGATTACAAACCTGTCACGTTGTCTCTTGCTAATCATTTTGTTTTATCGAATGAACAATCCCCTTGCAATGAGCGTGAAGTAGAATACATGAGTAAAGTGCCTTACTCTAATGTGATTGGTTCTATAATGTATTTGATGGTTTGCACTAGACCGAATTTAGGTTTTGCTATTAGTACTCTCAGTAGATATATGACTAATCCGGGCCCTGAACATTGGGAAGCGCTAAAGTGACTATTAAAGTACGTGAAAGGTACAATTGACGTAGATTTAAAGTTTAGTGCTACCACTGAAGCTATTAAAGAAGCTCTATAGCTTAGAGGCCTATTTCATGAACTATGTGTCTTTAATGATTAAGTGGTAGTGTATTCTGATAGTCAGTCATCTATACATTTATGCAAGAACCCCGTTTTTCATGAGCGCACTAAACACATTGATGTTAGACTCCACTTCATTAGAGATATAGTATCTCAAAAGGTGGTAAGACTTGAAAAGGTCCACACCCACTACAACCCCTCTAATATGGGGACGAAGGTACTTCCACTGGCAAAGTTTAGAAGTTGCAAGGAACTTCTAAACATTGGTACAGGTAAATAATTTTCAATTTTTATCGGTTTTCTATTAGAGGTGTCACTAATGGGAGACATTTTTCTTTTGTAGGTCCTTTTACACCAAGGTGGAGGTTGTTAGGCAATTTGTTGTCAAACGACCCCCCCTCGAGCTATGATGTAACCCCAGTTCTATTATAAATAGGCCTTGGCCATATGATTGATTAGTATATCGACACAATTATCGAGACAACCCAATCCATATTCCTATGGACCGTTTGAAACAACCTATTATTAATAATATTGCTCACGGTTCGCCCCATTTCCTTGGAGGGCTATGTTATTAATTTGAAGCTCATTATCTTTGAGTCGAGCCTTGTTTGGTCCACTAAATAACCCTAACCTAACTTAACTTGTTTGGTTATTTGCTTGGCTTATATTCTTGGCCTACCTCTCGACCTCCATATAAAGAATGCCCAACCTCTCTCTGTGACACTCTCCCCTCGGTTCCTTATCTTCTCTGTGACCTTTGTGGTTTATTTCAAGTGGGCATATTATTGTTTTTCATCTTGCCCAACTAATAGCAATCGGAAGTAGGGCGACGTTGGTGGTGGTTTGGAGTTGTCTCAACCTGTTGGTGTCGCGATTTCTTGGTGAAACTGAGCCCGATTTACCTTGGTGTTGGCCGGAATTTGGCACTACAAGGTGCATTTGAGAATGAAAATGAATGATGCATTAACATATAAAGCTAAGCATGACCGGTATTTACCATTAGCATAGATGCTACTACTTCCTTGCTGATGCATCCTGACCGGTCCGTATCATGCATATAAAGCTCAGCTTTTTTGTTCTCAAAGAAAAGTTGCTGTTCAACACACTTGCCATTGCAACAGCACGAAACTTATGCCTTGCATTAAAACTTTGCAATCTTGAAACTATCTCAGCATCCATCTGATCTTGCTTTGCTAAATCCTCGGTCACCCATGGATGTCGAAGAATCTGTAAGAAATCAAAAAGGAATTGTGATCATCCTATTTCTTTATGGTAAGATAGCTTATAATTGAAAAACTCGAACTAGAAAGTGATTTTTTTTCCTGAGTTCAGGATCATTGTAGGTGAATATAATAACTGAACTTGTTTGAGTGCATTTGTGACACCTCTTCAGCACTTGGCCGCATGTTGGGATCTGCTTTTAGAAGACTAACAATGAGATATTTTACAGATGATGAAATATTCTTCCATGTTTTTGTTAGCTTGATGCCTATTCTTCGAGTAGTGTTCTGTAAAATCACATTATGAATTGACGTAATTTGAAGTGATTGTCTAAGATTTCATGATCATATAGGATGTCACAAATTGTATACTCGATGAATCGGGTATAGTAAGACACAATTTGTGATGTGATCAAAATTATGTTGTTCACAATCGGTTTATAAAGTTGGATGCTTTATATTGATAAGATTGTATTGTTCTCATTAAGATTTGTCTAGATCTTGAAATAAGAACAATAATGTGTTTCACTGCACATTGAATAGGACCGCGTAGATGACTCATTTGTGACCGTTTGAAATAAGACTATACCTGATTATCAAACAAGTCACCTAAATCCTAAGTGAGTAATGTACCTTTGATTGCTAGTTCAAGTTCTTTGAGGTACGAATGAGTGAAGTCTTAAATAGAAGATTGATCTCGGTGCTTTGGGAATCGGGCCGAAATAATTAGAGATCATATACTTACAATAGTGGAATCCATTAATCATTGAAATGAGACGATCGTCACTCTAAGGTATTTTCGTAGTCAAATTGAATCTGAGCTCAGTAGGTCGAAGATGAGATTGTTGGACTTTACATTGTGATTTGATCACAACGAATTTGTCGTATGAAAATGGGACTTAGAGGGTAATACATGTTGAAGGGTAAAACGATCATTTTGCTAGTTTCAACATATTGGCGGTCAAATGGGGGTTGACTTTTGGAACAATAAGAGATAGATTATAATTTGCTCCTATAACTATCACTCGACTCAAGAGTGAAATCTCGATTTTTTGGTAGAATAAGTTGGGATTAATAGATGTATCTCAATTGATCAAGAGTTGACCCAATTGGAAACATTTATTGGAGTTTGGGTCATGTGAGTCCAGTTAGGTCCCTCTCTTGACTCCAATAAAAGGTGTGTGACTTTATAGGTCTACTACAATAAAGTTCAAGGAAATTTGTGCAATTTTCAAACCCTAATAGGGCATTATAAATATGCACTTTATTGGCATATTTTATATGAGAATTAGGGTTAGGGCTGGGCAAATCTTCCGAACCGAACCGAACCGATCGAACCGAACTGAATCGAACCCGATGGTTCTTGTCAAATTAAATACCCGAACATGTATTTGAATTGAGAACTGATGGGTACGGTTCGGTTCTCGGTTCTAGAGCAAGAACCGAAGAACCGAATCTTTCTAATTTTTTTTATATTGAGTAAATCAAATTATTTTAATTTTAATTTTTTCTAAACAAATTAACAATTTCTAAATCCAAATTTTTGGCCCAATAATTTGTTTTATTTCTAATTTTTTAATTTTTGGCCCAATTACCATTTTATTGTTTCATTTTTTAGCTCAACAAGATCCAATTCACTAAATAACCCTAAACACCTATATTAAAGTGCATAACGTTGTCTCGACTCTCACACTCACTCTCGCAGCCTCGCTAACATTTCAAAACCTATACAATTGTCGACCGACGCTGTGACCTCCAATCGAAACTGTGACCTCCACCGATCGAAACTTTAATCGTAGCGATCATTTGAACAAGGTAATCTACTAGTCTCTGACATTCCAAAACCATTGAATGTATCATTAGTTGTATTTATATAATGTTGTTATAAATGTTAAAAAATTTAATTATAGTACAGAACGTAACGGAACCGAACCCGAACGGTTTCATAATTATATTTAGATCCGACGGTTCCATTTACTAGATACCCGAAAATTTTGGTCCGGTTCGGTTCTCCTTAGAACCGAACCGAACCTACCCGCGCCCACCCCTAATTAGGGTTAGCCACTTTTCACTTTCTTGAAAAGGAAATACACCTAGTAGAGAACAAGGAAAAAGATCTAAGGGAGGAAGCAATTGGCTAGGCCATTAAAAGCTCATTCAAAAGGTTATCATCTCTCATTTTTACGTGTGAGGATTTTATAATCCAATGATCTCAAGATATCTAAAATCCTTATTTACATGTTTTTAATTTTCAAAGGAAAATTAATTTCCTATTATGATGATTAAAATTCATTAACCAACAAATGGTATCAGAGTCAAGGTTATTGTAAGCCTTGAGTAGGATTAAAAAATTTTTAAAATCCTAATGTAATATGCATTTTAGTTGGGTGGTGTTAGGTTATTTGATTTTGACATGTTTATACTTTAAATATGTTTAAAGTTATTGTTGATACATTCATAATCACTTTTGACCCTAGAATTTCTTTTTACTTCATATTGTATTTCATTTGTTATAGTTGTTATCTAGAAATATTATAAGCCATAAGGCACGAAGGTTGTAATTTTTCTTCATTTTCACACTTGTATTTTGAGGAAGAAATGTAATCTTTGTTGCTATATTTTCAATGAAGATGAAGGAAGGACAAAATGCAAGAAATAAAACCAAGAAACACCAAAGGCCAGTCGGAGCAGCCATAGCTGCTGCTGGCCGCCGAAGGGCCGCCCATCGGTGGCAGCCTCTTTTGGGGTCGTCGGAGTAGTGTGTGTTTTGGTGGAAGTGTGGTTTCTTGTTAGGGTTTGAAAATTAGGGTAATTTGATTTTTTTGGGTCTCTCTTTGGTACTTGGGCCAATGTTGTTAGATAATGGCCTTGTTGGTTTTAAGTTTTGGATCTAAAAATTAAATTAACCCTATTTTCATGTTACATAAGGTGGACTACAAAGAAGATTGAAGAAGTGGGCCGAGATGTGACCCAATGTAATTCATTTGATCCATGTTGTAATTTAAATTCTTAGGATGGCTCATTAGTGATTATTATTCATTTAATTATTGCTTTTACCACTTTATAGATGGATGAATGTTTAATTATTATCGCATGTCATGTAGATTAAATGAAACATCACCCGATGCACTAAAATCATATGCATTTACATTTAAATATTTTTTTATCACTCTAAATTAATTAAAGGTGGTTGAAAAATATTTTATATAATTAGTGTCATTATAATTGTTTATATTTGGCGGACTAACTAAGTGAAAATTCAACAGTGCAAAATAATAAGTGGGAGAGGGTTTATAGGCATGTATAAACCTACGGCCTCCTCCATCATTCAGTTTGTTATTAAAATACGTATGTTTAGCATCGAATTATTTCGGCCTCCCTCTAGAAAAACTATGTTATTTTAGATTAACTGAAATTGGATTTAGTAATAGACTTTCTTTAAAAATGAAATAATGGGATGATCATCCTATAGACGACATCTTATTTATTTCGGATATTTTAAAATTATTGACGGATGTTATTACACTTATATATGAATATTTTTGGGGGGACTTTCTATGGAAGATTTCAACAAAATTATTCATAGACCAAATAATAATCAATCCTCATTTTCTTGTGGCATGAGATGCCTAGCTCAATAAAATGAGTGAGAGGGTCATACCCTTTCCAACAACTACATTGACTTTCTATAGAGATCGTGTTAAAAGTTATAAGGGTTTAAGTTTTTTTATTACAAATATAGTTTTGTGTCTATATTTGCATATTCATATACACGTATCATACAAAGATTATTGCTCATTTTATTAATATGCGAATCGTTAATTTTACAGAAAAATGTCGCTAAATCCATTATCGGTAATTCTTAACAAAAATCAACTTGTTGGAGAAAACTACATTGACTGGAAAAGGAATCTTAATATTGTTCTTACCTCTGAAAAACACAAATTTGTGCAGGATGAAGTTTGTCCCGAAGCCCCTAAAGACGACTCCACGAAATCTCAAAAGACTGCATATGAAAAGTGGCATCATTCTGATGAGATGGCCCGTTGTTACATTTTGACATCCATGTCAAATGTATTACAATAGAAACATCAGAATATGAAAACTGCTTTTGATATAATGGAAAGCCTTCAAGAGATGTTTGGACATCAAAGCCGACAGGCTAGGCAAGCCTCCATTATGCCAATCATGAACACACGCATGAAACTGGGCGCATCTGTAAGGGGCCATATGTTAACCATGATTGGTCACTTCAATACTGTGGAGGTTTTAGGAGCTGACATTGATTTCGAAACACAGATTGGCAGGGTCCTTGAGACTTTTTCTGAGATGTTCTCACAATTTAGAGTTGATTATAATCTACACAAGATGGACATGTCTCTGACGAAATTAATGAAAGAGCTCCAAAATACTGAATCTATTCTAAAGGCTAGAAGTGGAAGTGCTTTCACTGTTATAGTCGGACCCTCTCATCCTCAACCTTCTAGTGGCAAAGGAGGAAAGAAGAGAAAAAGGCCAAATAAAAGCCAGATAGCAAGTCAAAGGAGAAGAAAAATACTGTCGATGGGAAACCAAAGGAAAAGTGTTGTATTTGTGGACAAAAGGGTTACTGGAAGAGGAACTGCCCGGATTACCTAGCTAAGGAGAAGCAAGGTAAAGGCACTAATGCCCTTTTCATTGAGTCATGCTTAGTGGTTGATTCTACTAATACCTGTATTGTAGATTCTGGAGCCACTAATCATATTTGCAATTCTTTGCAGGGATTCCAGGAAACCAAGCATCTCAGTGAAGGGGAGTACACTCTTAGGGTTGGCACATGAGTAGTGGTATTTGTCAAAGCTGTCGACACTTTTACTTTATGTTTTGAGAATCGTAGGCATTTGATATTAGATGACTGTTATTAAGTTCCCGAACTTACACGGAACTTGGTTTCCATTGCACTTTTATATCATGTTGGTTATTTGGTACTTTTTACCCGTTCTACGGTGGTTACTAAGATGAATAGTTCTGTTATATGTTCAGGTCATAGGGTTAATAGTCTTTATGTCTTAAGTCCTTTGATTGGCTCTATACATAACACTACTATTGCTAAGAAAAGAAAGAGCTCGTCTAGTACTAATGAAACTCTCTTATGGCATCTTAGATTGGGTCATATCAATCTAAATGGGATTCAAAGATTGGTAAAGGATGATCCTTTAAATGAGTTAGAGGTGGAATCTATACCAACTTGTGAATCTTGTATAGAATGAAAGATGACCAAGAGGCCCTTTAAGGCTAAGGGACTAAGAGCTAAAGAGGTTTTGGAATTAGTACATGCCTATGTTTGTGGACCTATTAGTACTCGGGCTAGAGAAGGATACAAGTACTTCATCACCTTCACATATGATTTCTCTAGATTTGGATACATATACCTTATGTCTCACAAATCCAAAGCTTTGGAAAAATTCAAGGAGTTTCGGACGGAAGTTGAGAAACAATTAGGTAAGAGTATCAAGGCCCTTCAATCCAATCGAGGTGGCAAGTATCTATCCCAAGAGTTTAAGGTCTATTTATCGGATAATGAGATATTATCCTAATCGAGTGCACCAAGAACTCCCCAACGGAATGATGTCTCAAAAAGAAGAAATCAAATTCTTTTAAATATGGTAAGATCAATGATCAGTTATTCCTCATTGCCTATATCCTTTTGGTGATATGCACTGCAAACAACCATTTATATCTTGAATTTGGTACCATCTAAGTCAGTTCCCAAGACGCCTCTTAAATGTGGAATGGGCGCAAGCCTAATTTACACCACATTCGAATATGGGGATGTCCAGCACATGTGCTAAAGGAAAAGACTAATAAGATGGAATCAAGATAAGATGTTTGTTTCTTTGTAGGATATCCAAAAGGAACGAGAGGTTACTACTTCTATAATCCTCTTGATAAGAACGTATTTGTTAGCACAAATGCAACCTTCTTAGAGGATAAAAGAACACAAGTCTACTACTAAGATTTTATTGGAAGAGATGTTAGAACATGGTTCAAACAACTCAGTTCCAAATTTCCACACAGAATCTAATAGTGATGACTTGGAACCTCCTACTGAACCAATGATTGCTGATGAAGCAAGTGATGCCCATAAGACCTCATAAGCAAATAAAACCAGAGATAGTAGAGAACGAAACACTCATTGTTGTATCTCCACATGTCCCTTCGTTCGTTTTTGGAAAATTGCTAGTCTTATTTGATTGGAATCGAGCCAATGAAACCAAGGACATGATCAAGCAGTGGGAAGAGAGGAAAGACCTTTGGTCAGATTGGACAATCACGCACCTTCAACCATTACTCGTAGTGGGAGGGTTGTGAGACCACCTTCTAGGTACTTGCTCTATGGAGAATCCCATCAGGCGATCTCTACTGAGCAAGAAGAAGATCCCACTTCGTTTAAGGAAGCAATGGAGGATTTAGACTTTGAATCATGGAAATTAGCCATGAACTTAGAAATGGAATCTATGCATTCCAACAAGGTTTGAGATCTTATAGATGCACCTAATAGGGTAAAGCCTATAGGATGCAAGTGGGTCTATAAAAGGAAAAGAGGGATAAATGGGAAGGTTGAAACCTTTAAAGCAAGGCTAGTGGCCAAGTGTTTTACCCAAAGAAAAGGCATCGACTATGAAGAAACATTCTCACTGGTTGCCATGCTTAAAATAATTTGAGTCATTTTATCCATTGCCGCTCATTATGATTATGAGGTTTGACAAATGGATGTCAAGACAACATTTTTAAATGGACGTCTTGAGGAGACCATTTACATGATGCAATTTGAAAGGTTTGTGAAAGAAGGCCATGAAAGGAAAGTTTGCAAGTTGCAGAGGTCCATTTATTAACTCAAGTAAGCGTCTAGATCTTGGAATGTAAGATTTGATCAAACCATCAAGACTTATGGTTTTGAGCAAAATCTGGATGAACCTTGTGTGTACAAGCGAATACAAGGGAAGAAAGTAGTTTTTCTAATTCTTTATGTAGATGACATTCTATTCATTGGCAATGATGTAGGGACATTGTTATCTGTAAATAAATGGTTATCGCAGCAGTTTGATATGAAGGACTTGGGAGAAGGTAGTTATGTTTTGGGAATCCGTATCTTGTGAGATAGGAAAAACAGAATGATTGCATTATCCCAAGTTTCATATATTGACAAAATAGTGTCCAGATTTGCAATGCAGAATTTCAAAAAGGGACAACTTCCTTTTAGACATGGAATTCATCTATCTACAGAGCACTGTCCCAAGAATGCAACAGAGATAGATTACATGAGAAAGGTTTCTTATGCTTTGGCTATGGGAAGTCTCATGTATGCTATACTTCTAGACCAGATATTTGTAATGCTGTGGGTATTGTTAGTCGTTATCAATCTAATACAGGACCAGGACATTGGGTAGTGGTGAAGCATATACTCAAGTATCTTTGGAGAACGAGAGATTATATGCTTGTCTATTCAAGACATGATCTAAATCCTATTGGATATACTAATTTCGATTTTCAATCCGATCATGACTCGAGGAAGTCTACATCGGGATCAATATTTACACTGGGAGGTGGAGCTGTGGTATGGAGGGGTATCGAGTAATCTTGTATTGCTAATTCCACCATGGAGGTAGGATATGTAGCGGCTTGTGAAGCTGCTAAAGAAGTTGTATGGTTCAAGAAGTTTCTTTTGGACCTTGACGTGATACCTTTGGCAATGGGGCCCATAACGCTTTATTGCGATAATAATGGGGGGTTACCAATGCTAAAGAACCCAGGAGTCATCAGCGTGGCAAGCTCATCGAGAGAAAATATCACATTGTTAGAGAAATTGTTCATCGAGGAGACATGACGGTTGGTAAGATTGCATCAGCAGATAATCTTGCGGATCCGTTCACTAAGACCTTACCAGCTGAGGCTTTTGATGGACATCTTAAGGGGATGAGTATTCTTAATATGTCACACACACTCTAAGATGGGCAAGTGGGAGATTGTTAGCTTGATGTCCATTCTTCGAGTAGTGTTCTGTAAAATCACATTATGAATTGACGTTTGTTTATTTGTGTATTATAATTTGAAGTGATTGTCTAAGGTTCCATGATCATATAGGATGTCACAAATTGTATACTCGATGGATCGGGTAAGTAAGACACAATTTGTGATGTGATCAAAATTATGTCCTCCACAATCGGTTCATAAAGTTGATGTTGATAAGATTGTATTATTTTTATTAAGATTTGTCTAGATCTTAAAATAGGAGCAATAATGTATTTCGATGCACATTGAACAGGACCGCGCAGATGACTCATTTGTGACCGTTTGAAATGAGACTCTACTTGATTATCAAACAGATCACCTAAATCTTAAGTGAGTAATGTACCTTTGATTGCTAGTTCAAGTTCTTTGAGGTACCAATGAGTGAAGTCTTAAATAGAAGATTGATCTCGGTGCATTGGGAAACGGGCCGAAACAATTAGAGATCGTATACTTACAATAGTGGAATCCATTAATCATTGGGATGGGACGATCGTCACTCTAAGGTATTTTTCTAGGCAAATTGAATCTGAGCTCAGTAGGTCGACGATGAGATCGTGGAACTTAACATTATGATTTGATCCCAACGAATTTGCCGTATGAAATTGGGACTTAGAGGGTAATACAAGTTGAAGGCTAAAACGATCATTTTGCCAGTTTCAACATATTGGCGATCAAATGGGGGTTGACTTGTGGAACGATAATCAAAGGATATTGTTATTGGATCATAATTTGTTTTTATAATTATCACTCAACTCGAGAGTGCAATATCGATTTTTTGATAGAATAAGCCAGGATTAATAGATGTATCTTAATTGGTCAAGAGTTGACCCAATTAGAAACATTTGTTGGAGTTTGGGTCATGTAAGTCCGATTAGGTCCCTCTCTTGGCTCCAATAAAAAGTGTGTGATTTAATTGGTCTACTACAATAAAGTCCAAGAAAATTTGTGCAATTTTCAAACCCTGATAGGGCATTATAAATATGCACTCTATTGGCATATTTTATATGAGAATTAGGATTAGCCACTTTTCACTTTCTTGAAAATGAAATATACCTAGTGGAGAATAAGGGAGAAGATCTAAGAGATGAAGCAATTGGCTAGACCATTAAAAGCTCCTTCAAAAGGTTATCATCTCCCCTTTCTATGTGTGAAAATTTTATAATCCAATAATCTCAAGGTCACTAAAATCCTTATTTATATGTTTTTAATCTTCAAAAGAAAATTAATTTCCTATTGTGATGATTAAAATTTATTAACCAATAGTTTTCTCATAAAAGCTGATTTGTCCCTGCATGAAAGAATTTTGCATTTTTATTAGATGTACGCATGTAGAGCTTAGCTGCGATGAAAAGATAATTATATTTAATGTTATAATGGCATGTTTGGTATGCTCAATTGGACAAAACTAAACAGGACAACTTATGCTCCTTAGTCTTTGTCTAGTTACGTGCCAAACATCTCATAAATGGAGGTTTTCAAACGTACAGTTGGTATCATTTGCTGCTTCTGCTGGGTCGACTCTGCAATGAAAGGTGGAAACCTGAAAAAAAAAAAGACAAAGAAAAAAAAAAGGTATATGGAGAGATCACATCGTAAGAAAGCTAATTTCAACAACTAAATTGAAACAAAAATGAAATTTAGTAACTAACATAAATTTTAGCAAAAGTTCATTAACCACGGATGGTTTTAACCCATCTTCGTTATGATCTTCGAACTTCTCTACAGTTTTCTCTCCCTCGCCACTCTATATACTCTTTGACAAACACAATTATATACATGTTGTGCTTAAGAACATTGAGATTGTTAGTGTCAAAAAGTGACGGGGCACATCTTGACTCGACTCAAAGAAATTTTGGAAAGTGATGAGGTTGGAACCTCAACTTTGTACGTGCTCAAGGGGAGATATGCAAGCATAAAATATATTAATAGGAGAGAATTTGAGCATGAATACCAAATGACGAAAGATCCTCCTTTATATAGGGAGAAATCTCAACTATCGATCTCCTTGATCATTCCTCAACTTTTTAACATTTTTATGTTATTCAATTTATTTAATATATTTATTTATTTATTTATAAATAGATGAATAAATATAAGGCATACACCCAACCCTACAGACTACATAGTATACATCAAAACCGAATAAGGATTAAATTGAATTATTTTAATTGTAATCCAGCTTAGAGGGTGTTTGGGAGATATTTTCATGTAAAAATGCATTTTTGAATAGTAAATTAATGGGAAATATGTGATTGAAAAATAAGGAAAAGTTTATGATTTACATGTAATACTATTTTAATAAAGAATGTGTGGTAGAAAAGAAGAGAGAAAAATACATTTTGAAAAAAATAGGTACCAAATGAGACCTTAGTATGACGCATCAAACGTGTCCTATATATTTAGAAAGAAATACATTTTATTTGTTACACTATCCAATTATATTTAGCTCATTTGAGTAACAATACCGAACGTTCACTTACACAATTGTTGGATATTGGTTAAATAAATCGAGAATTGAAAATCGATTAAAGTTCGTATCGACTTCGGGCAAATACTCAAAAGATTAAAGTTCGCATCGATTTCGGCCAAATACTCAAAAGCTCGACTCAATCTGTTTAGGCAAAATTGTTTGCCACTTCGCCGTTTCGGGGCTCACAAACGGGGATGATCTGCCCGGTCAGGTCGCAGGGGGTCGAGGGGGCAACGCCCCCGAAAGAGAATTTTGATTTCTCTGCATTTATTGAAGGGTATATTTGACATTTCGAAAACCAATATCGGATGAATGAGAAATTACTAAAAAGGACGAAAATCAGTGAATAGATACATTTCCATAAAGGTGCATTATTTGGAAAGGGTGCATGGTTTGACCTCAACAATTAGTGAATAGACACCTTTTTATAAAGGTGCATTGTTTGGAAAGGGTGCATGGTTTGGCCTCAACCATTTCGTCCACACCCTTTCATGGTCTATAAATAGGACCCTTTGGGTGTCCTATTCCACACAATTTGATATGCAAAACGTCTCCCATCCTTCTTTCTATTCAAAATCAAAATCATTTCATTTATTTTGATTTTCTTTCATTTCATCCTTGGAGTACATAAACCTAAATTTGGTTCTTTGTACTTTTGTTTTGGAGTGCTACAAACACAAATGTAGCCGTTGTATCTTGGGAGTCGATTGCCGAAATCCGTAGGCACCGTTGCGGGGCAAATTCGACTTAAGGACAAAGAGTCCAACTCTTACCTCGGCTTTGTCACCATCATTATACTTATTTCAACGTCACTATTCACAAAATTCATCCAACAACAATTAAAGGAATACACCAATTATTTCCCATGCATTGAACAGAAATCCAACATGTAAAATATCATTCCCCAAATTGTGGTATATAAAATGGACAGAAATAGACGAAAAGAGTTGCACGTATTATTTCAAGAAAACGAAGGCAGTCCTTACAATATCTTTATACTCTTTCAAAAGCATTACAAGAGAAGTAATGGAGTTCTTACAAAGCTCTTTATCTTTCCCCAGTTCTACAATACAGACAAGTTCAAAATATAGTAAGCATTCAGATACAGATCAGTTATTTTAATATCTACAGTGCAGTTCAAGGATAAAGCTTAACCTAATTACTACCAGTGAAAACATTCCGATGAAGATCGTCCTGATTTCAGACTAACCACAAAGAGTCGTCCTCCCTTGATAACGGGTCCATGGAGTAGTCAACTTGTGTGAAGTTGAAAGGTGGACAAAACCTGAAATCAGAAATATTCTCGTTTGTGTTGCCATTGAAGGGGGAATCGTATGAAGGCTTGCACTGATCGAACTGGAATTCTGTTGATGGGAAAACAGAATTATTCGAGGGCATGCTAGTCTGTGTAATGAAGTAATCGTCTTGTTGAAGTTGTGTCGCTTGCTGCTGCGAGTTTTGAGTTTCTAGAATGTTGAGATTCCCAGTGTCGAAGCTACTGCTTTGCTGAAGATTGTTATCATAAAATGACAGAAGCTCGGAAATCATCCTTTGGCCATCTTCGGGAATTCCAAGGGCCGAAACATCCACACTTGCCGGAAGAGAAAATGCCTCATTTTGTGCAGAAGGGACGGAGAAAACCGCTGGCTTGTCATTGTTATTTTGATAGCTTGGTGTGTTAAGCCTCTCAAAAGAATTGGAACGGTATGGGCAATTCATTTGGTGATTGTTTCTACATTTCCGGTCATTAAATCCCATACGATAATCACTGTGGGGGCATTGAGGAAACTCACACGTATACATCTTCTGATCATTATGCACCTCATTAGTTGTCTGTTTCCTCTTTGGAATAAAATCCAAATCAACGTCAATAATCTCTCCCTTGATCGGAGCTAAGAGAGGCATCATGTGCCCATCCCTAGGTGCCGCTGTCCCCAAGTTGAAAAGCTTCATATCATGGGGCTTACATTCCACTTCAACATTCCCATCATCTTCCACTCCTTCAACATCATAGTCACTGGTATCACTGATTAAATACGACCCATTTCCACCAGCCAAGGATGGTGGTGGCACACTGTCCGGATATAGCTTTCTGGATAAAGCCTCCTCTTGGTTAATAATAGCAAGCCAAGTTGCACTTTCCTTAGCAGTCATCTTATCCTGTAGGCATTTCGAGTGCCGGACAAGTTTGCGGATCTTGGCAATATCAGGGGACATGTGCTTGATCACGGCTGTGAGAACGCAGACTTTCCAGGCCTTCTTCAAATCATGAGGCTTCTTGTACGGAGGAGGCCCTTGATCAGTTGGTAAATCTAATTGAGAACACCATGCCTCTTTTCCAGTAGGCCACCAAGGCGGGGGAACGCCCTTCTCCAACGGGAACCGCCTCTGAGGTGGATTGCAGTGTTGCATCAAAGCCGACAAAAGTGAGCCAAGTGTAGTGTCCTGGAGCTCTTGCAGTGTGTGAGTCGAGGTTTCTATACTTGCTTCCTCAACTTTCCCTGGTATTGAATTCTCTGCCTGGTATTTGGCAATTGCAGCTGGACCATTTCTATCAAACCTTACTTTTTCCTTCCACCATGCGCGAAGATTATCAGATGCTCCTGTTACAGGTTTGCCTTTCTCGGGGATGATTCCGTACACAAAACCCTGAGCTTTACAAACCTCCATCATCTTCAACATGTATTTTAAGATTCCATCTTGTGCCCGAGACATTTTCTTCCGTCGCGCTTGCTCCAGAGACTGACGCTGCTTCGCACTATCATTGACTGACTCCTTGTTCTTCTTCTGCTCCTTAAGCCGTCTTAAGAGCATTCGATCCCGCCACATTCTTCTTTCTAGTTCATTGACATCCATATCCTCATCACTACAATCTTCCTCAACCTGCATCGCCAGTTCAACTTCCGAAGCTACATCCCCTTCTCCCGGAAGAGTAGAGAGGAAATCAAGATTACCGCAGAAACCCATTTCTTCAAATATACTCATTTAGCCAAGGGTATATGTTGAATTTTTTTCTCCCTCTCCCTCTTATAACGTCAAGATCTATCTGTCCACAAATATTTAGTCAACTTTAGGATTTCTCAGTCCCTAACAAATCAAGACTAAGCCTTCAAAATCTGATCTTTTCTGGATAGGGGGAAAAAAAGAGAAAAATCAATCAAAAAGATTTTCATAGATCAGAAAATCTAAAAATTCTAAATCTCCATAGACACAATTGTAATCTGTAAAAGCTACTAAACCTATGCCCTGGATTCCTGTGTTCTTGATTTACTGTTTAAAGTTAGAAAAATAAAAAATAATTTATTAATTTAATATAATAAATAGAACTTCCAACTATGATATCAAAGATCCAGCTTAAATCTTCCTATTTTCACTGATCTGCAAAACTTTAGAGGAAAAAACAATATTTATATCCTCAACAAACACACAAAAACAGAAATAAACTCTCAAGCACATAAAAACTGTCAATCAAATTAAATCCCAGAAAAAAAAAAAGTTTTTCATTTCTTGCATATAACACATGATCTAAAAAACTTATAGACAACATAAAAATCAAAACACTCGATAATTGTACAGTATAATTCAAACAAAAAATTCAAAATCAAAACTTTCAATTACAAGAAAAAGAAATAAGAAATCAAATTACCAGCCCTTTGTTTCTCCTCACCTTATTTGTGACTCATGAACTGCGTTCATTTACTAAAGTCAAATAAGAAGAGAGGATAAGAAGAAAAAAAGAGAGAGAGGAGAGAGAGGAAGGAGGTGCAAAATACAATTATTTTTGGGCTTACTGCTATTTTAATACAAGAAGAGAAGAGAAGAGAAGCTACCAAGAAATGGGCACGTGGGGTAATCTCCGATTTACTATGTAGCTCCAAAATTTACGTTATTAATCTGAAAAGGACTAAAACTTTTAAAGTATATCATAATCACCCAAATGCTTTTATTTATTCTAAATTTATAGAAAAGGCGAAATAGAAGATGGTGATCTGCTGCATTTTTAAAAGGTTGAACCCCAACTTTGAGGGTCCCTATCGTCCCGTCCTCAGAGCTTTATGAGAGAGGTAAATCGCAAGATATACCCCAACAGACCAAGGAATAAGGCTGCTTGTACACTACGCCTATAAGGAGTCCAATTTCATGTCTCAAGAATCGAACCCCCACACTGCGACTATCAGCAAGGCGTGAGATAACCTCACTCCTGTCCTTTGCACCACTGGGCTCTGTCTCGGGGGGCTTGATCTGCTGCATTTTTCTTCTTGAGTAGAGTTGTCAAGGAAGAAGACAATAATGTAAAAAGTTGTGATATATTATAAGTTTGGATTTCAATATATAGCGTATGTTTGAGCCACGTTATTTTGAAAGAATATATTTTGAAATAGTAGATCGATGGAAAATGTGTGGTTTAAAAATAAATAAGTGTTTTGAATTTAAGAGTAATATTATTTTATTAAAAAATATATTGTTGAAATAATGTCAAATTAGTGAATTACAGTTTAAAAATATATTTTTTGAAAGAATGCGATTCAAATAGGGTAATAATGTATCCTCTTACATATAATTTTTTATAAATTTAAAGTCTCTAAGAATTCAATAAAATTGTTGAAAAATAACTGTTCATCGTCGTATGGCATGACGTAATTTGCAAGAGGCCACCACCATAATTTAATATAATTTAGCGAATCTGATTGGGATGGATGTAATTCAAATATAAATGGGTAAATCAAATAGATTCTTACGAAAATCGAATGAGTTGCCTAAATTAATATCTCAATTCAAAAATCTACTCCACGTTTTAAAGGAAAGTAATAATCCTTGCTCTTTTTTCCCTCACACAGTAAAAAAAAAAACTTTGGAAGTTTCTTATTATGAGTAGAGTCATCGATTTTGATAAAAATTGATAGGATCGACAGAATTCAACTTCAATTGATTTATTCAAAGATCTAATCCATTCCATTTATCTATGTGTACGATGAAATTTCGTGTATTAAAATATAGAAATTGTTACAAATTGTATTTTGATAAATACAAGTGATGTTGACCTTCTTGTAATTGTAAAATTGTAAAATTCTCTGATTAATAATCTGAATATTTGAAGACGAGGGGTCATGTGGCTTGAATCCTGATCTTTAATAATTTGTTGAAAATTTGATTTGTCGATATTTGACTTGGTTGGAACTTGAATATTGAGGCTTGGACTTGAATTTGATTTAATTTGAAGAACACTTTGATCTTCTTGGACTTGGCATGAACCTGTTTGATTCGAAAAAGATTTTAATCTTTTTGGGATTCATCGAGTTAAGGCTTGACAGAATTTCTTCCCTTCTTTCAGCCTTAAGATTTTTCAGCACTTCGTGGCATTTTCTGCTTTCTTTTCTTGCTTGCTTTCTCTGTCTCGTGTGTCCCTATCTTATGGACCATTGGTCCTATATATAGGGGAAATTTTGTGACCAATTTTGATAACCACTCAATTATCTCTAATTGAGAGATATAATTGAGTAATTTATGATTTTATTTATTTATTTATTTTATTTATATGTTTATTTATTTTAAAATGTGGTATGGACCTTCGTGTTTTATGAGCTTTAGAAAACTTTAATAAATTTAATTGGGTTGATTATTTAAATCGACCCAATTCATTTTATTTTTTTTATTTTTTTATGTCTACACTATGTAAAGACAATTGAAACATAATTGAGTATATCTCTGTCATGATTCAATAAATTTGTTGAAAAGTGTTGCTCGTCATTTTAGGAGTTACGTGTCTTGATAAATTTGTAGGATAACAAGAATGTGATAAAATATGACTGAGTGAATCTAGTTGAGCTAGACGTGATTTAAATAAGATCGAGTGAATCTAATCCAGTTACGCGTAATTATGAAAAGATGGTTCTGAAACCCAAAATAGGACGACAAATTTTGAACTGAGTAAGAAGGCCCGAAAGAACTTTGATTGAAAATGTGAATATAGCAACATAATTCTCTGATCACTCTTTACCTCGAGCAGAATCAACCACCCCCAAATTCTGAATGAATGTGAATTGTACTTCCATGCCTAAAACACCATGTATAATGATTGGTGTACGGTACAAAATATTTCCCGAAAACTCACAAAAGTTGTGGGCCCCACTTAAATAAACAATGTCAAAAAATTAACCCTCTCATGTGAGGTGTCGATAGAGGTTCTATACACCAATTGAAAAGAAAAGACAATTGATTAGTGATAGAAAATTTCAAATTCTCGACTGGAGCTTAGAGGGGACAACAAAGGCCTTTGACAATCCATCTCTAGCATGGATAAAGAGAATGATAAGACCTTTGAGTTTGTTCATGCTGCCGAAGGATTAAACGATGCACAAGCGAGTTGTTCATAAAAAAGAATGCTCCACCCTCCCTAATGGTGTGACAAAGAGTGACACAACATGGCCAAGTAATTAAATACAGATCTTTGCCTCTTTAAAATTCTTTAAATCGCATACCTATTCTAGCTCTGATTTGTAAGATGCACACTTTTCAGCTCAATAATATCACCCCGTGCCAGAAAAAATAAATAAATAGGAGAATATTACTCAACTTATTTTGCAAAGTGAAATGTATAAGAAAAACCGAAAGCTAAAAATTTGATTCATTACACTTTCAAATGGTATCCATTTGCGTACGTCAAAGCATTAGCGTAAGTTTCATAGAAACTCCTCACTGAATGGATGGCAGGACGAACTCTTTTGAGTGTCACAATTCTGTCGAGCAAGTCCATTTGTTCCGCTGAAAGGACTAATGGCCCGACCGATAATATGACGTAAGAAAAAACATTCCTGAAGCAAGATGTGCATTAATGACATATGTGAATAGTTATGTAGTTAGAGTTTGAGCTACATACGTACAAACTCAAACTACATAACTCTTCACGAACTTCCTAATAAACATCAGCAATCCATACGAAGTGCTTAACTACTCTTTAAAACTCGCATAACAGTAGAAGAAGACGCAAAATTGAACATGAAAAACTGAAGAACAGGTTCGAAAAAGCACCTCGTCGACCATAAAGATTAGGTCCTCAGCTACGGTCGAATTCGTACTTAAGCCAATTCATTCGTTCCGTAGGAGTTCTCAGCAACCTTAAACATTTTTAGCACAAAGCAGAAAAATGAACTTCCCTCTTCTAATCTCTGTTTTTCACCCATATCGAAAATACTCTTAACACTTCTCATTCCTTAATTCTCTCTTCAATTTACGATTGCCCTTCTACTTTCCTATGGACTTCACTCTGACCCAATCCCTTTTATTTTCTTCACAAATTTGGGTCAGACGCAATTTCTGATTATTTTTCAAACATCCAAAGTCAAATCAACCGTGAGAGCAAAGCAAATGACTATGAGAAGGTGAAAATCAAATTTGCACATTTGATGTATACGACAACATACATAAGTTTATAAATTGTTGGCAATTTGAATTAATAAATAATATCTATATCAATTTTTCAACATTTTTTAAATTGTTCAAATCTTAATTTAAGTGAATAAATAGCATGATCAACTATATATGAGAAATAATCAACTTTTTAATAATTATCAACCGGATATGTTATCTCATCATTAACATTTTCATAAAAATACTTATTTCTATGAATAATGCGTTTTCAAGAAATGTAGGTTCAACTTTTATTTGAATAGCGATTTATTTTGTAATCCAAATAAAGTTTTCTATATCCTTCAAAAAACAAATAATTGTTTCAAATGAAACTAATAGTAGCATCAGTAGG
>NC_036246.1:22771148-22775089 GCF_002742605.1 Olea europaea var. sylvestris
GCCCCCCCCCCCCCCCCCCCCAGCAATATTTTGTTTACTCTATTAATAGCTCATAATATACTGTACCAAGTAATCATGACAAACAAGACCTTAAAATTTATAATGAAAAACAAATATTATACGTACTTTTATATTTGTTAATTTTTTACTTATCCCCGGTTTGGCCCCCATTATTTAGATTTATAATGGGAGGAATAATTTTTTTTAAAAAAATGGATGGTTGTAAAAGAATGAAAAATTTTCGATTTACGTGAAATTATTTTATTGAAAATTGTGCGGTTAAAAATAAAAGAGAGAAAAATTTAAATTAAATTGATGAATTTTAAAGGAGGCCAAACAAGAGCTTAATTAAAAGTATTAGGAAAAATAAGTCTTCATGTCCCTCTAGCAGACTTTCGGGATGGAAGCATCATAGGACATTAAATCCCTGTTTGCCTATCATTTAATTTAGGTAGAAAATGAGTTTTGTAATAATGATTTTTTGAAGAATGTATCATTTCAAAGTATGAAAAGTTTTTGGATTTATATATAAAATATTTTATTATGAGAATATGTAATTGAAAAAGAATTTGAAAAAACGGTTATGTTATATGTACATAATGATTTACATATACATCATATGGTAAAATATGACTGGGTTAGAATTCTTCAACTAAAAAAATAAAAATTTCATCTCTCTTTTTGACATCTTCCATATGTAAATCATCATGTATAAGTAGTATAATTCTTGAGAAAAACAGAGTTTTGAAATAGAATAATTCTACTTGTACATAAGGACTTACTAATAAATGATGTGTCAAAGAGAGAATAAAGAAGTTTTTTTTTTTTTTTTTTAAAAAAATTTCGATTCAATCATATCTCGCCATATTATATTTAGAATAAAAATCTAACTTAAAAAGTTAGGGATATATGTACAATAATGAGCAAAGATTGAGGATGTAGCAATATGAACCTTGTATTGCATTTTCCCCCAAAACCACGACCTTCCATATTTACCCCGAAACCAAAATTTGAACGAAAAACATTTGTCCTCAAGAATTTGCTCCAAGAATTCACCATTGGTATTGAAACTCCGCTATCACACTCTCATGTCATCCACGCTGAGGTTTCCCCTACCCTCTTCTATTATCAATTATGCCCCTCCTTCACACCTGGTATAACTCTTCCGCTGCTTTAATTTTCTTCTGTAATTTGGAAAATGTGATTGATTAGATACTTGAATTAAAACTATAAATAAATATAATTTGCTTTTTTTTTTTCGTTGGTGAAAGGCAAGCCCTCGATTTTGCAGAATTCTGAATGTGCAATTCTTTGCGAAAAGACACCTGCTTCGGTTATGCACTGTTAGTACCAACAATAGCGTGAGTTTTTCTTTTCTTTTTTGTTAATTGGATTTGAACTTGTCTGAATATTTTTGTGTTGATGGGTTTACTTTATATTATTTTGAAATGCCAATAATTAAATCTTGTAGATGAAAATTGAAATGAACATTTACATTGCCTTGTAAAATGTTGTGTAACTGCAATGATGCATTCGAAATTGTGGATATTTTATTTAAGAAACATAGGCGGTCAATTTTCCAGTGTTTTTCCTTTTTCACTGATCAGTAATTATATGGAGTCTCCATTGCCATTTAAATCTTGAAATGTCTATAATGGTTTGTTTGATGTTATTTTGCTGAAGAAGTTCACATGGTTCTTAACATTTCTCCTATAAGATAGAAAATATTTCAAATATCCATTTATGAAACAATTTGAAATATAAATGAAACCAAACCGAAAAGTATTCCATTAGATTTTTAGGGCTTGAATGGAAAACCATTGCAAGAATTTGCCTTTAGCAATAATGAATTCTGAGATGTTTTACCATGGCATAAGAAGAATGTTATCGACACGGAAAATATATTGCGTGATATTTAGAAACACGTTATTTAGAAACACGTTATTTTGATGTCTATATATTGGTTCTTGAATCTTTATATACTTCAGATTTATAGCACTCTTATCTGTCTGCAGAGCCCAACTTCATTGTTCTACTAAATCTTCTCAAATCTCCTGTAATATATTTTTTCTAGACACATCATCTGCAATGAGCTCATCGCTGGGGAAGTTCTTTTTCCTGGTTTTGCATTTTTTCCAATTGGTGGCACCAGACCCAAATATTTCCTTAAATTGTGCTTATTAATATACATAGACCAATTTAGGTACATTTGTAAATCAACGATCTCACCCCCACCCCAGCCCTGTGCACATTCTCTGGCGTCCAACTTCTGGTGTTGAAGAAAGACACCCAACAAATACTCCTTTTGGTTTACAAGATTCTTGCTGTTACCCTCCATGTTTGAGGGTACTTTTCATGGTATTTGATCCATTGGAATTGTATGATAATAACGAAGCATGATACATGTAATCAGCACAACATGCGATCTAGAGGGATAGAATTAAATTAATGAACTGAGGTTTACTTTACAAACTTTGTTCAGAGTCATATTTATATTAAACCACAGTTGAATTCTATGTTTTTGGACATGTTAATACCCCATCACATTAGAGGATAGTGGTGTTTAGGGGTCCTTAAATGATACTTCTTGTATTATTGGGGGATTTCTAGGCATAAATGTATTATAATACATCTATTGGTTCATGGGCAGGTCCATGAATCAACAGATGAAGATAATAGCTCCGTGGAGAAGTCAGGTATTCATTTATATATTATTATGGGAAAAAAAATTGAGTTGTGCTTATCGTGTATATTTTCTTAATGAATAAACTAAGTGACAGTTCCTGAAAATTGTCAAATTTATTTCTTAGGTTCTATGGGGAAGGATGAAAGTCAACAAGCACTCTCACCTAATGAGTACTTACTACCCGCCTTGCAAAGTTTTCTATCAGTAGTGAAGACCAATTATTAATTAATAGGGTGTTAGTTATTGTCTTGTTGGTGAGTCTAAATGATTTCTTTCTTATCCATCTTTCCAATTGGGGATTGTGTTTGTCTTACGGCTCTCTCTTAGCAAACTTTAACGCACCTTTCATTCTTCTCATTTAAGAAATTGTTTTTGGGCCAAGCTCTTCTCTGACTGCATGGAGATAATGCGTGTATTTTACACTTCATCAAGTGAATATCTTCATTCTTTCTCCCATATTTATATCCTAAACATTAACCGAAGGAGGTGATCTGGTATTTGTATAAATTATGTTTTTTGAATATCAAATTAATAGAGATTGGTATTTGTATAAATTTATGGGAAGGAAAGGACATCTATTCTTGATGATGTCATTTTATTTTTATTTGCTGGATTTTTCAGGATTATGGAGAGATTGAAGAGATATGGTATCTCGGGAATATTGTCTTACGGCCTGCTAAACACTTTTTACTATCTTACTACTTTCCTTGTGGTGTGGTGAGTGTTTGAGTGTTCATCCAAAACAATCAGAAAGCGGAAACACAGTTACTAACTTACTTGCATCTTGAAATGAGATTCTTAAAAGGATCATTATATCGACATTGTGATTTATAGGTTTTATGTCAGTCCGGCCCCTGCAAGGATGGGTTATTTAGCTGCCGTTGAAAGGTACAATTTTACTTTCAATTGTTTTCGAGGATTCAAGTAAAATGAAACCCTAATTTGCAGGTTTCTCAAAGTAATGGCCATGGTGTGGGCTGGGAGCCAAGTGACTAAGCTCGTTAGGGCTGGAGGGTAAGCTGCCTAATGACTTTTTTACATTCTTTATAGGGTTGATAGTTCAATTTATCTTGCTTATATCATCTCTTTGTCCCCACCCCCGCTCAATAATACATGTATAAATGAACGAACATGAAAGCATGCAAGTATTCAGGCAGTTTGGTTTCTGTAAGAGGATCGCTCTAGTGCATCCTTTAGGTTCCTTTAAGCTTTTCTAGTTCAAATATTTTCCTAAGTTCCACATGACAAAATTGTC
>NC_036246.1:22775189-22795837 GCF_002742605.1 Olea europaea var. sylvestris
GGTTGTGTTTCTTTAAGAACATCAACACTATATTTGTTAAAAATAAATATAATTTAAATTACGATTCTTCAAGAACATTGAATGAATATTCTTCTAAAATATTGAAATCGTAACATCATGCTCTTTATAAGCAAATAATATTCTTTTAAAATATTAATAATGTTGTGCTACTTCAAGAGCAACTATTTATAATAGATAGATATACAATTAATATTTTTTTGGAATATTAATTATAATGTTTTGCTACTTTTGGAGCAACAACATAATAAATTATGAATTTAAAACTTATAAAATAATATCTAAAAATATTTAATTGCCATATAAACATGATATGAATTTATATAGAAAAATTAATTACTAAATATGCATTAGGAAAAAAATCTCCATACATAGAAGTTAATAAAATTGGCTAAATTTTTTCCAACATGCAAAAGATATTAAACATGCATATAAATTCCACATATACAAAAATCAAATGTAGAACTAATATGTGGAAGACTCAAAAAACAAAATTAATATGTGAATAATATTTGACAAAATTAGTTATACATGAATCAAAAGACATGAATTAATATATGTATAAATTATACATACAAACGTAAATTAAAATTAATATCCATACCAACGAAAGGTAAAGAAGAATAAACAACCTAGTTATGATGTATATGTACATTGAAAGAATTCACATGCCACTAAATTAATTTTAGTATATGTGATAAATATTTATACTTATAAAAAATATTACCACATTTACTAAACTTTGAAAAATTAAACTATTGTGCTGATAACGTGTTGTGAAAAGAGAAGAGAATAGAGAGAAGTCAATAAATTTGTGTGTGTTTTTATTAAAAACCAAAGTCCTAATAAGAATTATGGATACAATGGTAATAAATTCTAGAGCTGCAGGGGTGAAATTATCATTCACTAACAAACACTAATAAACTTACCATTTACAACATAATAAATATTTTAAATTATTCAAGTAAAAACATAATTGCAATCTAATACTGAATCACCTAAATTTCGGTTCAATACTCGAGGATTTATTTACACCTTCTAATTCTAAAACGCTTTAGGCCGCCCATAGGTATATATCACACGGGGGAGAAAAAGCGCTCCACAAACTACTAAAGTCGTTAAAAACGAATCAAATTTCGAAGAAAAAGGGAAGGAGGTTAATTGTAATTTCGGTCATTGAACTTATATTGAAATCCTGATTGGGTAAATCAAATTCAATTTGCTCGAGATTAAATAATTGAACTTCAATATATCTTATTAGTCCTTCCAATGACTCTATTACTAAAATAAATACACATTTGATTTATACGTTGATTTTATAACATAAAGAATCATTCACGCGTCTTAAATTCTTAAAATCAGAAGATGAAGGGTTCTAAAGTGTACATAATCATTATTTTTTATTAGCAAGTTTAAATCCACAACTCACCCAAACTCGAAATTCATATTGAGGAAATGGTAGGGTTCTTGCCCTTTCAGCTATTTTCACAAAATGGTCTCCAAAATTTTGTCCACACAACCTCCCTAAACAAATAGGATGAATTGGTTTTAGTTAGGAATTGTAAACTACCTTCGTCCCGACCACTAGAGAAAAAGACGAAGATAGGAAACAAGGTCCCCACCGCGACTCTTATTTCCTCTTTTGTAATTTTTCATGGGTTTAAATTTATACTATGTTTTATTAAAATGAACAAGAACAAGTAAATAGGGCGGGAAGCCCCATCCCAGCTCTGCTTGCACCGTCCCCTTCGCCATCTTAGCTTGAGTTAACCCGATGGCTAATATTTTAACATTATTGAACTTTAGTGACTTGAATGCAAATAATTAAAATAAATAATTCAATTGAAATTTCTATGAAAGTTCGATGACCAAAATTGAAATTAATAAATGGAACCCTATTGATTGCCAACCCCAAATTGATCGCAGACAATTCAGCTCTCTCTGTAAAAATTCTCTGCAAAATCGAATATGGGTAACACTGAGAAACTGATGAATCAGATCATGGATCTGAAATTCACCTCGAAGAGCCTCCAGAGGCAGGCTCGCAAATGCGAAAAGGACGAAAAAACCGAGAAATTGAAGGTAAAAAAGGCAATCGAAAAGGGGAACATGGACGGCGCGAGAATCTACGCCGAAAACTCCATTAGGAAACGCAACGAACAGATGAACTACCTCCGGCTTGCCTCACGGCTCGACGCCGTGGTGGCGCGGCTCGACACCCAAGCCAAGATGACTACGATTAGCAAGTCCATGGGTAATATTGTTAAATCGCTCGAGTCCTCCCTAGCTACTGGCAATTTGCAGAAGATGTCTGAAACTATGGACCGATTTGAACAACAGTTCGTGAACATGGAGGTGCAGGCTGAGTTCATGGAAAGCTCGATGGCTGGAAGTACTTCGCTTTCGACTCCAGAAGGTGACGTTAATAGTCTTATGCAGCAAGTGGCGGATGATTACGGTCTCGAGGTGTCCGTGGGTCTGCCCCAGCCAGCTGCTCATGCAATTGCGACCAAAAGCGATGAAAAGGTGGACGAGGATGATCTTTCGAGGCGCCTTGCAGAGCTCAAGGCCCGCGGGTAAAGTTTGAATATTTTTCTGAAATTGGGGAGAATTTGGAGCTCTGGACTCCTGATTACTGATAATATGTGATAATACTAGATTTAATGCCTAAATCATATTATCTCTTGCATTGGTCAAGGTTTTATTGTGTAAATTTGACTATATCATGATTGTGGACATGTGACTTTATGCTTAAATGTTATGATGGAGTGTTCCTTCTGCTTTTGTATTTTGTGCAAGGAAATGTTTTTCTTTGATCGACAGTAGAACACTGCTCCATTTTGATATATTGGGTCGAACGCTTTTGATGACCATAGCATGTGGCACACCTGATAATTTGTGCCTGCAGAAATGACTATTAACATGTACGTAGATAGAAATTACGACATTTTCAATTTGTGCGAGTTATTTTGGCTTTGGCATTCTCAAACAAGAAAAAAATAAAAAATTGGAACATAATTGTCGGCTTGAGTTGATTTTGCATAGAGTTTTGCTCCTTCATTTGTTTGTCTGTGCTTCTCTCTCTCTCTCTCTCTCTCTGTGCTCACGCGTGTGTTTTCAAGAACACTTTGCTGTATTGCTGAAGGCCGTTATATCTTACTTACCATATGAAGATTTTAAGTTAGCAATCTGCTCAGTTTCTGGGGGCCTAAATATCTCTGCCATCCGATTTGGATGAGCAAGATATTAATGTTGATTTTAGACAAACAATACGCAGAACAATAATTCAATTCTGTTCCCTGCCATAGCCTATTTTTAAGGTCATGATGAACTTAGTCTATCCTGACCCGATTGAATTTGACTTCTTATCATGGAGGCAATGGCAACTAAATCCACTGCATCACCACCAGAGTCTATATATCCTTTCTTCTTTTGTTTCTCTTATTCTGCATCTCAATCCTTAACTGGTGTAGCCAAAGTACTATGCAATGTATTTCTAGATAACCCCACCTCCACCCCCAACAAGCTGAGGACCTTTTTATCCAGCTTTAATGTAATTCTATCAGGGCTAGATCTCGAAATCTGATTGCAGTTACCAAGTCAAAATTTTCTGTTCAACAGACCAAGTTAAGAAGCACTTCTAATGTTCTGCGTGGCAAGTGAGAGTTGATGAAACAGAAAGAATGGAAGGAATGAACTGGTGTGAAAGATGGACCCATGATCTTATATGTTAATTGCCAATAGATAATCTGGGGCTTATGGTCTTCATTCACATCTTGAACATGAGAGTGGTTAATCAAAAAACTAAATGCATGCCCTACATGCTAACAGTTTATTGACATTTGATGAATACACTTTGGAAATAG
Source organism: Olea europaea var. sylvestris (assembly GCF_002742605.1). Taxonomy (NCBI): domain Eukaryota; kingdom Viridiplantae; phylum Streptophyta; class Magnoliopsida; order Lamiales; family Oleaceae; genus Olea; species Olea europaea. The sequence continues at coordinate 22,779,074 of NC_036246.1, forward strand.
GGTAATTCGTTGGTATACTATATCTATATGTATTTTAGAACTTCTTATTGTATAGACTATCTATATTTGAAGTGCTTGTTATATTTTGCCTTTAGAAGTGATGCTTTTGATCACTGGTTCCTTCATAAAGTTTGATTTATGATTTTGATAAATTGTATGGATGGAAGACTATAATTTGGGGCCGGGCCGAAATTTAAATTATTATCTGTCAGTTGGGAGATTTCAAAATCTTCTGTGAAAAAGTTAAAACTTTCTTACAGATCGAAGTCTTTTATAAGTTACGAGGTTTCTCTTGCATAAAATCTTTACCATGCAGCACTTGTTACTAAGATATAATTGTCTATCCTGCAGTGACTTCTAATCTGCCCCAATCAAACAATTCCCTTAAGGACAAATCTGGATATCAGAAATTTGGTTTTTCTCTGTTTTCATATCTCCCACTTCTCATCTTTCTAGTGCTTAGCCCGTCTATAGCATACCTATATGCTCCTTTTATTATGCTGTTTATATATGATGCTTTTAAACAGTAGTAGTTTAAGTAGATCGTGTTTAATCTGGCTACTCTTTCTCCTTTAAAGTTCTGGTATCAAGAATTGTGGATTTTGCGATGTACCCAGTATCTGTTATCTGCAGTATTGTTTGGTAATGGGATTGTCTTGTGATACTTGGTGGTTCTTTTTTTCTATGACAAGTAGCAGTTCATGAAGTTGTTCACTCCATGTCGTCATAGATTCTACGACAATGTCACGAAGAATTCTCACCCGTTTACAAGCAAATTTTTTCCGTCATATGGGACAATAGGAGACTGACATTTCGCACTAGAATGATTCCCTGCATACTGGGAATTATTCGCACCTGTATGGTGCATTTTCTTTTATTATTGTGCCGAAAATTTATGAAAAACTTCCGAGTGTTCCTCTGTGAAAATTTTGTCAAGCATTTTGTCCCTATAGCATAACTATTCTCACCACTAGTAATAAATTTCATACTTACCTACAGGAACTAGTCTTTCTACCCGTCCATGATGTCTATCTGGCTAAATTTTTTCTGTTTCTTCGGGTTTAATTGAACTCGTGATCATGGTTTCTCTTCTCAATAACCCTTTATTTCTAACTAGTACATTGTACTGTGAAAGTGTGAAGCAATCAACATATTTTGTAATGTACTAGTGCAATGTTACATTGCTAAATTGTTACTATGCTACTTTGGACGATTTTCATGCGTCCTACTCAATGGAAGTAGAAAAGAATCAATATTCTCATGTAATATTTGCCACATAAACGACTATATTTGCTGAATATGGTATCTTCGCAAGCAACGATAAAATATTTGTCGAAAGAATTTTGTAAGAGGACTTTCACTCGCTCACTTTTCTTCTGTTAAATATTTTTTCCTTCAAATCATAAAAATTGTTCTATAAAAAAAACTAGAAATATAAATGGATTTGTAGCACCCACATGATATTCCCAAAAAAATAAAAAATAAATAGAGGGAAAAAAAGAGAGAGAGAATCAAAATCATGTTAGTCAGACCTAAAAAGCAACAGTAGTTTCATCAAGCAGACATCAATGCAATAGCAGCAAATTGTAACAAAATGGCACAAAGCTCCTACGAACTACAAGTTCATCTTTCAACCGTTTAATTGGATAAGAACCAGACGAACATTAACAGAAGAATTTTAAAAGTCATCTTAACTCTATTCTAACAGGTGGAAAACCAAAATGTAGCAATAGTCTTGTTTGAGTTTCCAAATGAAATGTTATTTCATATACACCAAAGACATACAAATGATTACCACCAGTGTCTTTCCCTGAGGACATTTCAAGGAAAGCTTCGAGGACATTCAAAGTTCTTCCATGATCTCGTAGCAAGGAAATAAATGTACAAAACCATTCCCTGAGGACATTTCAAGGAAAGCTTCGAGGACATTCATAGTTCTTCCATGATCTCATAGCAAGCAAATAAATGTACAAAACCAAAGGGAAATTGGAAGTCGTTCTTTGCTTACGCCATGGCCCTAAATTTAATAAAAGTACCCCAGAACTTGACCACCTAAATTTTGTCTAATTGCCTCTTCATGATCCAAAACTCCATTTGGTGTAGTAATTACCACATAGCCCCACTGCACGAAGAGAAGAACAGAGACAAGGTAAATGGGTGTTCAATGAACTTGAGCGTGTAAGGAATTCCTCAATGAATCATTATCAAAAGACAACCACGACAGCTCAAGTGAAAAGAAAAAATGGACACGATACAATGACAGTCTAAAATTAGCTTCATGGACTCCATGTCTTACTCACAACAGAGTGGTAAAGCACTCCAAATACTAATTTTAAGATTAAAAAAAATAGTTCCGAGGTCTTAGGGGAGAGTACACAAAGCATGACTCTCTAGCTTTTGAGCCAAAATTATGGTAATTGTTGTTTCAATAATTAAAAAGAGGGAATTATACTTTGACGAATAATGTGACAAAGAATCTCAAATTTATCTCCGTTTGTAACCTTAAGTTTTCAAAAAGTTAAAGTATTGAATTAACATTATCATAATTTGTGGTTGACATGAACTATGCAATAATAAGTATAACTGAAAATTACAAAGTTTATTGTCTTACTGATTTGCTCTGTAACCTTCTGCAAGTACACGACAACTATTTATAAATGTAACAAATTTATATAATAAAGGTGATGAAAGGAAACTATAAAGCAATACATTTGATCCGGAACATGTTTGGGTGCTTGCTTATTTTACTTATAAGGAGAGGACAAATAAATTTCTGTTCCCTATGAATTGATCTGGAATTCCATTTGCATTCATATTTTTCGCATATGAGTTGATCTATATTTATTGACTGTCAATTCTGGACGTCCATTTACATTCCGCTTGTACCCATGAGTTTATCTACACAACTTTACCATCAATTATGAAATCAATTTAAATTTGTGTTACCTGTATGAATTAATCTACATACATTTACATTTATCGCAGTTTTCACATTAAGTTCTCTTCACTGCTTAAGAGAAAAATAGTAGAAGACGAATAAATTAAACGATTTTATGCTGATCTTTCATTAAAATTAAAATTTTGAACAATGTAAGTCGACATGTCCTTGCAACTTAGATATTCATCATTTATGTAATTTTAGGACAATTTTCTTCTTGACTTACAAGAAATATGTATACACCCAAACCAATTATTTTATATTCTATATTTACTAATTCCCATTAGTCGCCATAAAGTTTAAACTCAAGGTAACATAACATGATATGCATAGATATTTATGGCAAGAGTTGTTTAACATAGCAATCGTATATGAAGCGCTGAGGTGTCAAATAAAATGTTGTCTGTACTTCTCCATGAAGTCCCAACTACTAGTGCCTTAGTTTAATAAATTTCAATAAGCTAGCCTTAAACTTCTGAAGACCGTGTTATAGGGAGTACTTGCACTATTTGCTGACACTGTAAGTAACCAGTCAGGTGGATCAGTGTCTCATAACTCACAAGCTCAATCCTTCAATGCATGTGAATTATAAAAAGCAGGAGGATAGACAATTTTTGGCACATTTATAGCATTATCTTGATCGGAACATCTTATTTTACTATGTTCAACTCTACGTATTCCTCTATCCATAGAGTATATTTAAATTTGAATATACAGAAATGGCTATAACAGAGTTTCTCTTATTTGTATTAACAGCTTCTTTAAGAGGAATGTATTTATGTAGTGCTAACGATTTAATAGCTATCTTTGTAATTTGATACATAAACTTGACAATAAAAAGCCAAACAATCTGTTTGACCATCCAATCACATTCTACGACAAAAAATTTAAAGGATAATACACCTAACCTAATTAATTACAACCAAAAGATAGCACTAAGATAGAGAAACCATGACACTGCACATTTGCAAACATTATTTAGAATAGATTAGTTTGAATTTACATAACACAATTTATCATCAATAAAATTTTAGTGCATCGACAAAATAAGATTTGGAATTTTCTAACACGCCATATTTGGGCATATCTAGAGTTTTGCAGTAAATTAAATCGAACTTGTTCACGTTAGACTGATGATTCAACTCAAGAAATACAACCAAAATCCTCAAAATTCTAAATTAAACCACAGTTCACTACTTATCATCCCCCCTCCCAGATCAGCCCCAACAACAATCAGCACAATAAAACCAAAGGCAAGAACAATGAATAGAGAACCTGATGAGTAGGAAGCGTGTCTGTTTTGTAATTCTTGATGTTATGAGCCTTGATATCCTGTCTATAAGTGATAGCCCGACAATCATTAATCCTCCCCAGCAGCTCCACAGTTATCCTCCCCACTCTATGTGGATCATGCACTTGGAAATCCTTGATATACCCTGCTATTTATCCATCAGTGCACACTTCTTCGTTTGCCCATCTTTTAGGAACAAGTAAAAATCAAAACCCATTTCGCTATAATTCATCTTTGAGATCAATTAAAAAGACACAACACGGATAAGCGATTATATATCCACCGTACATATATGCACACTTTATATACAAACAAGCTTTATATAATTTAAAAAAAAAAAAACTGCAAGAAATTGTAAAAAAATTAATTCCAACCCATTTGCTTATAAACAATTTTACAACATGGTCATTGATTGAAAACATCACAAATCAATGAACATATACATAACAAATACATACATATATAGATGCACATGTATACGTGTACCTCGGTATTTCATGATTTGAAGGAAAGAAGCCATGACATTAGAGATGGGCTTAAGCTCCGCCGAAGCGAAGCCTCTCTTTTCGGCGTTGACGATGGTTCTCAAGGCATCGTTCAATATTCTTCTCCCCATTTCGGCAAACCCTTTTTCTTCGTTTCTCGGGGCTACATTTTTAAGGGCATTTTAAAATTGGCTTGATCAAATGAGTAAGCCCTTGTTTGAGTACAATTTTTTTGAAAAAAAAAATATTTTTAAACAGTATTTCGACATTATTTTAATCACATATTTTTCAATAAAATATTATTACACGTAAATTTAAAACTTTTCTTTATTTTTAACCACACATCTCATATCATTACACTATTTTAAAATGTATTTTCTTGGCAAAAATAGAGTTCAAATTATACAAAAATTTACTCTTCAGAAGTAAGAATATAATTTATACTCAGTTGTATGTAATTATACTCTTCGAGAGCAAACAAAATCTCGTTAGAATATTAATGAAAATTATAATGTGCTATTTCAATATTTTAGTATATTTTACTAATACTTCAAGAAAAATAAATCAATATTCTTTTGAAATATGAAGAATTTTAATGGTATGCTCTTCAAGAGGAATAGCATATTATTGCTATAGAAGAGTATAATGATATAAAATCTAACCAGAATGTCAATATTTAAATACGTTTAAAGAAGAATGGACGCATAAATAAATAGTGTAATTTAATTCGTTATTTTATATAGAATTAATCAATAACTTCAGGAATATTGAAATTATAATATCATGTTCTTTTGGAGCAATCAATATTCTTTTTTAAAATATTAATAACGTCGTGTTTTTTAGGAATATCAATACATTTTTTTAATATTAATTTGTGCTTTCTTCAGGAGCACAACGAGACATATAACTTTCAAGAGTATAAATAAAATATTCTTCTGGAATATTGATATTAACAACTCGTTCTATTTTTGAGCTAAACAATATAATATTAAAATTTGTACTCTACATAAGTACGAATGAAATATTTTTCTGGAATATTTATATAATATGGGTTGTGTTTCTTTAAGAACATCAACACTATATTTGTTAAAAATAAATATAATTTAAATTACGATTCTTCAAGAACATTGAATCAATATTCTTCTAAAATATTGAAATCGTAACATCATGCTCTTTATAAGCAAATAATATTCTTTTAAAATATTAATAATGTTGTGCTACTTCAAGAGCAACTATTTATAATAGATAGATATACAATTAATACTTTTTTGGAATATTAATTATAATGTTTTGCTACTTTTGGAGCAACAACATAATAAATTATGAATTTAAAACTTATAAAATAATATCTAAAAATATTTAATTGCCATATAAACATGATATGAATTTATATAGAAAAATTAATTACTAAATATGCATTAGGAAAAAAATCTCCATACATAGAAGTTAATAAAATTGGCTAAATTTTTTCCAACATGCAAAAGATATTAAACATGCATATAAATTCCACATATACAAAAATCAAATGTAGAACTAATATGTGGAAGACTCAAAAAACAAAATTAATATGTGAATAATATTTGACAAAATTAGTTATACATGAATCAAAAGACATGAATTAATATATGTATAAATTATACATACAAACGTAAATTAAAATTAATATGCATACCAACGAAAGGTAAAGAAGAATAAGCAACCTAGTTATGATGTATATGTACATTGAAAGAATTCACATGCCACTAAATTAATTTTAGTATATGTGATAAATATTTATACTTATAAAAAATATTACCACATTTACTAAACTTTGAAAAATTAAACTATTGTGCTGATAACGTGTTGTGAAAAGAGAAGAGAATAGAGAGAAGTCAATAAATTTGTGTGTGTTTTTATTAAAAACCAAAGTCCTAATAAGAATTATGGATACAATGGTAATAAATTCTAGAGCTGCAGGGGTGAAATTATCATTCACTAACAAACCCTAATAAACTTACCATTTACAACATAATAAATATTTTAAATTCTTCAAGTAAAAACATAATTGCAATCTAATACTGAATCACCTAAATTTCGGTTCAATACTCGAGGATTTATTTACACCTTCTAATGCTAAAACGCTTTAGGCCGCCCATAGGTATATATCACACGGGGGAGAAAAAACGCTCCACAAACTACTAAAGTCGTTAAAAACGAATCAAATTTCGAAGAAAAAGGGAAGGAGGTTAATTGTAATTTCGGTCATTGAACTTATATTGAAATCCTGATTGGGTAAATCAAATTCAATTTGCTCGAGATTAAATAATTGAACTTCAATATATCTTATTAGTCCTTCCAATGACTCTATTACTAAAATAAATACACATTTGATTTATACGTTGATTTTATAACATAAAGAATCATTCACGCGTCTTAAATTCTTAAAATCAGAAGATGAAGGGTTCTAAAGTGTACATAATCATTATTTTTTATTAGCAAGTTTAAATCCACAACTCACCCAAACTCGAAATTCATATTGAGAAAATGGTAGGGTTCTTGCCCTTTCAGCTATTTTCACAAAATGGTCTCCAAAATTTTGTCCACACAACCTCCCTAAACAAATAGGATGAATCGGTTAGTTAGGAATTGTAAACTACCTTCGTCCCGACCACTAGAGAAAAAGACGAAGATAGGAAACAAGGTCCCCACCGCGACTCTTATTTCCTCTTTTGTAATTTTTCATGTGTTTAAATTTATACTATGTTTTATTAAAATGAACAAGAACAAGTAAATAGGGCGGGAAATCCCATCCCAGCTCTGCCGTCCCCTTCGCCATCTTAGCTTGAGTTAACCCGATGGCTAACATTTTAACATTATTGAACTTTAGTGACTTGAATGCAAATAATTAAAATAAATAATTCAATTGAAATTTCTATGAAAGTTCGATAACCAAAATTGAAATTAATAAATGGAACCCTATTGTTTGCCAACCCCAAATTGATCGCAGACAATTCAGCTCTCTCTGTAAAAATTCTCTGCAAAATCGAATATGGGTAACACTGAGAAACTGATGAATCAGATCATGGATCTGAAATTCACCTCGAAGAGCCTCCAGAGGCAGGCTCGCAAATGCGAAAAGGACGAAAAAACCGAGAAATTGAAGGTCAAAAAGGCAATCGAAAAGGGGAACATGGACGGGGCGAGAATCTACGCCGAAAACTCCATTAGGAAACGCAACGAACAGATGAACTACCTCCGGCTTGCCTCACGGCTCGACGCCGTGGTGGCCCGGCTCGACACCCAAGCCAAGATGACTACGATTAGCAAGTCCATGGGTAATATTGTTAAATCGCTCGAGTCCTCCCTAGCTACTGGCAATTTGCAGAAGATGTCTGAAACTATGGACCGATTTGAACAACAGTTCGTGAACATGGAGGTGCAGGCTGAGTTCATGGAAAGCTCGATGGCTGGAAGTACTTCGCTTTCGACTCCAGAAGGTGACGTTAATAGTCTTATGCAGCAAGTGGCGGATGATTACGGTCTCGAGGTGTCCGTGGGTCTGCCCCAGCCAGCTGCTCATGCAATTGCGACCAAAAGCGATGAAAAGGTGGACGAGGATGATCTTTCGAGGCGCCTTGCAGAGCTCAAGGCCCGCGGGTAAAGTTTGAATATTTTTCTGAAATTGGGGAGAATTTGGAGCTCTGGACTCCTGATTACTGATAATATGTGATAATACTTGATTTAATGCCTAAATTATATTATCTCTTGCATTGGTCAAGGTTTTATTGTGTAAATTTGACTATATCATGATTGTGGACATGTGACTCTATGCTTAAATGTTATGATGGAGTGTACCTTCTGCTTTTGTATTTTGTGCCAAGGAAATGTTTTTCTTTGATCGACAGTAGAACACTGCTCCATTTTGATATATTGGGTCAAATGCTTTTGATGACCATAGCATGTGGCACACCTGATAATTTGTGCCTGCAGAAATGACTATTAACATGTACGTAGATAGAAATTACGACATTTTCAATTTATGCGAGTTATTTTGGCTTTGGCATTCTCAAACAAGAAAAAAATAAAAAATTGGAACATATTTGTCGGCTCGAGTTGATTTTGCGTAGAGTTTTGCTCCTTCATTTGTTTGTCTGTGCTTCTCTCTCTCTCTCTCTCTCTCTCTCTCTCTCTCTTGCTGTGCTCACGCGTGTGTTTTCAAGAACACTTTGCTGTATTGCTGAAGACCATTATATCTTACTTACTATATGAAGATTTTAAGTTAGCAATCTGCTCAGTTTCTGGGGGCCTAAATATCTCTGCCATCCGATTTGGATGAGCAAGATCTTAATGTTGATTTTAGACAAACAATACGCAGAACAATAATTCAATTCTGTTCCCTGCGTAGCCTATTTTTAAGGTCATGATGAACTTAGTCTATCCTGACCTGATTGAATTTGACTTCTTATCATGGAGGCAATGGCAACTAAATCCACTGCATCACCGCCAGAGTCTATATATCCTTTCTTCTTTTGTTTCTCTTATTCTGCATCTCAATCCTTAACTGGTGTAGCCGAAGTACTATGCAATGTATTTCTAGATAACCCCACCTCCACCCCCAACAAGCTGAGGACCTTTTTATCCAGCCTTAATGTAATTCTATCAGGGCTAGATCTCGAAATCTGATTGCAGTTACCAAGTCAAAATTTTCTGTTCAACAGACCAAGTTAAGAAGCACTTCTAATGTTCTGCTTGGCTAGTGAGAGTTGATGAAACAGAAAGAATGGAAGGAATGAACTGGTGTGAAAGATGGACCCATGATCTTTTATGTTAATCGCCAATAGATAATCTGGGGCTTATGGTCTTCATTCACATCTTGAACATGAGAGTGGTTAATCAAAAAACTAAATGCATGTCCTACATGCTAACAGTTTATTGACATTTGATGAATGCACTTTGGAAATAGGGTAATTCGTTGGTATACTATATGTATATGTATTTTAGAACTTCTTATTGTATAGACTATCTATTTTTGAAGTGCTTATTATATTTTGCCTTTAGAAGTGATGCTTTTGATCTCTGGTTCCTTCATAAAGTTTGATATATGATTTTGATAAATTGCATGGATAGAAAGACTATAATTTGGGGCCGAAATTTAAATTATTATCTGTCAGTTGGGAGATTGCAAAATCTTCTGTGAAAAAGTTAAAACTTTCTTACAGATCGAAGTCTTTTATAAGTTACGAGGTTTCTCTTGCATAAAATCTTTACCATGCAGCACTTGTTACTAAGATATAATTGTCTATCCTGCAGTGACTTCTAATCTGCCCCAATCAAACAATTCCCTTAAGGACAAATCTGGATATCAGAAATTTGGTTTTTCACTGTTTTCATATCTCCCACTTCTCATCTTTCTAGTGCTAAGCCCGTCTATAGCATACCTATATGCTCCTTTTATTATGCTGTTTATATATGATGCTTTTAAACAGTAGAAGTTTAAGTAGATCGTGTTTAATCCGGCTACTCTTTCTCCTTTAAAGTTCTGGTATCAAGAATTGTGGATTTTGCGATGTACCCAGTATCTGTTATCTGCAGTATTGTTTGGTAATGGGATTGTCTTGTGAAACTTGGTGGTTCTTTTTTTCTATGACAAGTTGCAGTTCATGAATTTGTGGACTCCTTGTCGTCATAGATCCTACGACAATGGCACAAAGAATTCTCACCGGTTTACAAGCAAATTTTTTCCGTGTCATATGGGACAATAGGAAACTGACATTTCGCACTAGAATGACTCCCTGCGTACTGGGAATTATTCGCACCTGTATGGTGCATTTTCTTTTATTATTGTGCCGAAAATTTATGAAAAACTTCCGAGTGTTCCTCTGTGAAAATTTTGTCAAGCATTTTGTCCCTATAGCATAACTATTCTCACCACTAGTAATAAATTTCATACTTACCTACAGGAACTAGTCTTTCTACCCGTCCATGATGTCTATCTGGCTAAATTTTTTCTGTTTCTTCGGGTTTAATTGAACTTGTGATCATGGTTTCTCTTCTCAATAACCCTCTATTTCTAACTAGTACATTGTACTGTGAAAGTGTGAAGCAATCAACATATTTTGTAATGTACTAGTGCAATGTTACATTGCTAAATTGTTACTATGCTACTTTGGACGATTTTCATGCGTCCTACTCAATGGTAGTAGAAAAGAATCAATATTCTCATGTAATAGTTGCCACATAAACGACTATATTTGCTGAATATGGTATCTTCGCAAGCAACGATAAAATATTTGTCGAAAGAATTTTGTAAGAGGACTTTCACTCGCTCACTTTTCTTCTGTTAAATATTTTTTCCTTCAAATCATAAAAATTGTTCTATAAAAAAACTAGAAATATAAATGGATTTGTAGCACCCACATGATATTCCCAAAAAAATAAAAAATAAATAGAGGGAAAAAAAGAGAGAGAGAATCAAAATCATGTTAGTCAGACCTAAAAAGCAACAGTAGTTTCATCAAGCAGACATCAATGCAATAGCAGCAAATTGTAACAAAATGGCACAAAGCTCCTACGAACTACAAGTTCATCTTTCAACCGTTTAATTGGATAAGAACCAGACGAACATTAACAGAAGAATTTTAAAAGTCATCTTAACTCTATTCTAACAGGTGGAAAACCAAAATGTAGCAATAGTCTTGTTTGAGTTTCCAAATGAAATGTTATTTCATATACACCAAAGACATACAAATGATTACCACCAGTGTCTTTCCCTGAGGACATTTCAAGGAAAGCTTCGAGGACATTCAAAGTTCTTCCATGATCTCGTAGCAAGGAAATAAATGTACAAAACCATTCCCTGAGGACATTTCAAGGAAAGCTTCGAGGACATTCATAGTTCTTCCATGATCTCGTAGCAAGGAAATAAATGTACAAAACCATTCCCTGAGGACATTTCAAGGAAAGCTTCGAGGACATTCAAAGTTCTTCCATGATCTCGTAGCAAGGAAATAAATGTACAAAACCATTCCCTGAGGACATTTCAAGGAAAGCTTCGAGGACATTCATAGTTCTTCCATGATCTCATAGCAAGCAAATAAATGTACAAAACCAAAGGGAAATTGGAAGTCGTTCTTTGCTTACGCCATGGCCCTAAATTTAATAAAAGTACCCCAGAACTTGACCACCTAAATTTTGTCTAATTGCCTCTTCATGATCCAAAACTCCATTTGGTGTAGTAATTACCACATAGCCCCACTGCACGAAGAGAAGAACAGAGACAAGGTAAATGGGTGTTCAATGAACTTGAGCGTGTAAGGAATTCCTCAATGAATCATTATCAAAAGACAACCACGACAGCTCAAGTGAAAAGAAAAAATGGACACGATACAATGACAGTCTAAAATTAGCTTCATGGACTCCATGTCTTACTCACAACAGAGTGGTAAAGCACTCCAAATACTAATTTTAAGATTAAAAAAAATAGTTCCGAGGTCTTAGGGGAGAGTACACAAAGCATGACTCTCTAGCTTTTGAGCCAAAATTATGGTAATTGTTGTTTCAATAATTAAAAAGAGGGAATTATACTTTGACGAATAATGTGACAAAGAATCTCAAATTTATCTCCGTTTGTAACCTTAAGTTTTCAAAAAGTTAAAGTATTGAATTAACATTATCATAATTTGTGGTTGACATGAACTATGCAATAATAAGTATAACTGAAAATTACAAAGTTTATTGTCTTACTGATTTGCTCTGTAACCTTCTGCAAGTACACGACAACTATTTATAAATGTAACAAATTTATATAATAAAGGTGATGAAAGGAAACTATAAAGCAATACATTTGATCCGGAACATGTTTGGGTGCTTGCTTATTTTACTTATAAGGAGAGGACAAATAAATTTCTGTTCCCTATGAATTGATCTGGAATTCCATTTGCATTCATATTTTTCGCATATGAGTTGATCTATATTTATTGACTGTCAATTCTGGACGTCCATTTACATTCCGCTTGTACCCATGAGTTTATCTACACAACTTTACCATCAATTATGAAATCAATTTAAATTTGTGTTACCTGTATGAATTAATCTACATACATTTACATTTATCGCAGTTTTCACATTAAGTTCTCTTCACTGCTTAAGAGAAAAATAGTAGAAGACGAATAAATTAAACGATTTTATGCTGATCTTTCATTAAAATTAAAATTTTGAACAATGTAAGTCGACATGTCCTTGCAACTTAGATATTCATCATTTATGTAATTTTAGGACAATTTTCTTCTTGACTTACAAGAAATATGTATACACCCAAACCAATTATTTTATATTCTATATTTACTAATTCCCATTAGTCGCCATAAAGTTTAAACTCAAGGTAACATAACATGATATGCATAGATATTTATGGCAAGAGTTGTTTAACATAGCAATCGTATATGAAGCGCTGAGGTGTCAAATAAAATGTTGTCTGTACTTCTCCATGAAGTCCCAACTACTAGTGCCTTAGTTTAATAAATTTCAATAAGCTAGCCTTAAACTTCTGAAGACCGTGTTATAGGGAGTACTTGCACTATTTGCTGACACTGTAAGTAACCAGTCAGGTGGATCAGTGTCTCATAACTCACAAGCTCAATCCTTCAATGCATGTGAATTATAAAAAGCAGGAGGATAGACAATTTTTGGCACATTTATAGCATTATCTTGATCGGAACATCTTATTTTACTATGTTCAACTCTACGTATTCCTCTATCCATAGAGTATATTTAAATTTGAATATACAGAAATGGCTATAACAGAGTTTCTCTTATTTGTATTAACAGCTTCTTTAAGAGGAATGTATTTATGTAGTGCTAACGATTTAATAGCTATCTTTGTAATTTGATACATAAACTTGACAATAAAAAGCCAAACAATCTGTTTGACCATCCAATCACATTCTACGACAAAAAATTTAAAGGATAATACACCTAACCTAATTAATTACAACCAAAAGATAGCACTAAGATAGAGAAACCATGACACTGCACATTTGCAAACATTATTTAGAATAGATTAGTTTGAATTTACATAACACAATTTATCATCAATAAAATTTTAGTGCATCGACAAAATAAGATTTGGAATTTTCAAACACGCCATATTTGGGCATATCTAGAGTTTTGCAGTAAATTAAATCGAACTTGTTCACGTTAGACTGATGATTCAACTCAAGAAATACAACCAAAATCCTCAAAATTCTAAATTAAACCACAGTTCACTACTTATCATCCCCCCTCCCAGATCAGCCCCAACAACAATCAGCACAATAAAACCAAAGGCAAGAACAATGAATAGAGAACCTGATGAGTAGGAAGCGTGTCTGTTTTGTAATTCTTGATGTTATGAGCCTTGATATCCTGTCTATAAGTGATAGCCCGACAATCATTAATCCTCCCCAGCAGCTCCACAGTTATCCTCCCCACTCTATGTGGATCATGCACTTGGAAATCCTTGATATACCCTGCTATTTATCCATCAGTGCACACTTCTTCGTTTGCCCATCTTTTAGGAACAAGTAAAAATCAAAACCCATTTCGCTATAATTCATCTTTGAGATCAATTAAAAAGACACAACACGGATAAGCGATTATATATCCACCGTACATATATGCACACTTTATATACAAACAAGCTTTATATAATTTAAAAAAAAAAAAACTGCAAGAAATTGTAAAAAAATTAATTCCAACCCATTTGCTTATAAACAATTTTACAACATGGTCATTGATTGAAAACATCACAAATCAATGAACATATACATAACAAATACATACATATATAGATGCACATGTATACGTGTACCTCGGTATTTCATGATTTGAAGGAAAGAAGCCATGACATTAGAGATGGGCTTAAGCTCCGCCGAAGCGAAGCCTCTCTTTTCGGCGTTCACGATGGTTCTCAAGGCATCGTTCAATGTTCTTCTCCCCATTTCGGCAAACCCTTTTTCTTCGTTTCTCGGGGCTACATTTTTAAGGGCATTTTAAAATTGGCTTGATCAAATGAGTAAGCCCTTGTTTGAGTACAATTTTTTTGAAAAAAAAAAATATTTTTAAACAGTATTTCGACATTATTTTAATCACATATTTTTCAATAAAATATTATTACACGTAAATTTAAAACTTTTCTTTATTTTTAACCACACATCTCATATCATTACACTATTTTAAAATGTATTTTCTTGGCAAAAATAGAGTTCAAACAAGGGCTAAATTTTCTTGGACTTTTGAACAATTAAATAGTTTTACAATGGCCTCTTGATTGTCAAAAGATAAAATGTCGTTAAATATATAATACAATTACAAAATATTATTTTATTTAAACGACATTATTACTCTTTTAGTTAACAAGTTAAAATCAAACATTTCCTACTTAAAACTTCAAAATCAGATAATTTTTTCATCTGTTTATTCCAACACAGATAAAATTTCTTTCATCTTTCATCTCCTTCGATCTCAAAATCTCGGTAATTTATCAAACGTTGAGCAAGAAATAATTTTTTTATATTAATCATTTCGAATTGGTAAGTGTATTTACGTATGTTTAATTTCATTTTCGTTAGATTAATATATGTTTTAATTGATAAATCTTATTTTGACATATTTAATACATGTAGCAATTTTTTTAACAGGTCTATAATTTTTTAATCATGAATAAGAAAAAAACTCATCTACATGTTGCCACCGAAGGTTCCAGCTGAAACAGCTAGCTGTTAATAGCCACAGCTGGCAGAACGGTTGGTTGTTTCGGATAGCCAGCTTAGCCGACTGTTACACTTCAAAAAAAAAAAAAACTCAATTTTTTTCCAGTAGGTTGATCCAAATTTCTGACTATTTTTCCTTATAATTAAAAATTTTGTCACGTGATGCAGATATGATTGTAATTCTAATTTGTTACTTTTATGATTTTGAATTGGAATAAGAGATCGATGGGTATGAAAATGGACGAGTAATATACATGGTAGTATTCCGATTTCCATATCAGAGATTACATCGTATGCTGGAAAGTTACTTCTAATGCTGAACATTCGTCCATTTTGATTCCACCTATGAAAGTTACTTCTAATGCTTGAACAAAATGCACATGACTCCTCTATGTGTGATTTTAATGGGGAAAGATATCGCTGAACGTGAACATGAAGATTCGGATGGAGCGAATGATAATGTCAATGAATTTTGGGAGATATTCCTAAAACAGTATTGATGTGGGTATTCCTAAAACAGTCGCTGTTACGAACAGAATTTCATTGGTAGTTCATGACAACTAGAATGAAAATGAATTTACAAATGAGAATTTGATTGTTTTATCTTGTCACAAACACGAGCGGAGTGGGAGCTTAGGGGCTGGACTGAGTGGACCGTCTTCTAATTCTTCGCGTGTGGTTCCGATAATGAGGATTTGTATGTCAAGCAATCATTTTGAAACAAAGAAAAATTTGTAGGAAGTTGTACACCGGATAACATTAAAAAATAACTTTGAGTTCACGGTAAAGAAATCAAACAAGTCATTATTGACGATTATTTGCGTCGACGACAGTTGCTGTTGACGCTTGCGAGCAACTAAGATTGACACAAATAAGTTATTTGTGGTTCGTAAATATACACAGGAATATACTTGTGAAGTGAAAATTCGTCGAAACGATCGCAGACAAACTTGAGCATAGTTTATTGATCGACAGATAATGCACAAGTATCAGGATTTACGAATGATCTACAAACTTTCAAACATCATTAACGACATCAATCGAGAATACATAGTGGTCATGAGCTACCAAAATGCCTAGAAAGCCAAAGAATGCACATTGGAGGATTTATTGGGCTCGACTGCCATAACATGGAAAAAACTAATCCTGATTCGATATTTTTTATTGAGACGGAGGGCGAGAATTGCTTCAACTTTTTCTTCATAGCTCTTAGATAATGCATTCGGGGATTCAAAATGCAATGCGACCCACAAAGTTTGGGATCAAATTCTACGCTTTGAAAATTGAAGTACTTGAATTGAACTAAAGAAAGACATTGGTTGC
>NC_036246.1:22795937-22797616 GCF_002742605.1 Olea europaea var. sylvestris
CCAAGGTCTTTCATGAGCACACTGCTCATATGGGTATAGTGTCTCTTGAGGATATCTAGTTTCAGTGGGAGTTTGTATTTTTGTTTTTCATATTGGACACATGTACTATTATTTTGGATACGGTTTAAGGTTAAAGTTATTTGGTTTATTATCTCTGAACTTGTTTAAAACGATCTCACTAAGGTATTAAGGTAAACCAGTTGGAAATAGGCATGTTACAGATCATATCACATGTAATTTTCATGCTACACATCCATGCTTGATCTATGTCATTCGGGTATATCGATATACGTGACCATTGATGGGTTTAGTTACATGAAAGTAGCGAAAGCCGCTTTAATCCTATGTTGATATGATTGATGGATGGGATTGTTTGGGGATACATTCGGTAAAAAGTTCTGAGCACTCATAAGGTTCTATTTAATGCACAATTATAAGGTGACACATATAGCCCAAATGGGAGATTGTAAGATTTTTTAATCCATCGATTAGCTTATATGTGTAAATAATTGTGTGTTAAATTAAAGGCTATCAAATTCGATTAAACCCAATTAAAGTGATATAATAAGGCTTCGACTTTGGATTTTAATGTATCCAATTAAAGTGTGGGTTTACATATGTGTAGAGACCGGGCTCAAGTCCTAATTCTATGATGGGCCGAATTAGGTCAAAGGGCGTCGCTATATAAATGAGGTTATGGTCCGCAAATCACACGTACATATTATTCATTCTCTTCTGCATCCCATCACAGAGAGAAAAAGGAGGTTGCGTGTAGATTTGGAAGACAAGACCGCGTAATTCATTATTGCATTAATTATGTCTGATTCAGGTATGCTTCCACCATAATTTATGTACTTCTTAATGATTTAACATGAAAGATCTGGTGATTTAAAGCAGTAAATTATCCTACAACCACCACCAAGAACCCTCTCCACTTCAGCTCCAAATAGTCCAGGCCTAGATACGAACGAGATAAACAAAATGCAAGTAAATTCCTCCACAGTAGAAACATAATAAAGACAACTACTTGAATAAGATACACACGTGAGAGAAAGTTCTCACATTTCTAATATATTTACAACATTGATTACAATCAATTTATGTACATAAGATTAAGGAAGAGAAATAGGAAAACTAATCTTCTAAGTTTGGAAGTAAATTGTCCTACCAAAAGTTACAAGAATCTCTAAATAATTCCAATTACCATAACTTTCTCCTTACCATACTCGGTCCTTTCTACATTCCCCCTCAAGTTGAATTGTAGTTGTTGATCATGTTCAACTTGCAGATAAAATCTTGAAATGCTTGTCTGGACAATCCTTTCTAGTTCTACATGTTTAGTTCTATCATATTGCAATGGGTTGAGAGAGATGTTAATAGCTGCTTTGTTATCACAATAGAGTTTGATTGGAAGTTCTACTCCAACTTTCAGTTCTTCCAAGAGTTTCTTTATCCAAAGTCCTTTACATATTCATTACGTAACAACTCTAAATTCTGCCTCAGCACTGCTTCTAGCTACCATATTCTGTTTCTTACTTCTCCAAGTTGTCACATTTTCCCCATAAAAAAGTGCATTAGCCGATAGTAGACCTTCTATCTTTTGTTGATCCGCCCAATTTGCATCTTTGAATATTTCTACTCCTTTCCTCTTATCTTTTTCGAAGAATAGACCCTTTCCA
>NC_036246.1:22804679-22808245 GCF_002742605.1 Olea europaea var. sylvestris
TGACTCTCGTCGCTGTGATTTGCAGTAGCGATTGTCATCATTGTGAATCAAGGAGTTGCAGCGTTCGCGCTACTGTTACATGAATGCTGCCACAATAGTGAATGTCGTAGTTGTATGACAGCGGTGATGATCCACTGCACGTCGCCACTGCGACGTGCTTGTGCTTGTTGTCGGGGGTGACACCGACGAGTACCCTCCCTTGATCCCAGATCTTGGAGTTTTCCAGAAATGGGTGAATGAATTGGAGGTAGGATAAATTGAAGGCCTCCCCTCCTACAATAGAGTAAAAGGGTAAATTTGTTAATTTTTAAATAAGGGTTGTGTTTTTCAATATTGGATATTGAGGTCCCATGCTTGCAATTTCATTTCAGGGGTCAGTTTTGTAAATATTAAAAAAGAAGGCCTTTTTATAATTTGAAAATTTGGAGTGGCCTGTTTATAATTTTAAAATGGGTCAAATTGCAATTTCCAAAAGATGTTTCAAATTTAAATAATAAAACGGTTTTAAAATTGATTTTAAATTGGTTTTGACCTATATTATCAATTTTGACCCAAATCAAAATTTTATTTAAAGTTGACGACTTTTTATATTTTCTTTAAAATTGGATTTTAGCTTAAATATTAGACTTTGACCCCAAATTGAATTTTATTTATTTAGGAGTTCTATCATAAATTAAAATGTTGATTCAATTTAAATTAGAGTTAGACTCTAATTCAATATTTAATTAAAATTTGATTTTAATTAAATAATTTGCCCTAAATTTGGAAATTAGAGTTGGACTCTAATTTTGCTATTTAATTAAAATTTGATTTTGATTAAATTCAATGCCCTTAAGTTTTGAAATTAGAATTGGAATTCAATTTGATCTTCGATTAAAATTTAATTTTAATTAAATAATCTCGTCCTATAATTTTGGAATTAAAGTTGAACACTAGTTCGGTATTTAATTAAAATTTTGATTTTAATTAAATATGTCCGCTAATAAAATTAATTAATTGATATGATTAATTAATTATTTAATTGTTTCGATCCATTTGTCTAAAATAGTTTAGACGACCTTAATTGCTAGAAACTTGAAACATAGTTGCATATAATATTAGATATTATATAGGAATGCATTTATGTGATGAATGTATTATTAGTAGACGATTATAGACTCAACCATGTGGATGTGTTGAATGGTTAATTTCTTCTTATCATTTTATGGGCTTGCAAGCTCTTAATTATTTTGGACCTAAGAGTTCGTTGCTATTGTTATTATTGTGGGCCTGTGAGTCCCATTTTATTTAAGCCTGCAAGCCAACTAGTATAGGATACTTGATGTAGCAGACTAATTGAAGACACAAGAAAGGGAGAAAATCATGGAGATGGTGCATTGATACCGATCGATGTAATAACCCCAGGAATTGACCAACTAGTCTTCCTTATGACTTGAGAAAACTAGCTAGTAAAAGTCTATAATCGTCCACACTATTAAATTATATTTTATATGTGTTTATTTACATGGTAGATGTGTACTAAAACATATATGATTGTTATGATGAGAATTTTGAATGCAAAACCCCTCAATAAAATATTAAGTCATATTTTACATTCGTCTTCCATCATTATAGTGAAAAATCAGGTCTAAATCGTCTCAACTTGTTGAGTACACTCAAAACTGCTCTATTAAGGATATGTTTGACACTATGAAATATTAGATATTTCTGAATGATGGGTCCAACTTAACTAAAGTTTATACTTTTGTTGAATACACTCAAGTATATAAATTTTAGAGGCATGTTAAGTTAACACATAAGATGTGTGAAGACCAAGAGTTGTCAGCTTAATTATCTAAAAGTTATATGAAGATACAATTGATATAGTATCTACCCAGATATTTTATTAAGACTTGTTGAGTACATCAAGGTCTTAATTTAACAAATGGGATCCCAACCCACTGGGAGTCAAATATGGATTCTATAAATTTATGTGAGAGTGTCATAAATTTGTGTTAAACAGTGGAAGTATAATTAATTTAATAAAAGTTCAAGTTAAATTAATTGATACATTTTATTTATTATTCATTTTCTTTTCATCATTTATATTGAATCTTAAGTAACCATATGTATTTGAAAGGCATACTAGATGCCAACAACTAAACTAGATTTTCTTGATTGGTACCGCAATTTAAGAATTGTTCTTAGACATGAGAAAATTGATTATGTCCTTAAGTATCCCTTTTCGGAAACACCTACTGATGACTCGATTAAGAAAGAGGTGACTACTGTAGTAAACACAGTGATGACAATAGTACTGGACATATGTAATGCTTGTAGCTATGTCACCTGAGCAACATGAGAGTATAGATGCTAGCACATAATTTTTCATTTCAAAGAATTGTATGATAATAATCATGTGTGGAAGGATATGAGACTTCCAATCAACTACACCGATGCAAAACAACATATGGATCTTCAATCAGTGCTCGTGTGAAGATGATTAGCATTGAGAAGTAGTCTCAATTAGGTTCAATCGTGAACTATGAACTAAGTATTGACTTAGTTTTACAATCTTTGTCATAAAGTTATTCATACTAATTATGAATTATGATATGAATAAGCTCGAATACACACTTATTGAGTTGCTCAACATGCTTAAAACTGTTAAACCCAATATCAAAGTTAGTAGAGGGTAAGCCTTTGATTCCTCTAAGGGGCTAAGAGAAAGTCTAAAGGCGCTTTAGGAAAGCATCCAATATCGCTAAAATGGTCAAAGCGAAGGATAATACCAAATCTAATAACTATTGTTTTCATTATAGAATAAAAGGTCGTTGGAGGAAATATTGCAAGGCTTATGTCTACTTCTTAAGTTTCTTAGGTACTTGATACCAGATATGGATCTCATATTCATACAAATATGGAGAAACTAAATAGAAGTAGATCACTGCAGAAGGGAGAAATTAACCTACACATTGAAGATGAGCAAAGGTTACTACATTGCCTGGAGCATACTTCTTGCCATTACCTTTAGACTTAGTATTGGAATTAGAGAAATGTTACTTTGTACCAAGCCCTGGCCTCGCCTCAGGCCCAAGACCATTAAGGGGACTATTTTTTGCCCTAAATTCAATATGAGCCGGCCCAAAACTAATTATCCAACAACCCACAATCCATTTACCTAAAATTCCAACCCAACTCATATATACAAATCCAATATCACAACCCATTTACCTAAATTCCCAAATCCCCAAAATCTGAAAAATGAATAATACGATTTAGGGCTGCTGCTGTTCTTCTCGACTGCTCGACGTCGACGTGCTCAATGCTCCAGTGCTACTGCAGCACTGCTCGTCTAAGTGTCTGTGGCTATGTCTTCTCCGTGACTCCGTCTGTTCGTCGCGCGGCTTGCGTCGTCCGGTCGCTGGACTCACCACAGAATAGTCGACCTCCGTCCAGGTGATTTATAATCACTACAACTAGTATCTTTAAGGAAAATGTTAACATTTTAGATTCTCCTATTGTTGTATGCATCATAGCCTCAGACTTTAATGACATTTCTGCTAAAAAAAAGGAAAAAAAAGTGG
>NC_036246.1:22815255-22831693 GCF_002742605.1 Olea europaea var. sylvestris
ATTGAGAACAACATTTAATGTTGACGGAGCAATGAAATTTGAAGGTGTGAAGGGTTGTGCAACTGCATTAATTTCCCTGTCATATATGAAATCAAAATGTAAATTACAAATTAGTGCCACAGAATGTCAAAAAACATAAATATTTACTTACCAATATAACTTGTGAACATGAAAGTGGTGTTAATATGGAATGTTTTGCATTCAGTATAGTATCATATTGGAGATTGCTCTTTATCGATCTCGGTCTCTGCCCTTTGGTTGAAGGCGACGTTGCCTACATGACATGGAAAATTACAATATTTCAAATGTTATGTTCGTCTCGATACATAGATGACAAGAATATAACTAAACCATTATAGTTCATTGCAACCCTCATGTTGGCTCTACAAATATCTCTCCTCCATCTCCTCAATATGTACCTTTTCGGCACCAATGTGACGCCATTACGCATCAAAACTGATATGGCATGTCTACATAGAATTCCCTGAAACTCGAAAAGATGACAACTACAAATAATATCGACCTCCTCTTCATGAAACAACACCAAAAAAAATTTCTTGCTCGCCTTTTCTTCATAAATTACATCTTTCTCGACCTCGTATATCTTTCCCGAACATCAATTTGATGTAGATATGATGTCGCAGTACATCTTTCCAGTTATGTCATCTTGAAATTCTCGAAACTTAGATATCATATAAGCTGTCTGAAATTGCTTTTCCATTTCATATTTGATTGCACACGATACCATCTCCGAGGAAGACTTAAAATCTGCTTGAAACGCTTTTTCAACTTTATTTCGTAATGCTCGTTCATATTGTTCTACGAATTGCTTCAACGATGTCTTGGAATGAACATATCCACAAAGAACACATTCATACTCTCACTACATTGAGTAGTTGACATCCCTGTCCAGAAGGTTGTTTTCAAATAACACGGAACCCATCGACCCCTATTCTTATACAACCTTGACAACCACTCATTATCATATAAGTTATATGTGTCAACCATCAATCTCCAACATTCCTCAAATTCTCCAGCAAACTATGAGTCATAAACTAAGCCATGTATGCAAGAAAATATTTGTTTCTTATCCTTGTGATATCCAAATTTTTTTAGGAACTTCTTCAATATATGCCATAAACACCATCTATGTCTCGTGTTCGGAAAAACTATCTGAATTGCATTGCCCTGTCTTGATCGGTAATAATTTCGTTAGGAGATTGACCGTGCATGCACTGCATCCATGTCCAGAACAACCACACGAAGGTATTTGTATCCTCAATAGATAGCAACCTATACCCAAGCAGCGTTGATTGTCTGTGATGATTTACTCCAACAAATGGGGCAAAGGGCATGTCATATTTATTAGTGAGGTAAGTGATGTCAAACAACACTACGTCCCCGAGCTCCTTATACACTTGCCTACACCTTTTGTCCGCCCAAAAAAGATTCTTAAGTCATGACTCGTCCTCTAAATCCATAGAAAAGTAAAACCTAAAACAAGATGCTTGAATTCAAGAAAAGTAGGATTGTATTGCCGCGACATCTCCTTCACCTAGTTTTAATCGTCTCACTTGTTCAACGTAATTTCTACAATCTTTTTCTATGAACATCATACTTTCATAGCCGCCGGCTTCAACAACTGTAGAGTTGTAACTCTTATGCAAAGGAATTTCGACCGTGTCATTCACCTCTAGCTTTCGTTTTCACATGTGTAGTCAATTATCGATTGCATCGATACAACCTAGATTTCGACGGACTTGTTTTATGATTGTTCTCGAGTTCGATCATGCAAATTTTCCACACTCCAAGAATATCTGCGGAAGCAGTTAGCCTTACTTTGCAGCCCGTCTGAATTGTTGGTTGTGGCCTTAAATAAGCGCTTGTCTTATAGCTTCGTCGTCTCTCACGATTACAAGTCAACGTAACATATCTTACTATTCCATCCTCACACTTCCTAGAATTCCTTCCCCTCACCGAAAAACCAACGTCATACGCATATTTCTTGTAGAATTCATACAGCTCATTCTCATTGTTGAACTTCATACTAACCTTAGGAACGTTCGCAACATCTCCTCCTAAATTGTCACCTCCCAACATGATTACATTGTCCAATGAATTCTGATTATTGGATTCTACCAATACTTCGTCATCTACCACATTCACTATTTCTTTCCCTATGGCAAAATGAGTGGGAATAGATTAGTGTTATAACAAAATAAGAAAACAAGTACCATAACAATGTTCATAATTATATGATTTCAATATACAAGAATTGAAATAACACATTACCCAATAGAGAATATCGAATTCGTACACAAGGAATTGTACATATTCAAACTACAACTTCAGCAAAGTTTGGATTTTACCTTTCTCAGTAATTTCTTCCACCTCCATCACACCGCAGACGCTTTGTAATCGGGGTACAAATCTTTGGGTGGTGAAGAAGATCAAATTACTTTTCTGAATCGTATGTCTAAAGGGATTTGATGCTCAAATAAAAATAGTAGTTTTATTTATTCCTCCAATGTATGGTCAAAAGCATTTTAGATTGACTATACAGGAATAATATACAGACGAGCATGCTTCTACAGTAAATATGATGGCACATTGGTTGGCTATTTTTTATTGGAATGAAATGCTAATGGAATCCAAATAATTCGCGAACGCAGCAAGACTGTTATTCATATATGAAAAGTATTTTACCTTCATCAATTAACCCACTACGAGACTGCAAGTCGTCGGCACACAGATTGAAGAAAACACCAGAAATTGTCCACTATGACACCCCACTTCGTGTATTTTTAGGCTCGGTACTGCATTGTGGAGGTGGAACTATGGTCGGGGGACGAGGGCAAAGAGGGTCAAAAATAATCTCAACGTCAGTGCCGCCAAAATTGAAGAAACATTTCCTCCCGGTTCGCTTATGGCGAGGCTGATTTTGGGATAAATGAAAGGAAAAAGGAAATAGGTCAGTACATGGGTTGAACCGAAAATGGGCCGGGTTAGTGAAATAAAAAAATACTTAATTGACAGTACATATTCAGCCTTTTCTTTATGAGAATCTTTATTCCCAGTTAAAGAAATCAAGCGACCACCTCAGCAATTTTAAAATGCTATCAAAATTGATGTGCACAATTGCTGTAGGTAAAGCTTTATTGTACAGTAAGAAGAGAGTTTTGCTACACAAACAGGGCCACGTTGGTAGGAGAAGAATTATTGATAAGAAGATATTTGAATTTGAGTATTCTCACATATATCCAAATAAAAATAGTTTGAAATAAAAAATAGAGTGAAACAAGCAAAATGAATCATGAACGAAGGAGAAGAGGATTACCTCTCACAATAATGAACAATGATTAATTAACGTAGTTTGTTACATATACATCAAATCTTGAATAATAGATTATATAATATCACATGATACTTTATCATTGAACAATTTAAAATACAGTCAACTTTTTTATCCAATCATTCACTACACATCATTTTCTGGCACACTTTTCTAAATTTCATTTTCTAAACAAATAGCATAATCCTTAATTAATTAGTATTGAAGTTGGATGAATAATGTTTGGAATTTGAATGGCCTCAAATGCAATATTGGAGGACTTGGATTGAACAAGAAAATGAAATCAATTACTAAATTGCAAAGGATCGGAAATTGACCTAAATGAAGCGATCATACGAAGTGAAATTGCAAACCAAACGAGCACATAGGGATGCCTATGCAACCTTCTCCTGTCCGATTACATATGCCCAATGAGGGACACAATTTTTTTTTTCTAATTCGGTTCAAATTCTGATTTTTGACATTTTAGGGGATGTCTGTAGAGCGTTATAGATAGTTTTATTCCATTCTTTTTAAGTAGAGACGGATTCTTGAGGCAAAAATAATAGTTTCATCATTAGATTATCAAGATTTGTAGCTAGAATTTGGTATTTTAAGGCAAAATACCATACATTTGTTGGGAAATCCACAATAATCAAGGAAGATATTGAAGAATCATTGTCAAAATTCATGTGACAAAGATCAATAATTGCTCGACTCGATGTAACATGGTAAACTATGAAGGGGAACATCCACAGGCCCCAGCCACAGGTCAAACAATCCACTAATTTAATTGATCAAAAATACAATAGTATTCAATTTTGTAATTTCTCAAAATTAACAAAAAAAAAAAAAACAATCAAAAGAAATATGAGAACAACTCTCTTGTATCTTTTTTCTTTTTGACTTATTGTTGAAGCGAAATTAAACCCTCCGATCTTGACTTTATCGTCACCTCCCTATTTTACTTGGTCTCATTCACAACTTGGATTAAGAATCACTATTCTTATATCACGTAGAGCAGCTATAGGATTGTACATCGATGCACATTACTTTGTTTTTCTCCGAATACGTTGAAGAGAACGGTTGTCTTGAAATGTTGTCAATGAAACATAAATCCGTATGAACTTCTTTGAAAATGGCAGAATTGCTTGCACTAGGTCATTGGACGGGGTTGTGTTTTTAAAGCTTAATTCTTCTCTTGATGAAATACTTTACTTATAGGTAAATTAATTATCAAAGATATTAATAAAATATTATCTTGATTATCTACAATGACAAGGTAGACTTATAATAAAATACGTGCAGTTATCATAAAAGATATCCTAGATTTGTGGAAGTCCAATTTTAAAGATATGCCAAAATATATCCCAAGTCCAATCTTATCATGAAAGATATGCCAAAAAAATATATATATATTATAGATTTGTTAGAAGTTTAATATAAAGAAAGATGACTTTAATTTAACAAATCCTCCGTTGTCGATGCCTTCGCCTCTGGTGGAATTTTGAGCAAATATTATGTAAGTACGATATTTTCCTCCTCGCTTTTTATTATGGTATGATATTTGGTCTTTGCTTTTTACTGTGATCAAGTAATTTCAGTTTTGGAAAAATCTAACCCTCACCCCTACTTCTTTGCAGAACCCTACTTAATTCGTAGGAAAAACCTCACCCTCATCCTTACTTCTTTGCAGAACCCGACTTACTTCATAGGAAAAATTTCACCCTCATTCCAACTTGTTTACAGAATCTGATAATAGGAATCTATCCAAGATTGTTTAAAATTTTTGGAAGAAAAACTGTTGAATTAGTAGAACAGTTTGTTGAAAACTGTTGGAAGAAAAAAATGGATGGAATATGAGGTTTGCAAATTTGTTGATTTTACAGTGTTATGTGATGGTTGTCTAATGTAGTGTAATTTGTCTGTCATTTGTATATAGTATGTCAGGAAAGAACTTTGGACTTTATCATAGCTATAGAAAGAAGGGACACTTCTTTACGGATTGCCAGAAAAAAGGCGATGCCCCCTGGTGTAAAAGTGAATTTTTGAAGTGTTTTGAGGTCGAAAGGTAAACGAAGAACAAGGGAAAATTGTTCAACTGCTGTAGTGCTAACTGTAAATATTGGGAATGGGTCGACGAGGGAGAATCAAGCTGTGGATCGAGTAATGTTACCGTTAACTCGAATAATCATGCAGCACTCGAAGAAGTTCAGCAGCTCTCGCATGTTCCAGTCTCTTTGTCGGATAACCGAAGAATGAAACATTGAGATTTCTTTGAACGTGACAATAAGGAAGGCCAACGAAAGTGCAGGAGTGGATAAGAAAGGGAAGAGGCCAGCATGATTAGTTATTATATTTTCCTAGTAAGCATTGCTATCATATTTGATGTGCAATATGTGTTGTGTTATGTGTAGTTCAGGTGTAGCTGTTGGTGAATTGAAGAAGTCATTGTAATATAGTCTCTTTTGATGCTAGAATCTCTATGATAACGATGCTGGTGTTAATGGTAATGGACTACAATCTGTGTTCGTCATTATGTTATTTGTGTTCTTAATTATGTGCCATAACCATGGATTTGAACAATGTTTTTTGGATTTGAATAATAAGTGGCCTTGAGAATGCTGAAAGCTTATCAGAAAGTGCCTGTGACCAAAGAGTATCAGCCAACCAAAATTAAATTTCATTATTGTTTGATCTCCATATCACATTCCATAATAATACTATCCCTCCTAATTAACATATCCATATAAATATTAATTGTCAATTTGTATAAAAACACGTGTAGAACTTAGATATGAAAACCACATACAACATTATCATTCGCCAACTGTTGTATTAATTAACATAGAATAACATAAATTTCAACATCATTGTAATTCTAATTTTAACATAGTATACCTGGGTCAACATACCATTGGTTAAACACTACCATAATCTAAATATTTCACATGATATCAAGTACAAAAGGCATTTATATAATTGCATTCTGGCGACAAATGCAATTGGACTGATGGGAAATGAGATTCAAATGTTGCAACTGGACTTCTTGAAATGCAATTGACAAATGTTTCAACTAGACTTCTGAGCATTGCAACTTGGTCTTCTATAATCCGGCAAATGGATATTAAATAAAGGTTATGACTTTCACGACAAAACACAAGGCACCCACAACCGCAAAACACCAATTAACACTAAAGTCAAAAAACACTAGAATTACTAGGAAAAATAGATATGCTATTGCAGTACTAGGAAAAAAAATAGATGAATGCCTACATATCATTTCTTGTGTGTGAAATAGATATGCTATTGCAGTGGTAGGAAAAAAATAGATGAATGCCTAAAATGAAGTCAATTCCCACATATTTTAGCCAAAGGAATGTAATCTACATTATTTACATGACCAACCTATCTCCAACTCGTAATTAGCTTGCGAATATTTGTCCATCAATTCTCTTTATCCAACATCAGAAGTCCGTGCCATGTTGGTGAGGTACATTTCGATAGTAATTAGGCATTGTATTTCCAGCTGTGAACTAAAATAAGTTATTACGCGAACGAAGTTTGACTTGAAATAAATTACAGATGTTCAGCCATATTATTACCTAGACCATACAACATATCATTTGTCAAGGCAATGAGATGAAATTGGGAGAC
Organism: Olea europaea var. sylvestris; assembly: GCF_002742605.1. Taxonomy (NCBI): domain Eukaryota; kingdom Viridiplantae; phylum Streptophyta; class Magnoliopsida; order Lamiales; family Oleaceae; genus Olea; species Olea europaea. The sequence goes on from NC_036246.1 coordinate 22,822,244, forward strand.
GTTTGTTGTTGTGTAAATGTATGACTTTCGCCAACACCCTACACCATATCATAATGTAACTAAAATTGCCTTAGGTATTCCATGATAAACACAATCGAATGAGACGTACCATCAGAAGTTGTGAATATGAGACTGGTGCCTACATGTAGTATGAGACAAATTCGACTTCTGCCAGTTTACTTGGGCCTGCCTTAGGTCTCCTCCACCTGGCTGAAGTTGGACGGGACTGCTTAACAGACAAAAAAATTATTGCTACTATGCACTTTCTTACAAAACAAAATAAATTGCAAAGTACTTGTGTTTTATTGGAATTCGATTCCAGGTAGCTTTTTCTTCGGAGTTTCTTTGGTGCACCTTTTTTGTTCGAGCATTTCGGATCTTGTACACTTCCATTCTCTAAGTCTTAACTGCCTCACTTGTTTAACATGATTTACAATCCTTTTCGATGCAAATCATATTCTCATACCCCTCTGCTTCTATAACTGCAGAGTTGAAAATTTTGTGCAATAGAATCCATGTCATGTCATTCACTTCAAGCTGTCGTTTGACATGGGCACTCAATTCTCGATTGCAACGATACAACCTGGACTTCAACATGCTAGTTCTATGATTGTGAATGAGATTGACTGTATTAATTCTCCATATTCCGCATGCATCTACAGATGCAGTTAGACTAGCTTTACAACATGCCTGAATGGTAGCTTGCGGCTTCATAGAACTACTTGTGTTACTATTTCTTCGACCTTCATGACTACATGTAAACACAATATATCTCACAATTCCAACATCATCTTTTTGCGAATTTCTTTTCCTAACCGGAAAGCCTACATTGTACGCATATCTTTTGTAAAAATCAAACATTTCTTTCTCATCATTAAACTTCATACCAACCTCGAGCACAATCATACCATCTTCTCCTCCAATTTCATCATCCACTAAATTCACACTTTCCAACATCTTGTCGTTATCTAATTCTAACAAGATATCGTCATCCACCTCTTCCGAAATTCCTTTCGCTGCGATAAAAATTTCATAACAAAATAATTATAAGGAACACAATTATCTGCATATAATTCTTCCTTCTACATATATGAACCCCCTTCCTAATTCATCTCAAATCTAAGTTAAGGAAACTAAAATATCCCTTGGTGTTCGAAATTTCGTTTTTATTATTCCAAAACATTCATTATCAATATTTCATTCAATGTTCAAAATGGCAAAGAACACCAAGGGATAAGATTATCTATAAATTCTTTTTCTTAATACAAGACTACTTATAATTGATTTGATGAAATTGTGATATCCAAAACGAAAGCATTTTGTGTAAGATTTAAGAAAGAAAAAAACCAATTGGAAACATTACACGATATTTGTATTCAAGTAGTGTATTATATGTTTAAAAGCCATGAAGGAAATGTTTTAATTTATAAAACCCACTCAGTACTTATTAGTACTATTATTTGAGAAAAAGAGTAAATTAGCATAGAACTATATAACGTTTGAGCAAGACATTGTGTATAAATTATCAGAAATTAAAACTGATTTTTTTTTTTACGCTCATGTTTTTCACCCACCAGTATCAAACAAAAATGAGGAAGGGGAATACCTTCGTCTGTTATCTCTTCAAATCAAACAAGATTTTGACTTCTTGTTTGCTTACAAAATGAGCCCGCCGTTGGAAAGTTCAAGCAATGCCAAGCAACGAACCTAATTTTTGAACACCTAACCATACGCTGCAAAGAGAAATCGTGGCAGAGAGAAATCTTCCAAGAAATCGACCTATATTTTAGCAAAATCCCCCAATTTCTGTTTGCTTTCGGACTCTCGCAGTGCCGTTTGAAAGTTCAACCTCTCCCGATAGCGAAATATGGGCGCGGCTTGAAACTCGTTCACGGGCAAAGGGGAAAAGGGGGTACTTTTTAAATTGGATTAGTCAAACAACCAATTTTCCAGTTTGACCATTTTTTATTTTTTTTTTTGTATTCACCTTGTGCCCTTATTTATATTTCACAATTACAAAAATATATCAATTCTTTGAAAGACAATAATACCCTTAAAAATTTAAATAAATTCAATTACTTCCATACGTAAATTTCAAAATCAGTTTTGTTTATCAGTTTTTCCAATACAGTAAAAAAGAAATTTTTCCTTCCATCTGCTAGAATATTGAAATCTTCCAAAATTATCAAAGGTTCAACAAAGAAACAATACTCACAGTCGGCACTGAAAATTGGTAAGTGTAAATACGTATTTTTAATTTTGTTTTAGTTAAATTTACTGTTGGAATCTTTAAATCTTTTTTTTATAAAGGCAGAGGAATTTTACTGTATTTAAACACAGATGTATAAACATTTTATAGCAAAAACAAAAAAAATTCATTTCTGTATGCATATATTTTATAAGAAAAATTTATAGGTGTCTGTAGAATAAATATTTAAACATTATTTCGTTGAAAAGGGGAAAAAATAAAAATTCGAACGTAAATTCCAGATTAAACGGACCAAAAAAGCTGGGCCGGATGTTTCCAGCCGGCCCATTTATCCGGGCCGGGTCGGCTGGAAACATCCGGCTAGGAACAGCCGGCCTTTTTTTTCCTCCCTCCCCTTTCAAATTTTATAATTTATTTGTTCATTAATATATGTTTATTGAAATAAATATTAATGAATATTTAATACTAATTGAAATAAATATTTTTGAAACAATTAAAATAATCAATGAATTATTTAAAGTATAAAATTAAATTAAATATGAAATGACCAATTTAAAAAATTATATATTAATTCCTTATTTTTAATTTGTGACAGATATGGTATCAGCATGTGTACCAATTTGTTATTTCGGTGAATTTCAAATGAATGAAAATACTCGGTGGGAATGGAAATGGACGAGTGAAGGAGATGGGGTTAAAGCAATTTTTATAATAAGGAGTACATCGTTTGCAGAAATGTACAGTGATATACAAAACATGTTTAACGTCGATTCCTCTCAGTACAATATAGAATTGAGATTTTTGTTTCATAAGCATTCAACCATTCCAATTCCACCTATGAAAGTTACTTCTGAAGTGGAAATGAAATATCTAATTAAATTGAACCAAGGCCGAAAGTCGACTCCTATTTGCGTAACTTTATTGGGGAAGAATGTCCACGATGGTGAACACGAAGTTTCAAAGGAAGAGAATCGTAATGTAAATAATGTTTGGGATACAATTCAGATTGTTCGTGAAGATGATGTGGTTATTCCCGAGACCACTGCTACTCACCATGATCACACTGTTACGCACAGAATTCCATCGATAGTTGAAGACAACGAGAATGAAAGCGCATTTAAAAATGAGGATTTGATTGCTTTATCCCATAGGAGACATGAGTCAGGTGGGAGCTTACAGGCCGGACCGAGTACACGATCCTCTAATTGCTCAAGTGTAGTTCCCGATGATGAAAATGTATATGTCGAGCAACTATTCGAATCAAAGAAAGAATTGCAAGAAGATGTGCACCGGATTGCTTTAAAACATAATTTCGAGTTTAAAGTGAAGAAATCAAACAAGTCAACGTACACAATTATCTGCATTGATGACAGTTGCCATTGGCGTTTGCGAGCGACTAAGATGGACACAATGAGTTCTTTGTAGTCCGTAAGTATGCACGGGAACATACTTGCGAAGTGAGTATTCGTCGAAATGATCATAGGTAGGCCCGATCATGGTTCATTGGTCGAGAAATAATGCACAAGTTCCAGGATCCACGAACGATCTACAGACCTTCGGACATCATTAATGACGTTCGACGAGAGTACGGGGTGGTCATGAGCTATCAGAAGGCTTGGAAGGCTAAAGAATGTGCATTGGAGGATTTGATAGGTTCGACCGAGAAGAGTTATGCTAAATTAACCAGGTATTTCATTGTTTAAGTGTTTATTTCTTTGTTATTTTAAATTTTAATTATTTAATTTCAATTGTTTATTTATATATAATTAATTATTTAATTAAACTGTTTATTTTTCTGTTCATTGAATATTTAATATATTATCTAAATTATAATTATTTTTATTTACATTGGCCAGGTATTGCTATAACATGGGAAGAATTAATACTAGGTCGATATTTTTTATTGAGAAGGATGACGAAAATCGCTTCAAATATTTCTTTATGGTCCTTGGACAATGTGTTCGAGGATTTCGAAATGCAATGTGACCCCTAATCTTTGTCGACGGTACAACCCTTAAGGCGAGATACGGGAGCAAGTTGATTATTGCAACATGTCAAGATGCGAACATCCAAATTTAGCCTCTTGCGTCACGAAGTTGAGGGAAGTAATTGGGGATGTCGAAAATCTTGCATTCGTAACCGATCGAGGGCAGTCAATAATAAATGGTATCGTCGAAATCATCCCCGAGGCACATCATGGTTATTGTATGTACCATATACAAGGAAACCTGAAGACCAGGTATCGAGGCAATGGCTTCGTTGCATTGTTTAGGAGAGCTGCAGAGGCTTACAGTTTTGAAGAGTTTGATAAGTTGATGGTCGAAATAGACAGTAAATTGCATGCTGCATGGGAGTATCTAATAGAGATGGGGATTGAACATTGGGCATGATCACATTTTCCAAGACGTCGATACAATATGATGACGTCGAACAATGCGGAGTCGCTTAACGCTTTATTCAAGAAAGATCGAGAGTTATCAATTCTCGCAATGATTGAGAACATTCGTGACAAGCTACAATAGTGGTTTCATGATCGACGTGAGGAATTACAGAGTTGTGCAAGTGTGCTAACCCCGGCTCAAGAAGATAAGCTCTTCAAGACTCTAGATGTGGCAAGAAAGGTATATGTAGAACCACTAGATCAGTTTCGCTTCTCCGTGAGATATGCACGTAATTTCGGATATATTGTGGACTTGAATGATAACACGTGCACGTGTAGACGGTTTCAGTTGGAGAGTTTTCCGTGTACACATGCAGTAGCAGTGGCTATGCATAGAGGATTACCACCACACACCTTATGCAGTGTGTATTACATGACTGATTATTGGAGAGCAGCGTATGCGGAAACAATATTTTCTGTACCAAACGAAGTCGAGTGGGAAGTGCCCGACCACATTCTCCTACTTAATAACTTGTTGCCACCAGCAGTTGGACCACGTACTCCTGGACGTACACGTACGTCTAGAATACCATCTACCAGAGAGTTTCCCCAGCCTTGTAAGTGCGGTAGGTGCGGTGCAACAGGGCATACTAGAAAATATTGTACAAGTCAAATTCATCTACATGACAATGTAACGGATGTGTAATTTTAATAACTAATGGCAATGTAATTATTTATAACATTGACGTTAATTATTTATGCATATTATTTATGTGAATTATTAGATTTAGTATTTTTTTAAACATTTCATTCATTACATTCATTTGTTATGCTTATTATTTATGTTAATTATTTGAAATCGAAGCTTTTTCTAGACACTGCATTATACGGTAGGCTGCATATATGATAAACTTTTTCTAATGGCATGAATTGTAAAATAAATATTTAGATATTACATAAATAATTAACATTTTACAATTCTTTCATAATTACAAATAAATGAATGGACTGTACAATATTTAAATAAATGTAAAAATATGTACAATTATTTACGGATCCCCATTAAATTTTGAATAAATCAATGCTAATTTATTTCTCCAATTTTGTATCCATGCCTGGTTGATTTCATCAACCTTATGTGCCACACTCAAAAATTCTATGTACTTGATGACAAACATGCCGCAATCACCCCTACAATTAAACAATGTTGTATTAGCACATTGAAAATTAGTTAGAACCTAAGATGTAAATGACAAAAATAAAATTACAAACACTTACGATATTTGCTGCCTCGCCGTCGTCGTGTTTCGCACGGTGGCCAATCTGTCATGTACAGTGATGTTCGCTCGTCTAGCCATCGTGGGAACGATCACAGATACCAACTCTAGATTTTGCTCGAGTTGGCCTTATGTCGGGCATGAATGATCGAGGTCGTACACATACATCGTGGAGTCGGCGAATACAATTTCCACTGCAATGTAGTGATGACTCACACATACTGGCATGTACATATGCGTACAACCATCCCATGGCTTTCCACCGACACTCGACCATATCCCTACGACCCATTCCATCATATATTCCAGCACCGTGTACTAGTTACCCATAGTTTGGAACGACTGGTACTCAATGTCAACGGCACAGATGAACTCGGTGTTCAATATGAGTCCGTCAGGAATGTTGAACGATTTTGGATGTCTTTCAGCTTGATCTCGTAGCAAATCCATGCTCAAGTCGATGTGCTACATCAAGAAACACCAATAAAGAAAGGAGTTAATCTATGAATTTCAAAAAATTGATTTTGAACATACATAATAAATAACAATATTTTCATTTCGCTTACATCGTCGGCGAGCCAAGCCCCCGAAGTGGTGATGTTGTGGAACCACTTGTAAGCAGATCGTCTTCTCAGCAATCGTGCGGCTGGCCCTGAAAAAATAAGAACAGAATTTTTAGTTATAAGAAATATACATGTGTCAGGATCTGCGTACTATACTAATTATATAAAATACAAAACTTACCCAGGCTTCAGTGCTCTCCACTCTCTCTCAAAGGCTTTCCACTTGGCGTGGTCCACCTCCCTAAATAAATTTGATTGCGTCCTGTCGGCGAACCTTCTCCTCTTTGCCTCCACGGTAAAGGGAGAAAGGACGTACTGTGATGGCACCCTTGGCCTCTTGCCGACCCCCCGCTCCAGCACGTCAACAGCCATCGTCCTCTCCTCATGTGTCTCGGGAATCTCTATCTCCCCAGCCATCGGGATGACCCCCTCGCCCGCTATCGGGACCACCTCCTCAGACACAAAGACCACGTCCAGCGAGTCTAGCGTCTTCTCCAAATGGAAAATGTCAATCGATGTCTTCTTGTGATGACACCGGAGTATGCTCTTGATGATAAGCACCAAGCCCAACTTTAGCCTATCAGACATCCGATCACACCTCCTTAATGCATCTCCCAACTGCACTAGAGTAACTGTCGTCTGTCCATGAAAATATTCATTCAACAGCCTCCTGTTCCTCGGAACACAGGCCCTCGCCTCTACTTCGTCCGTACATCATAGTCCAATGACTAGGGCAAACTCAAATATGGAGAATGTGGCTACCTTGTCCCCAAGATCAAAATGGAGGGCGTCTCCATTAACTGGCTTCAGCAACCGACATAGCAGGGCATCGAGCAGCTGCCCAAACCACACTGTACATCACGCAACGAATACAATGACCATAAGCATGATCGACGTAATATGTCTGCGTGATCGTCATCCAGCAAATCTAATTCCAAAGCGAAGCTGGTAAAGTTATAATTCGACGTAACTTTATCAGGGATCTATCTGACAGCGTCGTCCAGATGATATTCCATCCTGCAAAATTTCAAATATTAGAACCCTATGCAAATGATGTTCGATAAAAAAAAATATTACAAAAATATACTAACACACTGCTACTAGATGCAATAACCAACCGATAACGGAATAAAGAAAATAAATGTAAATTACTATTTTCCATATACTTAATTTGCTAATTTGATTGTTTCTTTTAATATTTTAATTGCTTATTTTAATTATTTTTCTAACACTTAATTTACTTTTTCATTTTTAATTAATGTTTAAACACTTATTTTAATTCTTTACGCATATTGCTTATTTCATATTTACAAATTTATTTTAATTGTTTCGTAAAAAATTAATTTGATTGACATTTTCATATCCTAATTTAATTTTTTATTTTTATTATTTCACAAATGTTTATATATTTATTTAAATTCTTTATGCATATTACTTATTTAACATGTAATTAATTATTTTAATAACACTTATTTTCATCGTTTATTTTAATATTTTAATTATTTTTCTAACACTTAATTTACTTTTTCATTTTTAATGAATGTTTAAATACTAATTTTAATTATTTACGCATAATGCTTATTTGATATTTACAAATTTATTTTAATTGCTTTGCAAAAACTTAATTTAATTGATATTTTAATTTTCAAATTTAATTGCGTATTTTTATTGTTTTACAAATGTTTAAATATGTATTTAAATTATATATATATTATTTAATATTTAAATATTTCTTTTAATAATTTTACTAACACTTATTTTGATATTTTAATTATTTTTCTAACACTTCATTTACTTTTCATTTTTAATGAATGTTTAAAAACTTATTTTAATTATTTACGCATAATGCTTATTTCATATTTACAAATTTATTGTAATTGCTTTGCAAAAAATTAATTAGATTGATATTTTAATTTTCAAATTTAATTGCGTGTGTATATATATATATATATATATTTCTTTTAATTATTTTACTAACACTTATTTTGATATTTTAATTGCTTATTTTAATTTTTTTCTAACAGTTAATTTAGTTATTTATTTTTAATGAAGTTTTAAAACTTATTTTAATTATTTACAGATGTTTAATTTTGTATTTAAATTCTTTATATATATCTTATTTAATATTTCATTTTTTAAAATTATTTTACTAACACTTATTTTGATTGTTTATTTTAATATTTTAATTATTTTTCTAACACTTAATTTAGTTTTTTAATTTTAATGAATGTTTAAATACTAATTTTAATTCTTTACGCGTAATGCTTATTTCGTATCTACAAATTTATTTTAATTGCTTTGCAAAAATTAATTTTTTCGCTATTTTAATTTTCAAATTTAATTGCTTATTTTTATTATTTTACAAATGTTTAAATATTTATTTAAATTCTTTATATATATTACTTATTTAATATTATATTATTTCTTTTAATTATTTTACTATTATTTAATATAAAATAATTAATTAATCTAAATTAGCAACTAATAAATATTTCGATAAATAATATAACATTTACATATTATATTTACAATAAATAATTTTAAGTACATAATATACATTCAAATTAAGCAATTCAAATAAATAATTACATATTAGAGAACACAATATAAGTGATTAATAATTATTTAATTAACTTCAATAATTATGAGAATAAAAAAATAATAATAATAAATAAATTTGGCCCACGGCCCAAAATAATGATCGGCCCAGTCAACTGGGTCAATTGGGCTGACCGGCCCAGGTGCCTAGTCAACTGGGCACCCCAGTTGACTGGGCCACCTGGGCGTTACTGTGCCCAGGTGGCCCAGTCAACTGGGTTACCTAGTTGATAGGGTACCTTCGCCCAGACGGCCTAGTCAACTGGGCCGTCTGGGCGACCGGCACGCCGTCTGCCATGGAGATCGTTGGAAAACTTCATTTCTGGCGATCTCCACTCCTTCCCAAACAATAACAAGCCAAATTCCACATTTATACAAGGATTTCTCAACACATATATATAAAATCATACTTTTTTCCAAAAA